>NC_042617.1:32786484-33097620 GCF_901001135.1 Rhinatrema bivittatum | reverse complement strand
TTACGTATGCTATTTTTAAGAACATAAGAACATAAGAACACGCGGGACCCCTTTGAAAATTCACTCCCACACCTCTAAATAGCACATTGCTACTCACATGCCTGCTTGAATAAATATGCCTTCAATGGCTTCCTGAAAGATTTATGACATGGAATAGAACGAAGCTGTGTTGACAAAGTATTCCAGAAAACAGGGCCTGCCACTGAAACAGCCTCCACTCAAGCCTCAGACAGATGAACAAAAAACCCGAGACCACTGGACCAGAGCGTTCACAATTCAGGGTAGAACTAGCACGCAAAGGAATTTGGTCATTTATGTACCCCAAAATGGTGACTTACATTTTATCCACCAAATGATTGGAAGCCAAATGCAGAGACTTCAGAACTGGAGTTACATGGTCTCAAGAAAGGATTCCAGTAAGGATGCGAACTAACAATTCTGAATAGTATCAGGAATCCCAATATAAAGAGAATTACAATAGAGCACCTACATTTTTCAGTTCGTGTACGATTTGAATCACATATCAATCAAGGGTAATTTCAGAAGGGAAATCAGACCTTATCAACTTACTTAGAATAATAGCCTCTGTCTTTTGATGAAGTTTATTTTTCTGTTATTACTCTTGGGGCCAGGGGTCTGTTTGAAGAAACTTGCACAGAGCAGCAGCTACAACCAAAAGGGAACACAACAGGACTAGGAGTTGGATTCCTTGTGGAGAATTTGATCTACTTTGGGTAAAATACACATAGAATCACTGTTAGGCAGCTTGGAAGGGCCTTTGGGTCTTTGACTGCCATCTTTTACTATGTTTCCTGTTCATCACTTTTCTATTTCATTGGCCATTGGTGAAAAGTATTGTAGTTTCTTGCTAAATGTACATTGTAAAAAATGTATTTTATTACTCTGTACTGACAGTTTGCCTACACCAGCATTAACCTATATCTGTTTTCAATATATAGTTGTAATAACTCTCCAGCCACCACTGGCTGTGCAGCTTTATTTTTAAGAATTCACAACCGTGCAGGCTGGGTCATCTTCACTATAACCCTAGCTTGTGGTTTCATCCATGCTATACAAGCTGGGGGAAGTTGTGCTGTCTCCAGAACAGCAAACATAAAAGTACAGGATACCCTGACAAAGGCTTTATCCACCTTTAACTCAGGATTACTCTAGAGGCTTTCTTTTTTTTCTGCCCAGTTGATTATATTGAAAAGGTGTCTAGTATTAGCTGTTGAAACCCTGTCTTTGAGAAAGCCAGATTGTTTGTTTTTTGCCAAAATTTTAACATCGTTATTGACCAGCGAAATTGTCCAATAAGAACCCCCACCAGTCTGAGTCATCCTTTCCTTTCTTATGTATCAAAATTATATTGTCTGAGGCTTCTGGTTTGTCCAGAATGGTTGAAGAGATTCAGAAGGATAGGGGGAAGGAGGGCCTGTGAGTGAAAGCCACCTGGGACATCTACCAGACAGAAGGCTCAGGATGGCCCGGTGGAGTTCCTAGTTTTAATCATATACACAACAGCAGACTGCCTTTACCTTCAGACAGTGCACTCTCCCTCTACTCACAGTTGTGCTGCTTCGTCTCAGCTCAGTGTTTGGACAGTGTTACGTACAGGAGCTGCCTTCCTCCTGGAGACCTGTGCCTGGTCTGGTTATCCCCACCTGGATCCCAGCTCTTTTTCCCCAGTCTCTGGTTATGCCCTCTGAGACCCATCTGCCCCGCAGGATCCCACCCATAGAGCATATTCTATGGGTAGCCTGGTCCTGCACAGGTAAATAGGGGAACATTAGAGGCGCTGCCTCACAGAACCATTGATTAGCTCTGGCAAAGCTAAGACTGGATGTCAGCTAGCCTGCTTTATGGCACCGCCTCTGAGGATCTGGATTAGTCCTCAGGGGATTCGAAAGCAGTGTGGGAACACCTATAGCATGTAGATTGCGTGGAGGCCAAACAAGGATGTGGGAATCCAGAGGAGACCCATGAGTTCTTGCTGATGTGTTTTAATGTCATGCTGTGCTGCTATGTCTGGAAGTCTGTACATTGCCTGTAACCAGAAGTCTTGCCTTCATTTGTGCTGTGTTCTCTTACTGGAGAGAATCTACCATGCAAAGATCCAGACTGATTAAATGGACTGGAAGTAAGCCTTTTTCCCCACTTGCAATTTACCTTTATTGTGAACTGCCTAATATAATCTCCCTTGTTATAGTTTTAATAACTTGTTGTTTGCCTGTTATAATTTCCCATGTCATAGTTTTAAATATCTCTCCCTGTTATGGTTATGAGGTATTGGAGTGGATTCTTGGGTATTGCGGTGATGGCCACTCCCACGGAGAGAAGTCCCGTGAGGAATCGCAGTTCTACGGTAGGCTAGACTCTATACATGCAAACACAGAGAAGTTGAATTTATTGTACAGCTCGATGGTACTGCCTGGGGAGCGGGCAGCAGGGAAGGTAACCCAGTGAAGTAGTCCAGGGGTCCTCAGCAGAGGAGACCAGTCTCACATTCAAGTAGGATAGGCAGCGCCGTGTAGCAGGGACAGGTCCCGGATGATGATTCAGAGCGCTGAAGCTTAAGATGAGACAGACTGACAGGGTAGTACTCACTGAGGTAGAAAGCTGTATAGTTGAAGGTCCTGGCAGGCAGAAGTTGTTCGGTGGAAGGCACCAGATTAGGGAAAGCAGGCCCTCGAGGAGCGAGTACCCGGTATCCCAAGATAGGTACCTGAAATAGAGCAGAAGGGCCCCCGAGGAGCAGGTACCCAGGTTAGTGAAGAATGACCCCAAAGGGCAGAAAGAGCTTCCTGCAGCAGCTGGGAAGCGGCAGAGCAGCTTAGACCGGAGGCAGTCCAATCCAATCCAATCCTTGCTAACTCAGTTTGTTAGCAAACGAAGGGCAGGCTAAATACCAGGATGTGATGATGTCACTCGGAGGGGACGCCCCCGAGGTTCCCGCCATGACATGGATAAAGACGTGGGTGGCGTGCGCACCCTAGTTGGCCCTCAGGAACATCATGGCGAACACCGTCGCCGTTGCCGTTCTGGGGACGCCGGAGAGAGCAGCATGACGACGCGGCAGCAGCCATCTTCCCAAGGCTTGAGGAGAGAGAAGGAAGAAAGGTGAGGCACAGAGGTCGAAGCCGTCTGAGACCGACGGACGCAATACTCCCTTCACCCCTGTTCAAACTAAGTTCTTTGTAAAGCTCTGTTACGCTGCATTACTAGTTCTATGGAAACCGATGTGATGTTCCTAACGAATGTCGGTATATAAAAATGTTAAATAAATAAATACGTTTACCTGCAGCACGTAAGTCAGGAGCTGTTACGTTATTTCTAATAAAGTCACTATTGCAACATTAATTCTTGGGTTAGCGTGTTGCAGAGGTCTTCATCTGACAAGAGCCTAGACAGATGAAGAAGAGCCAGACTGTTCTGAAGAGTAAAGGTCACTAGAGTAGGCTCTGAATGCTTCGGCGATATCCTTTGAGGAGTAGGTAACATTTTCAGAAAAATCCCTTACTTTACCTACCAATGTATTTTGCCTTTTTCTTTGAATCAGCCTGGCAAGCAGCCTCCCTGGCTTTTTACTATGTTCATAAAATTTCTGCCTAGAAAAACAGAGAGACTTCTCATGTCCCTCCATCTGCAAAAATGTCAGCTCTTTGGCTACCTTAAGTGCTTTATATGTTTTTTTTATTTTTAAGAAACATGTTATGTGTTCTGTCCCCAGCCTCTTAATTTTAGTTTCCAGCTCAAGCTGTTTCATGCATCTGTCCAGTTCAAAGTGATGAGTGAGAGAAATAAAACTGATTTAAAGGTTTCCCAAAGTAATGTGAGAGAGAGTAATCAGGTAATACTGAAAATCAGATATAGATTTTTCCACACACTTCCTAAAATTCATCCTTGCCTAACAAAGCAAGATTCAATCGCCATGAAAAAATGAGGGGAAATATTAGTGATACTGGATGACAGTTAGAGATGATGCTTGACGATATGTCACGGGACTTGATTTTAGCAATCAGGGAGAATAAGCAACAGAAATAGTAAATTCTACTATAAGAATTAAAAGCAGATAGAAAAACAGGTAAAGTCTCTGCTTGAGGATGTTACGCATGCCGCCCACAGCAACCCCGCGGCGCGGCCCTCTCACCTCTTCAGGCGGACTCCAGCTGCTGCCTCCTCTTCGCTGGTGGCGGTGGGCCGCCAGCTCCGACCTCGGGTTCCATCTGGTGCCTCCAGCCCTGCCACGTTGCCCAGTGTTGCCGACCAGGATGTCCCTGCTCGTCGGGCCTCTCTGTGTGGCCCGCGGAGAGATGCCACCACCAGCGCCGCACCCCTTCCTAGGCGCGCACGCATCAGTGATTCTTTTAAAGGGCCCGTGGCGGGAAGCTGGCTGCGGACCCGGATGCTGATGTCAGACTCTTCAGCGTATATAAGCTCAGGCCTCGCTCCATAGCGTTGCCTTTGCAACAGGTCTCCTCGTACTCCTCGTACTTGTTGCTATCCTTTGGATCGTCTCATCGTGTGTTCCTGTCTTCCTGTGGTTGCCGGTTCCTGTTCTCCTAGTTCCTATTCATCTATGTGTTGGATTGACTCCCTGGACTTGACCTTCGCTACGCCTGACTACTCTTCAGCTTCTCTCCAGCCCCGGACCTCCGCTACGCCTGACTACTCTTCAGCTTCTCTCCAGCCCCAGACCTCCACTACGCCTGACTACTCTTCAGCTTCTCACTTGCCCCTGACCTCTGCATTGCCTGACCACGCCTGCCTTCTCCGTGCCCTGACCACTGCCTTGCCTGACAACATTGCCTGCTCCATATCGTGACTATTGCCTGGACTGACTATACCTGCCTTCTTCGTGCCCTGACCCTCGCTTTGTACGACTACGCTACAGACTCTCCTTCATCCAGAGTTCTTCGTTGCTTGCCACAACTACCATTCACAGCCAGCTCAGAATCCAGCCTGTCAGTGACACCTCTCCTCGCCTATCCTCTGGACGTGAACTTTCAAGGCTCAGGCCTTCCTTTGCTCAGGTGCCCTCAGTTCCCTATTGTTCCTTTGGCACCTGAGCTCTTGTACCGAATCCAGTCCAGGATAGAACTATGCCATCTACCAACTGCTGTCTCTGGGCTGTATAGCTACTCACCTCTCGCTTACCTCGAGGCCCACCTAAGTCCTGCCGACCCTGGCACCCAAAAGCTGAACCCGAGGGGAACGAGGACTGGTATAGGTGAAGCTCCAGCAGCCTCTAGCTTCAGCTCACTCCACTTGCTGATGGTGGGGATCCGTAGGTCCTCGCCTATGGGTTGCGTCAACCCCACCTCAGCCCAAGGGTCCACCTCTGATGCAACAGAGGTTCTTGTAACTTCAAATATCATGTAGACTGTGTTTGGAATTGAGATCCAGTGATGAGAAACCTCAGAGGATCTATGTCTGTCTGGATCAATATGTGTATTCCGATCACCTCACCACCCATTATCAGAGGAATCACAGAAATTTCATACATGGATGGACAAAGAATGGAGACTGGTCCAAGTGTGGTCCATAGACATTAACTATCACAAATTAACAAAACATGGATCACAGAGAGCCTTGCTAACAGTTATTGGCAATGATTTGAGAAATGGCACACAAACTCCCAACACCCGCCCCCCCCCCCCCCCCCCCCCCCCCCCACAATTTTAGAGTTGTAAGAAACCTAATATATTTACCCAACCCAATCAGACTTAAGTTTTAGGTACACTTCATCTGTCAAATGGGTTCCTATAAAAAAAAGTTACTTGTACTTTCTTGAGAAACTGAAGAGCTAGCAGATCTATGAGAGATCATAAGAACATAAGAAAATGCCATACTGGGTCAGACCAAGGGTCCATCAAGCCCAGCATCCTGTTTCCAACAGTGGCTAATCCAGGCCATAAGAACCTGGTAAGTACCCAAAAACTAAGACTATTCCATGTTACCATTGCTAATGGCAGTGGTTATTCTCTAAGTGAACTTAATAGCAGGTAATGGACTTCTCCTCCAAGAACTTATCCAATCCTTTTTTAAACACAGCTATACTTACTGCACTAACCACATCCTCTGGCAACAAATTCCAGAGTTTAATTGTGCGTTGAGTGAAAAAGAACTTTCTCCGATTAGTTTTAAATGTGCCCCATGCTAACTTCATGGAGTGCCCCCTAGTCTTTCTACTATCCGAAAGAGTAAATAACCGATTCACATCTACCCGTTCTAGACCTCTCATGATTTTAAACACCTCTATCATATCCCCCCTCAGCCGTCTCTTCTCCAAGCTGAAAAGTCCTAACCTCTTTAGTCTTTCCTCATAGGGGAGCTGTTCCATTCCCCTTATCATTTTGGTAGCCCTTCTCTGTACCTTCTCCATTGCAATTATATCTTTTTTGAGATGCGGCGACCAGAATTGTACACAGTATTCAAGTTGCGGTCTCACCATGGAGTGATACAGAGGCATTATGACATTTTCCGTTTTATTCACCATTCCCTTTCTAATAATTCCCAACATTCTGTTTGCTTTTTTGACTGCCGCAGCACACTGAACCGATGACTTCAATGTGTTATCCACTATGACGCCTAGATCTCTTTCTTGGGTTGTAGCACCTAATATGGAACCCAACATTGTGTAATTATAGCATGGGTTATTTTTCCCTATATGCATCATCTTACACTTATCCACACTGCCATTAGCAATGGTTACATGGAATAGACTTAGTTTTTGGGTACTTGCCAGGTTCTTATGGCCTGGATTGGCCACTGTTGGAAACAGGATGCTGGGCTCGATGGACCCTTGGTCTGACCCAGTATGGCATTTTCTTATGTTCTTAAATTTTATCTGCCATTTGGATGCCCAATTTTCCAGTCTCACAAGGTCTTCCTGCAATTTATCACAATCTGCTTGTGATTTAACTACTCTGAACAATTTTGTGTCATCTGCAAATTTGATTATCTCACTCGTCGTATTTCTTTCCAGATCATTTATAAATATATTGAAAAGTAAGGGTCCCAATACAGATCCCTAAGGCACTCCACTGTCCACTCCCTTCCACTGAGAAAGTTGTCCATTTAATCCTACTCTCTGTTTCCTTTCTTTTAGCCAGTTTGCAATCCACGAAAGGACATCGCACCTATCCCATGACTTTTTACTTTTCCTAGAAGCCTCTCATGAGGAACTTTATCAAACGCCTTCTGAAAATCCAAGTATACTACATCTATCGGTTCACCTTTATCCACATGTTTATTAACACCTTCAAAAAACTGAAGCAGATTTGTGAGGCAAGACTTGCCCTGGGTAAAGCCATGCTGACTTTGTTCCATTAAACCATGTCTTTCTATATGTTCTGTGATTTTGATGTTTAGAACACTTTCCACTATTTTTCCTGGCACTGAAGTCAGGCTAACCGGTCTGTAGTTTCTCGGATCATATCTTTCCAGTGCTGAGAAATCTCTATTGGCTACTGATTGTTTCGAGAGTGCTGTACAAAATCCTAATGTTAGTGCATAACTTTGTGGCTGTTCGGATCCAGCCTCCCTGCCACTGGAGGTCCTCATGGAGCTATACCTGCTCTCGCTCCAGCAATTGTCTCTATAGGCTCATGACTCAGCAGGGCTTGGCCTATTTAGCCCTTCCTCTTGCAATACCTGATGGCTTGTCATTGAGTCTACTCTGCCCCCTGCTTGGCCCTGTTCTATCTTGTATTGTGTGTGGCCTGCGGGCCTTCTAACTCAGTCTTGCCTAGTCCTGTGGCCTCTGGGCCTTATGCTCATACCTGGGAACTCTCTGAATTTGACCCAGATACTCCACAATTCTAATGGAATTGCCGGGTTCCCAGGCCAACACCTATAATCTCCGGGTGACCTGCTGCTGCTGTGCTAATGAAGCAGCCAGACTAGTAGGCATCTGATTGGCCTATATGGGCCAATTGAATGCCTCCTTCCTTTTCCCTTCCTGTGATCAATGGGAGGCCTCCTTTCTTCTTCCTGCACCTGCGGACCAGTGGTATGCCTCCTCATTTTTTCCGGTGCTGGCAGGAAAAAGGGAGGAAGCCAGCAGCAGCAGGTGTTGCTGCTGCTATTGACTGGAAGAAGGAATCCTCTGTTGCGACCGTAGCTGCCTGACGTCTCCACTCCGCCCTCCTTACCTCTTTGGCGACTCCCTCTTTGGTTGATGGAAGTTTGGCTGCCGCGACGTCATCTTGCCGACCTCCTCCAGTGTCCCTGGACCAGCTAGACGCTGCCTTCCGCCATGTTTTCCTGAGGCCTAAGGGTGCGCGCGCGGCCCCGACTCAAGTACCAGCTGTGACGCGAACCTCAGGGGCATCCCCCTGAGATGACATCATCCTCACCGGATACTTAAGGTCTTCATTTTTGCTAGCTATTCGAGTTAGCAAGGATAGGTTTTCCTAGCTTCCTCCAGGTTTGCTGCGGATGAGATTCGCTCTCTGCATACCTTGCTACTCTGCCTTCTCGGACTTTACCAGGGGTACCCGCTCCTCGGGAGCCTCACTCTCTCTCTTACTTTTCAGGTCGCAGTCTGAAATCAGTGCTCCTCGAGGGCCCACGTTCCCGGACCTGCTCCCGAATACTACTTCTGCCAGGAAGTCACCGCTGCCTACAACACCAGTGAGTTACCATCTCTCTCTCAGAGCTTTCCCTGGAACCAGGTACTCGCTCCTCGAGGGCCTACTTCATTCCAGCCTCTGGGCTGCCTCAAAAGACTGTTGTGTGAGTGTTACCATCCAGTTTCTGTTCCTGAACTCTGCATACTCTGCCTACTCACTATATTTCAGTTTCTCTACAGCTCAGCCATCTTGGGATCGCTGTTCCAGTGCCTGAGGGACTACAGCCCAGCCGGGCTCTTCCAGCTCACTACTGCCACCTCTGGTTGTTCACTTACAATTTAATAAAAGAACTAGTGTGTGTCTGTCTCCCAACTCTGAGCCTGACCGGTGGCCCCTCTTGGGATCTTCTCCCGTGGGCATGGTCATCTGCCACCGGCCCAAGGATCCACCCACAAATATCACAAATAATAATATCCTCCCATCAACCCCAGGAGGAGGTTACTGCTGTTGGTGAGTTTGGGGTGGTGAGAGGTAATGAGTGTGAGTGGGGATATGTGTGTATGTGTATGTAAATGTGAAGGGGCATGTATGTGTGTATGTGAGGGAGGGCATGTGTGTGTATATATATGTGAATGGGTGTGTACATGGGGGAGGGAGTATATCAAGGGGAGGGGAAAGAGCATGTCTATGAGAGTGAGTGTGTGTGTGTGTGGGTTTGTGTAGGAGGAAGAGAAGTGAAAATGTGAATGAGCATGAGTGTGAGGGTGAGTGGGCATGTGTGTGTGGGTGGAAGAGGGAGGGAAGTGAGTGAGTGAGTGAGCGAGCATGTGTGGAGAGGGGTGTGTATGTGGTAAAATGAGAGGAGTAAAGGTGAAAGTGAGCATGTGAGAATGTGTCAGAGAATGAAGAATAAGAGTTAGCATTAAGATTGAGCATGTGTGTGTGAAAGTAATCGTGAATATGTGAGTGTATTAATGTGTGTGTGTGTGTATGAGAGTAAAATTGTGCACATCCGGTCCCTCACCCCTTCTCCACCATCCCTCACATTCACACTGATCTCATGGTGAAAGGAAATCAAAAGTTCCCAGGTATGCTTATATTTAGCGGCCTTTGGGCCTTCTGAACCGCTACCTTCAGGCCACTGTTGTTGCATTTGGCTGTCCGTGGACTCCTCCCGTGAGACACTGTATTTATTCCTCGGGCCGGACCTAGCCTGCTGTTCCTCAGTGTTACTGGGCTGATCTCTCCTCCAGCAAGGCGGGACACTATGCCTCGGCACAGCAGGATGCCGCTGATGGTCTTCGCAGTGGGATGCTGCTGATACTCACATAAGGCTCCTCTAAGGTGCACATGCATCCAACGTCCCTTCTCTTAAAGGTCCTCCAGCTAGAAAAGACCGGCGGTGCCCCTTGATGACTTCACAGGGTAGGCCTATAAAGTCCTCTAGTGCATCTCCCCCATGCCTCGGCAACAGGTCTCCCTACTTGCTAAGTAGTGTGTATGGTCAGTGTTCCTTCTGTGCATTCTCCAGTTCCAGTGTCTTTGTTCTCCAGCTCCAGTGTCTTTGTCCTCTGCTCCCAGTGCCTTTGTAGTGTCTGTGGTCCTTGTTTTCATCCGCCAGCTCCTATGGTCAGTCTTCAGTTCTTCAGTATGCCTTGCCATCTGTACCTCTCTCCGTCAGCCCTGCCTATCCAACTAGTCTTCCCTTTGGATGGACTTCCGGTATTGACCTCAGCCTGACTCCAGGACTTCTCTCTTGAACACTGCCTGCCACGGACCACAGCCTGACTCCTGGACTACTCTCTTGAACGCCACCTGCCACGGACCACAGCCTGACTCCTGGACTACTCTCTTGAACGCCGCCTGCCACGGACCACAGCCTGACTCCTGGACTACTCTCTTGAACGCCGCCTGCCACGGACCACAGCCTGACTCCTGGACTACTCTCTTGAACGCCGCCTGCCACGGACCACAGCCTGACTCCTGGACTACTCTCTTGAACGCCGCCTGCCACGGACCACAGCCTGACTCCTGGACTACTCTCTTGAACGCCGCCTGCCACGGACCACAGCCTGACTCCTGGACTACTCTCTTGAACGCCGCCTGCCAATGACCCCTGCCTTGCTTCCAGATTCGCTTGTGCAACATCTACCCTTACACAGTGACTTCAATGGATCTCCATCTCCTCAGCAGAGGCCCCCACCTAAGATCTGCTGGCTCCAGCATCCAAACGCTCAACCCGAGGGGAATATGGGCTGGTAAAGGAGAAGCTCCAGTTGGGCCTCTGCCTCAACCGAATTCGCCCGCTGACAGTAGGGACCTTCAAGGCTCCTCCCTGCAGGTTGCGCCAACTCCAACTCAGTCCAAGGGTCCATGAAACCAATAGATTGCCAAGGCCATGGACCCAGCAGACATGACATCTTTGCAGGCCATCCCAGGTCTCACCTATAAGCTGCAGGATCAACAAAATATCCTGGAAATCCTGGTGGCCTCCATGGACCAGATGTCCACGTGACTAGATACTCTCACTACTGCAGCTGCCTCACCACCATCCGCTTCAGTGATGCCATCTCCCATGATCTCCAGCTGTCCCATACCCCAGCTACTGGCTCCGCCCCGGTTATGCCAGAGGCCCCAAGCGATGCCAGGAGTTTTTGAACCAGTGCCAGATGCACTTCTCCCTACAAGCATCATTGTTCCTAGATGACCTCACAAAAGCGACTTACATTCTTTCATTATTCGATGGAAGTGCACTGGCCTGAGCCTCTCCCCAATGGGAATGTTCAGACCCTCTGTTACATGGTCTCCAGCAATTCAATGACATATTCCTCACAGTCTTTGAAGAGCCTGGTCATATGGCCACTATGGGCTCTGACCTATTACACTTTCTCCAAGGATCCCGAACATTGGCCGAGTATGCCATCGAATTTAGAACTCTGGCAATAGAACTCAACTGGCGGGAGGACTGCCTCACTACCATTTTCCTTGAGGACATATCCCCAAGGATTAAAGATGAACTCGCTGCTCCGAGACCTCCCGGTCTCTTTGGAAGGACTCATTGCGCTCACTGAGACGATCGACTACTGGCTCCAGCAGCAAGTCCGAGACATCCATCCTTCTTGAAAGAATATTACCCTAGCACCCCAGTTCCAGCAGCCACTCTTACTACCAGCCCCTGCTTCCCTGACCTCTACCTCTCCTGACGAGCCTATGCAGATGGGTCGCAGCTGTTTGGCCCCCGAGGAGAGATTAAACTGGGAAACTCCAGCACCTAGGGTCTGGTGGGAAAGTGACTCTAGGCCTTACTATTCCAGCTCCCCAACTGCTGCTACCTGAAACCCTGGAGTTGGATCATATCAGCCTCATCACTCAGGCATTTGTGGACTCAGGTTCCAGTGGAAACTTCATCATGGAAGAACTGGTAGGTCAACTCCTCATCCCTACGGTCCGGAGATCCTCTCCCCTAATAATCTTGCCTATCTATGAGGATGCTCTCCCGGGCCAGATCATCCTGACCACTACACCAGTGACCCTCTGCACAGGCCTGCTCCATCAGAAAAAACTCAGTTTACTTGTGATTCCCAGGACCATCCTCCCCATTGTTCTAGGATTACCCTGGCTCCAGCAAATTGTCCCCAATTTGACTGTGCTATCTGCCAACTCATCAAGTGAGGTCAATACTGCATGGATTCTTGTCTGGAGCACGTGGAGCCTCCTCACTGCCTGGCTATAGCCACAGCCCTGCCAAGGCTTCCCCCGCAATACACAGATTTTGAAGACTTTTTTCAAAGAAAAGGGCTGAAACCCTACCTCCATATCGCTCATATGACTACAGGATAGAGCTTTTCCCGGTCGCCAAGCCCCCACAGGGAAGGATCTACCCCTTGTCCCTTCCCGAGACTCGAGCCATGTCCGAATATATCCAGGAGAACTTGGAATGTGGTATCATCCACCCTTCTTCCTTCCCAGCCAGAGCCATATTTTTCTTCATGGCAAAAAAGAACTGTTCCCTCAGGACATGCATTAATTACCAGAGATTGAACATTATCACAAAAAAGGATGATTATCCTTTACCATTGATCTCAGAGCTTTTCAACTGTCTCCAGGGTGTGAAGATATTCACCCAAACTGGACCTCAGGGGGCATATAACCTCATCCGAATTAAGGCTGGCGACGAGTGGAAAACAGCGTTTAACACCTGCAATGGCCACTATGAGTATCAAGTTATGTCCTTTGGACTTTGTAACGCACCAGCCATTTTCCAAAAGATAGTCAATGAAATTTTTTGTGACTTACTCTATACTTGTGTAGTTGTGTACCTAGACGACATATTGATCATCTCCTGAGACCTCAGCACCCATCGCTGATTTGGGTTCATAGTCCTGCAATGAGAGAACAATTTATTCCCCAAGCTAGAGAAGTACCTTTTCAAGCAAGAAGAACTTTCCTTCCTGGGATACATTGTCTCACATGATGGATTTCACATGACTGGAACAAGCTGAAGATGAAGACTGGAACAGGCTTGGGAAAGGAACATGCACTACGCTCGCTGTACTGTACCGGACGCTCAATTTTGCCGGCGTCCGGTTTCCAAACCCGTGGCTGTCAGCGGGTTTGAGAACAGACGCCTGTGTGCGCACCAGGAGAGCGGGTGCTCGTGCTCTCCTGCGTGGTTTACTGTATCGGCCCGTTAGTGCGGTAGAGGAACATGCTATTTTGTTTTTTAAAGAGTATAGATAGGTTTCTGACTGTTCCAGAGACAACATGCTCAATACAGCACGAGGATCACAGTCAGGAAGCAACATCCAGGACCCTCTGGCACTCAAGTTACGCCCACGAGCAGCGTTGCAACAAGCCACGCTCCCATCAGCGGCAAAGGGTACAAAGATTCATCCTAAAGTCAGCTAAGTGTATTCTTGCCACAAAGTCTAGCTAGACTGAAATTTTTTTTTTTAACACCACAAAGAAAGAGAGTACAGAATCACTGCAGCAACCATCATAAGTAATTGTGGCAGAGACATAAGTGAAGAACACACAGTACAAAAGCCTCAATATTTACAGGGTCTGGAGAGTTTGCTATATAGAGACAGAGAAAGAAAAAAAAAGGATTAGACATTCAGAGTCAAACATCAGAAAGGAAACAACATAAAACACTTGCTGTCTTCTTACCTGCAATTAGAGTATTGATTTTGTCCTGCTGCACCTGCAAGACAGAATTGGGACACAAAGATTCACTTTCTTCATAGTAGCAATAATTACTAAATTCTTGATATAGAAAGAGAGCAGTTAATGCTCAAACCATACTTATCTGATTGTTTTATGGTTCTCTTCATTTAAAATACTTGTTAACTGGGAATTAAAAAGAAAACCAAGTTGTGTTAACTGTGGAAAACTTACAGTACATTTATAATATTTTCACTACTTGTTTCTCACTGTTTAAACTTGTGGCAATAAATCTGAGTCATAGCTCAGAATCTGTAACATTTTTATCTGCTTACATTCAAGTTTTTTTTCTATTTGGGTTCTGCCTTCTCTCTCGTCCCCTGGGAGACTTGCTGGGTGGGTTCCGGACCCCTATTCCTAATATTGGGAGACCCGGTGAGAAGGAGAATTCCTTTTCTATCCTTTTCCCCCTCTGGGCAATTACAATTCATGACTGCTCTGATACCACCTGAAACCCCATTGCTGTTCCAAAGTTGCCCCTGCCACCGCAGCGGGAGGGTCACTACGAATGCACCCTGGAGGGATGGGGGAGTGGGAGTTAAAGTTTAAAGTATTACACCATGCCTGTTTGGATAATGTTCGGAGGTTTTATACAAAGTTGGATCATACCCCAAATTGAACCTGGAACACTATTGCATAAGCCATTGACCTGCCCTGTTGGCGCCCCCTTTTGGAATGATGTCCTTTCCGATTTACAAGTGTATGTTGGGGCTCCTGCACCTCACGGAGGAGCCGTCCTGTTATCGGGGGATGTGTCATGTTTTCAGGGGAAGGGGAAAGTGCAGCTCATATTTTTGGCTCTTCAGATAACATGTACTGTATATGTATTTGAACTAAATGGGTTGATGACCAAGCACCATCCATCCAATTATGGAAAAGTTTGATGGCTGAACTTTTACATATGGAGTATTTGGATGTAAAATGGGGGAAACGAAATTTAAATGAAGTGGGGGGTTTTTTTTATGGACTGAATACCGATTTGCAGTGGCCATTGCTAGATTTGGGTTGTGTGGGACACTGGAGGAACTCAGTAAGGAAGAAGCGAGAGCAGTGCGGTTTTAATGTCCCTTGCTGTCCTGGACAGCTGAAGGGTGTTGTGCGCATGATGCATGTATGTGGTATGCTGTTGTTTAGTGTATTGTGGTATACATGGGTTGGAGAAGTGTATGGGTGGGGAGGGGCGTGGGGGAGGGGGATGTTCATGATGATATAAGAAGTATAGCGCACATGCGGCATATTCCTGTATCTAATCTCTGTCTTCTTCTGCTGGATGGTCAGATGCTGTTTTAATAGAATGTTTGAACACTGTTTGTGGTTAGCAGGAACCACATGGTTGTGATATGTGTTGTTATTCTTCAATAAAACAAAAAGTGTACTGGGAGGGAAAAAAAAAGGATTTGCCAGAAAACCAGTGTTCCCAACAATTAATTTATGAGCCACACTGTGAAGCCCAGATGAGGTGCCTTTGTTACCTTGCTCAGCTTTTGGAAGTATTTACAGTATTTGTGAAGTAACGCTGCTGAAGTGTTGGTAGTATACGTGAAAACTAACTGGAATATTCTGATCTGGACTGGACTGTTTGTGAGTACTGTGCTTTATCGGACTTACTTTGGTGGTTATTGGATCAGCGTGATGAGAAGTATCTGTGCTGCATACTTGAAGACATACCTGGAGGGTATGTGTGTGTGTGTGTGTGTTTACATGTGTGCCAGTAGCAGCATAAACACAAACTCTCACACTAACACACTCGCATGTTGACTCTCATACTCTTTCACACCCATACTTGCTCATTCTTACTCACATACTTACTCTTATTCCTCTCATTCACATGCACACTCAGTTCTGCTGCTCTTCCACACACACACACACACACACACACACACTCACCTCAGTAACAGCAAACCAAACCTCCTCCACTGCCAAGCATTTTATGAAGTAACACAAACCCCTGCAAAAGAATATAAAAGATACCTAGATCCTTGCAATACCATATCATAACAGCACGAAACCTCAGGATTCAAACAGCAGCAGCCTTATCTATGAAAAGGCAGCAATGCAAATATTAAACCAGGCCTAGAACACGAATCCACCTCCTACTGGGGAAACAGAACAAGCCAGACTGCTACAAATCCCTACAGATAAACTAACTACACACTAACAGAAATACTGCGCCTCAGTTCCACATGCAGAACACAGATCGACCCTTACCCAATTCAGAATAAGGGACTACACATTAGAACAGAAACATGCAGACAAAACTAAAATGCAAAGCCCGAGAAACCAGACTCCGAACAGTGGAATACTGAAGAGCAAAATACAAATATATAATGCACTTTCCCAAAGAAAGCATATGCCAAGTATCACTAAAAACTCAAAATATTCTTTTTTTACTTTTATTGTCCGATTAAATTTTTCTAATCAGTTGGTTCCAGCCTCTTTTTATTTCCACCTTCCCCTTCTTGGTCCTTTCATAATTCCTTTTACAGGGTCTCTTATATTTTCTATCGGTTTCTTCTCTCTCTACTTATCTTCTTCCCTTCTTTCCACAAACACACACAGGCTCTCACTTTCACATGCTTTCTCTCGCTCATGCACACACAGGATCTTACTCTCACATGCTTTCGCTCTCTCACACATACACACACAAGATCTCACTCTCATATGCTCTCTCTCTGTCTCTCACAAACTCACAGGCTCTCACTTTCATGTGCTGTCTCTCATGCACACCCAGGCTCTCACTCTCACATGCTGTTTCTCTCTTACACATACACCTACAGGCTCTCACTCATGTGCTGTCTCTCTTTCATGCACACAGGCTCTTACTCTCATTTGATGTCTCTTTCTCACACACGCAGTCTCTCACATGCTCTCTCTCACACACATACACAGGCTCCCCCGCATGCTGTCTCTTTCTCTCTCATTCACACAAGCTCTCACTCTCACGTGCTGTCTCTCTCTCTCACTCATGCACAGACTCTCAACTCATTCTCACACGCTCTCTCATTCTCACACACACACACACACACACAATCTATCAGAGCCTTGGCCTCCTCTTCTTGGACCAACATGAGATGGAATCCACTACAGCCCTGCCACAGAGACAGATGCTGCCCCCTCTTCTCTGTGCGGGCTGACACTGCTCCTTCCTGCCCGTGTGGCTCTGGCATCTTTTTTATTTCCCGAGGCTGTGCGGGCAGGAAGGAGGACGAGCACCCAGAGTTTTGGGATGTTGGCCCAGAGACCCAGCAATTCCTTCAGAATTCCAGAGTCTCCGGGCCAAATCCAGAGAGTTCCCAGGCTTGATGTGAGCCTACGTGCTATGTTAAGTTAATAAGGTGAAGAGACCCTGTTTATTCTTTATGTTGATCTTGCTATATGTGAATAAACCCTACACTGAACCTAGAAGGAATGTTTTTCAAGTATCCTTTGGCAAGCAACATCCCCAGGAGCTCTCTTTCCATACATATTGTGCCCTGCCCCCATACACATTCCAAACCCTCTACAATAAAAAAAAAATCTGCCCCATGGACCATTTAAATTTGAAGGCATGCAGGCGCTGGTCTGAGGCAGCTGCGCATTTTAAAGGAACACGTGCCAGGACTGAGTTATTTTCTGCTGCCAGACCCATATGGAAGCCGGGGAGGGGGGTTAGGACCACCTGTGAGGCTTGGGAACAGAGCATGCGCCGACTCAGTCCTGCCCTGTGTTGCTTTGCCACGTTCTTCTGCTGTGATTGGGCCTCGGACCAGCCCCTGCCTGCTTCGAAAAAGAAAAGGCCCATGAAAGAGTCTCTGCTGGTCTAGAGATCAACGGTCGGCAGAAAACCAGGCCTTACCTTGGTCAGTTTAAATGTCCCGCTGGCTGCCTACCTCCTTCAGTGAAAACTGGCAGGCCAGATAAATACCAGCCCTGGCTCTGTGGCTGCTGTGGGGTGGAAAGCTGGGGTGAAGATTCTGCTGGGGCTCAATTTGCTCCTTTTCTGTTGGCCCTGTGATTAGGGGGTCCATGTCCCACTCCCAAACTCCACCTAAGTACCCGAGGAACATCTAGGAATACCTAATCACCAATACCTAACATCACTCCATAACACGGCAGTCGCGCTATTTTTCCTCTCTCTCACACATTCTTACCCTCCCTTCTCCAAGCCTTCTGGGCTCTTTTTTTTCTTTTTTCAGGACAGAGGTGTGAGATTTCAAAGCAGGACTGGCTCGAGGTGTCTTTCATGAGGGAGGAGTTTCCATTGGCAGCCATGCGGCAGTTCGGGGGGGCTTGCTGGCATTGGTGGTATGTCCCGGAGTGACCTGCTGCAGTACAGTGGTGCAGAGGTCGTCCAAGCCTGCAGAAAGTCAGAGAGAGAGAGAGGCACCGTCTGTTACAGGAGTATGGCAGAGCTCGGCTCACAGGGAAGAGACGTGCACGCCTGGTCCTGTTACAGTTTAGTTAGCTAAATTGCACTGTGATTGCCTTTAATTCTGAAACAGTTCCTAGCCCGTCAGAGTCCTTGTACTGTTGTTATAATCCCTTTGTTTTTAAGGCAGCCTGAGAGCTGAGGCTCCTGAAGGTCGCCGGGCCTGCCTGTTAATCAGTCGACTGTTTTGTGCAGACTTCTGTTCAGCTTAATCCAAGCAGTGAGTGAGCAGGCCAAACCCCTGGGCTCTTTTTTTTTTTTTCTTTTCTTTCAGAGCCTTTATCTGCCACGAGGTATCTTATCTGTTAAGACTGCCTTTCACCTAGAATGCAAGTCTGTTTGGGTTTATTTCTTCTTAGATTTTTCTTCTTTGTTTCTTGTGCAGATTTTTTGCGGCTTGGTTCGTATATATATATCCTTTTTTTTTTTTCTTGAACAACCTTGCCCGAGACAACTGTGCTTGTAAACGGTGCCGAGTCCTCACAGCCAATTTAATTCCGAGAAAACAAAACAAAAAACTAAATTCTGTGCAAACCGAGGTAACTTTTTATTAGACGAATATGAGAATGATCCAAAGATGCTGCAGTAGACAAACTTTCCAGACCAGGCTGGTCATGTCTTCAGAGGCCGCCTATGTGATCTCTCACCAGCTCCCCTACCGCGACGTCCTCGTCGGACAATCCGTGTCTTGCGCACCTCCGAAAGTTATCCCAGCCTGCCAGGAGCTCCCCATTTTCTACAGGACTAGCACCTCTCCTAGAACTTCGCGCCACAGAAAGGAAGATGCTGCCGCTCAAGAACAATTTCACATTAAACAGACTGCAGCTTCGTTCCAAGAAAACTATACTTGGAGCACGGAGTGGGTGGGAAGGCTGATTTCTTTGAAATTCTTTATTAAGTGTTCAAAATAATCAACACATCCAAAGAGCAGCTTTTCGAGAGAGGCCAAGAAGAGCGAGCACAGACAGTTACTCTTCGGTCTTCATGTCTGGCCACTGGTGCATTCGTACCGCCATGCATTCCCGTTTTAGAGCAGGAGGTATGGAGGGCTTCCTGTCCTAGAGAGCCTTATCCCAATCGGTCTGGTGGATGGGATATAGGAAGGCTGGGGTGCCCCCCCCCCCGCTCTTATGGCATGACTGCTGAGGACGTCTACATAGGTGATGCAGCGTATGGTGAAAGATGAGGTTCCCATGCCCGGTGCCCCTGGCCTTGCTGCACGGCG
This sequence comes from Rhinatrema bivittatum, assembly GCF_901001135.1. Classification (NCBI taxonomy): domain Eukaryota; kingdom Metazoa; phylum Chordata; class Amphibia; order Gymnophiona; family Rhinatrematidae; genus Rhinatrema; species Rhinatrema bivittatum. The sequence goes on along the minus strand of NC_042617.1, from coordinate 33,078,188 downwards.
TTGATGTGTGGAAGGGGGGATTCGTTGTGAGATGGAGAGGTCATTACATCAGTTCTCCCTTTTTTTTTGGTTTACTTTTACCATTCCTGCTGCTAGTTAACCTGCCCAAACTCAGACGACTCATCGAAACGAATTATTACTCTTGTTCTTCTTGCTCTGTGGAGAAGCATCTGAATTTAATACAAGCAGAGGGGTCCTGCTGGCGCTGAGCGGGCCACTGCACTCAGGGGACTAGTAAGTATCACACTGTCCAGATAAAAACGATGCTAGCACGTCTGCAGATGGGCCAAAGTAGATGCAGGAAAACGTGAAAAAGATAAATACGTCTTGATGGAAACATTTGCAAGCAAAATATCAAGTTGCAAGCACATTTTCATCATAGAGTTAACAGCTTGCTGGGCCCGAATCACCGAGAGAACAACCTTTAGAAGTTGTCTCTATTGGACAAGGTATAGTACTTTTTTTGGCGCTCAGCACTAGCACCTCTGCTGCTTTCCTGAGCCACTGAGTTGAAAGACACCTTAACAGAGCGCCCCTACAATAGAACTAGCACGTGCATCACTTTTCCTCTTTGTAGCTTTTCTTCAATTTGGCATCGGCGCTTTTTTTTTTTTTACTGGAAAAAAAAAGTGGCGGAGATGTTGTTTATTTATTGCTTCGCAACACTTTGCAAGCACCCAGCTGGTGACGGAAGGGATGATAAGAAAAAATACAAAAAAAGAGAGAGTGGGAGAGAGCCCATTAGCTCACCGGACGTATTCTCAGATCATAGTTAATTTAACAGGGCCATTTTGGGAAGAAAAAAAAAAAAAGGAGCCCCCAGCTTTCTTTTACTGCTATGCCAAGCCTTGTCCCGTTTTCATTTCCAGTGTTCATTTCTAATTTTAAGAGGCAACCTCTCCATTAAAGCTTTTCCAGATCCTTCCAGTTTTAAAGGAGAATTTGGAAGAAATTTGGCAAATTTTACATTGCATGGAAGGGATTTATAGCCATTATTTATTTATTTCAAGCATTTCTTACTCGTGTCCTCCAACGTTGGGGTCGGGATGGAGAGCAGCAGAGACAGTAAATTATTTCCGCTTTATATAAAATTCTGGCCATCAGGCTGCTGTCGGGATGCAGGGGGTAATCTGAGCCTCACCACCAATTTCCAGCTCTCAGGGAGCCTTCATCCCCAGGGCTCCTGAGCCAGGGTCTCCAGCAGTGCACACACTGCCAGCATGGGCTGCAGACGGTTTTGTTTATTGCGTGGCTACAGAATTCAGCGTAACTCAAAGAGGAAACCCCAGTTTTCCCCAAGTATGATTTTAATTTAGTCTTTTTTTTTTTTTTTAGGTAGATCTTTCAAATCAGTCATTTGTTAAAAATCACTCAACATGGTTTCTCTGGTGGGTTGATCTGATAACATTCCCATTTTTTGTATTTGGAAAGGCAGCCCAGTTCAGGGTGGAACTCTTTATTCTAGCTTCTGAATTATTTAATAGTATTATAAAACAATTTTCCAACGGGTAGTGTTACTATTGTCTTGAGAGTGGCCTTTATAAAACAAAGAAAAAAAAAATATATATATATAAGCCACACTGAATGATATTGTTGAATGACCTACAATTAGCAAATTATGCTGCAAACTGTGCATGTTTGGAATTTAGTAAATATATATCATAAATCCACTTGCTGCCTGACATAGTTAATATATCAGTCTGACAGTTCTGGGACAATCTTATTAGTAAGTGCTCTGCCAAAGTTCAGAGCCATGTAAATGATCAAATAGCTTGGAGAGATATGAGAGTCTGATATTTTTTTCCTATGCTGCAAAAAAAAAAAAAAAAAGAAGATGATGGGCCCAGATCAGGCCATGCCTGGATCTGTTTTGCAGAGATTCACTCTTGGATATATATCAGCAAAACAGAGGCCATTGTGAGCATGGAAAGTGTTTTGTCATGAGAGAAAACTTAATGTATCATTCAACAAAGAGGAACAACAGATATTAGCTGCTGTAAGATAACCCCCGGGAAGAGTAGGAAGCACTGTTGCTTTAAGAGACAATCAGTCTGCTCTATATACCACCTGAAGTCCCCCAGATAGCAGCTCTTCAGATTTTTTGGCACTATCACATCCTCTTGCAGTCTTATTCCAAGGTTTCCATTCAGTTGCGCTAAGAGTGAGAGCAGCTAAATAAGAGGAATTTCAAACAGCACCTCGAGAAAGAAATAATCTTCATAACCAAGAAGGGAAGATCTTCTTCTGCTCACCCGGTCAGCAGAAACCCCTGATGCTGCAGTCGCCGGAGATGGTGAAGTGGGGGAGTCATAATCATTGTGCAATGGTGAAACCTAGTGTCTGGTTTGAAGGCCCATAGCTGCAGGTTTCCAGAAGGAGTCCAGAGCCATCACTGCAATGACTGAATTCAAATATGTAAGGGACATAAAACAGGAGGAAATAATCCACCCCCACTCGCCATACACAAACTGAATGGTTGCGAATGAAGGCTCATGGCACCAGATCCCAGCCCTGGTTCCGATGGAGGCCCAAAAAAGCAGGAGGAAACTGCTAGGTGAAAACAAAGGAAGATCTTTGCAACAAATTAATTATCTAAAATATATACTGGAAGCCCTCTTACTTTAAAAGATCTATTATTCTTTAACTGTTTGTAAACACATCAATTTTTCACATTCATTTAACAGTGCTTTAGATTGTTGGGCATTTTTCACTAGTGCAAGAGCACCTTTTGTTGGCAGTGCATTTAGGGGTAGATTTTAAAAGAAGCGCGCGCAGCCTACATGTGCGCGCTCTACCCAGCGCGCGCACATGTATGCCCGATTTTATAACATGCGCGCGCAGTAAAATCCGGGGTCGTCGCGCACACAAGGGGGAGCACAATTGTGCACCTTGCATGTGTCGAGCTCGCTTCGAGCCGTGCTGCCTTCCCCTGTTCCCTCCCAGGCCGCTCCGAAATCGGAGGGAACTTCCCTACCCCTCCACCCCACCTTCCCTTCCCTTCCCCTACCTCCCCCGCCCTTTCCCCCCTACTTTTGATGACTTATTTTTTTTATTTCAAAACTTACTTCAGCCCTGGGGCTGAAGTAAGTTGCGCACGCCGGCCGACTGCCGGCACGCGATCTCTGACACGGCAGCAAATAGCCGCTGTCTCAGAGGCCTCTGGCCCCATCTCCACCCCCTCCCCGCCCCTTTTTGCAAGCCCTGGGACTTACACGAATCCCAGGGCTTTATGCGCGTCGCCGGACCTTTTAAAAATAGGCCTGGTGCGCGTAAGGCCAGTTGCGCTCGTAACCTTTTGAAAATCCAGTCCCTATTTATTTACAAAACATGTATAAACTGCCTCCCCAGCCTTCAGAAGATCACTTAAAGCAGTGTACAACATCAAATAATATACAATAAAAATAATAAACCTAAAATTAACACAACAAAAATCACCATCATCATCAATTATTTCTATCACGATTTTCCAACCAGCATGCTACAACAGATTACATTCAATGTTTTCAAGGGAAGGAGATCTTGACTATAGCGGCGTATAATCGGCACTAAAATAAAGAACCACAACCTCCTCCTACCCTGCCCTCTCACCCCCTAGCATCCTCTCCCTGAAAGTACCCTCGTTCTGTTGTACCCGTGTTCCCGCCACCCCCCCCGCTCCTTTTCCCTTCTCCTTTCCCTTCACGCTCCCTCCCTCTTTTCCTCCCCCCTGCACCAGCATTTATCTGTACATACGTGCACTTGCCTCCTTCATACTATAAATAAGTTCCATATGCTAACTTCTTAAGAGCACATGCTTCCTTAACATTGTTTATAGTTCACTTGCTTATCTAACCCTAACATGAATGCAAAGTGGTAACTCTGCTCGTTGACTCTCTTCACCTGTACTTTTGTATATTATCCAGTTAGCCCTCTTTCCTCGTTCATTGTAATTTCCTTTCTCAGTTACTTGTAAACCGACATGATGTGTCCTACGAATGCCGGTATAAAAAAGTGTTAAATAAAATAAATAAATAAATAAGAAGAAATTTCCCCTGACGAAGGATTTAATCTGAAACATGGCCTCGTTGGGAGGGCAGTAAGATATTATCATTTGATGACGTATTTTATTTTTTGTCAGCTTGCCGTTATAAGATTGCCATTTCATGTATTTGACACAGGTACCAGTTCAATATAGGAGCGCCATTTTTGCAGTTTTCAAACAAACATTGAATTTCTTTTAAAAAAATTGCTTATAAAAAATGAACATTATAGGGAGGAAAGTGGTTGATGGTTCATGATTATATTTACCTGTGAGGCTTTGAGTACCTGTTGGGCGTCCCGTCCGCGGCCCCACCGCTGACGACCCTGCTCACCTGGCCCGCGCTCCGACAGGCCCCAGTCCGGCGTCCCCCGCTGCTGCAGTCAGTCACTGCCATCCCCTGCACTCCGCATCAGCGTCGTCCACCTCGTCTGAACCTTCGACCTCCCAGGCCGCCCTGCAAGCATTGCGCAGGGCCTCGGCGTCCTCCCGTGCTGAGACTATGCCCCTAGGCGCGTGCGCGTGGATCCCGCAGCCCTTTAAAAGGTCCACGACGGGCATTCCCTCCACAGCGCACCCAGATGACGACACTTGAGCTTCCTATGTAAAGTGAGGCCCTGTCTCCAGGACCTCGCCCTGGCAGTCGGGTCGACACTTCCGGTGTAGCTAATTGCCTTCCTACGTTCCTTGATCCAGTGTCTGTTCCAGTGTTCCTGCGTTCCTGTGTCGTTCCAATGCTCCTGTGTTCCCCTGGTCCTCTGTGTCCCAGCGTCTGTCCTGATTCCTGCTCCACATTCCTCCTCTGGTAGTACCTTCTCGGACTGATACACGGTACCGACCTCTGCTTGCCTGCCCACATTTGACCACTGCCTAGAACTGACCACTGCTTGCCTTTTGACTATGTTTGACTGCTGCCTGAAACTGACCTTTGCTTGCCTGACCACATTGACCGCCACCTGGAACCGACCTCTGCTTGCCTTTGACTACGCTCGGACTGATCTCGGAACTGACCCTTGCTTTGGCTGACCACCCTCGGACGGATACCCTGGCTTTGACCCTTGCGCTCCACTCGGATACTCTATTCGCCTCTCCTGGAACCACCAGACCAGCCTGCTCGGAAGCTGCCCGCGGCCTACCTCAAACTAGACCACTAGGCGCTGCCTATCTCGCCCGGAGGACTTTCTTTCCGTTTCCTTCCAGAGGTCCCCAGTGATCCTTGTTCGGGTCTAGTTCATCCTATCCTCACCAGCCGCGCACCTTTGCTCGTGGTGGGCACACCTCTTCGCTACATCTCCCGGAGACCCTGAAAGGCCCACCTAAGCCCAGGCGGTCCGGGTACCCAAGGGCTCAACTTGCTGCTATTGGTGAAGCTCCAGCTAGCCTCTGCCTCCTTGTGTGCTCCGCCTCCTTGTGGCAGGCGCTCCCTGGGTCCGACCAGAGGGCCGTACCAATCCTGCACCAGGCCAAAGGTCCACCTCCAGCGCAACAGTACCAGGATGATAAAAGCCTTCACTTTATATGAAACCATCAATCTCTACTAAAAAAAATTTTTTAGATGGAATATAAGAACACACATTGAGATGTAGATATTTACAATATTTTGGTCCATTTCTGGATTATTGAGGAATGGAGTTTATTTTGTTTTAGCACTTTAAGAAAACACGAGTGATCAGACAAAACACGTCTGTTATTTTTAATGTGTTTCAAATTAAACTATTATGCATCACAGAATAGCACAATCATTAAACGACAGCAATACAGGAAATAATAAAATGGTCCTGTTCAGAAGTTTGCATACCCTTAGTTCTTAATATCGTGCATTGCCCCCCTTTTGCACCAGTGACTGCTTGCAGTCTTTTGTGATAGTTCTGAATGAGGCCCTTTATTTTCTCATGGGGTAAAGCTGCCCATTCCTCTTGGCAAAAACCCTCCAGATCCTGTAAATTCTTGGGTTGTCCAGCATGAGCTGCATGTTTGAGTTCTCCCCAAAGTGGCTCAATGATGTTGAGGTCAGGAGACTGTGATGGCCACTCCAGAACCTTCACTTTCATCTGCTGCAGCCACCGAAGGGTCGGCTTGGCCTTATGTTTCAGATCATTGTCATGTTGGAAAGTCCAAGTGCATTCCATGTTTAGCTTCCTGGCTGATGAATGCAAATTCTCCTCAAATATTTTCTGATAAGATTCTGCATTCACCCTGTTATCAATTTCAACTAAATTCCCTGTGCAGCTGTAGCTCACATCCCCCAAAATAGTGGAGATTCTCCTCCATGCTTCACAGTAGGGATGGTTTGCTTCTCTTCATAGCATTTATGGTTGTGACCATAAAGTTCAATGTTGGTCTCATCACTTCAAATTATTTTGTTCCAGAAGTTTTGAGGCTTCTCTAGGTGCTGTCTGGTGTATTGTAAGCAGACTGTTTTGTGGCATTGGTACAGCAATTGCTTTTTTGTGGCAACTCTATAATGCAGCTCATTTTTGTTCATTTTTCTTTTCATCTTGACAAATGTTCCTGACAGTTTCTTTCTTGGTCTAATTGACTGTGGTTTGGTATTAACAGAGCCCATAGTTTTCTACTTCTTGATCAGCGTTTGAACAGTACTGATTGGCATTTTCAAATCTTTGGATATCTTTTTATATCCTTTTCCTGATTTATGAAGTTGAAGTGCTTTTACTCGCAGATCCTTTGACAGTTCTTTTACTTTCCCAATGCATCAGTAACCACCAAAGTCAATGTAGTCCTGGATGACTGCATACAAAACTCAAGGTATGTGTAGTGTAGCGATGAAGCACCAGCCAAAGAAGATCCCTTGCTCCCTCTGTCCTCAGATCCACCTCCTCCCGGTAATTACACGATGCAAGACTCTGCACCACAATAAAGTTCTCCGGCCCCGGCGTGGCCTGCGGCCCTTACAGGGTTCAAGCAAAGGCTTAAAGGTTCCCCAACAGCAGGTCCCTGCAAGCTCCATCTCTCAGTAAAGAAAGCACAAAGAGAAGCTTGTGTCCAAACACCTTTTCTTTATAGTTCATAAACAACAACTACACAATGTCTCAAAGCCTTCAGTTCATTGGGGAACCAACAAATATGTTTAGCCTTCCAGCCAGCAAAAACCACCCTGCTTGGGAGTAGCACAACACTCCCCAACTCCCCTCAGTTGTGTTGCAGGCTATGGTTCTCCCAGTCCTTAAACAAAACACAACCCGACCAAAGAACCAATCAACTCTTGAGAGTAATTCCCTCTTACTCTACCTCCATGTCAGTGCTAGTATTTTCCACAGCCGGAGCCTCCACCTCCACGACTTCCTCCCCCTCTGATGAGTCGAGTTTTTCTTTTAACCCTAATGGAATGCCCGTGCTTTCCTCTTCAGTAATCATGGATTCAGGTGTGTGCATTCCCCGGGTGTCCTGCCCAGCTGCCTCATCAAACCTGTCTCTTTCCTCCCATTGGTCTAATTGTGGCTCAAAGAACCTGGGAAATGTAGTCTTGTCCCGGTTCAAATGCAGCTTCTGCTGTCTGGGTCTGCTCCGGGCTCTCCCAGGGGTGTTCCGGTTCGGGTTTTCCTCCCCCAAGACAGCATGCACTTCATCACCACATAAGAAAATAAAGGTACAAACTTAGATTGTAAGCCCTCTGGGGATAGGGAAATATCTACTAGTACCTGAATGTAATCCACTTTGAAGCACTGAAAAAAGTGTGAAAAGTGGAATATAAACCTAAATAAATAAATAAATCACAGTAGATTTCTGTAGAGGCATTGTTTATTTATTTATTTAAAAGACTTCTATCCTACGCTATGGCCAATTCTAAGCAGGTAAACATTCATAAAATTGTATAAAAACATAAATAAGTATAGGACAAGGACAAAACCAAAGGCAAAGGCATTGCAGCTCGAGAGTGGATTAACCTAGTATAATTGAAGACAGGGGCGGATTGGCCTATCGGGGAATCAGGCCCCCCCCCCCCCCCCCGATCGCTCCAGTCACGTGGTCTATCATGCACGGCCGTGACAGAGCCGCGCTTGGCAGACTATTTGATGTATCCTGGGCCGGCCTGGACAGCGAATACCCGGGCCGGTCCGACATCGTGAATCCACCGCTGATTGAAGATGCCCAAGATCTAAAAAAATTATGATCATTGCTACATCCACCCCAAAATAGTTGATTCTATTATTCTGCTAATCAAGATTCGGTGAAGGTAATGAAACCTGAAGCCACAGACTCAACAATATTAATCAAACACTTGTGAAATAACAGAATGAAATGACTAAAATGGGGGTAACAGCTGTAATGTCTATGATAAAAGGCAGCTGTTTATCAAAAGCAGGAGATCAGATCAGCTCGTCGAAAGCATGGGTGAAAAGGTGGGCCTTAAGGACCTTCCTGAAGCACAGCAAAGAGGTAGCCAATCTGAGCATCTCAGGGAGGGCGTTCCAAAGTTGGGGACTTCACACGCAGAATAACCTCTCTCTAGACTCTGCCAATCTAACAGTCTTGGCCGACAGAACATCAAGAAGATTGCGGTACAATGATTGTACGTTGCGGGTGGATGATAGATTTATAATACAGAATTTATACACCCGGGATAAACGTCCCGCTGAATATACCAGCCTAAAGTTATCCAGCTACCTTTAGCCAGATAACTGAAAACCTACCTGACTATGTTTGAATACAGCTGGACGTGCTACTGATCTGGATATCTTAAGTGTAAACTTCAACGTAAACTTACACTTCCAGCACTGCCTCTGTCAGTGCAGCGCCTGAGGTGCCGGGAGCGGGGCAGAGGGTCTCTCGCTCCCAGCTCGCATAAATAAAGGTATCGGAGCAAGATGGGGAGGGGCAGGGGGATGGGGGCAGGCGCCACTAATCTTTCTTATGGGTTGGTGGGTGGGGGGAAAAGGGGGAGGCTTCCCAATGATATTTCTAAGTATGAATCGGGAATACAATGCCGGCCATTTCTAAATTGTTACAAAGGTGTGGGGCGGGGGTTGAAAAGCACGGCCTAACAGGGTTTTACAGTTAGGTTTTGGGGTGGGGAGGGAGGGGATTGCCTCACTGATACTCTAATTTCTTGGGTGAGGACAGAGCTACTTAGCCGAATATCTTTTAAAGATATTGGGTTAAGTAGCACATTATCTGGCCACATAAGGTCGGATAATTTTAGACTTGCTCAGAAGCAGGTCTAAAGTTATCTGGGTAACCTAGCCGGATATTCCCGATATTCATTTAGGTTAGCCAGATATCTTCACTTCTCCCTGGAATGCCCCTGAAATGTTCCTTTTTTATCTGGCTAAATTATAGACACATAACTACTTATTTGACTCCAAGGCTCCAGCCTCCTTGGCTGAGCCAACAACTCTATTGATGACTCCAGTGTTCCAGGCCAAGCCAGCTACTTCTTTGATAACTCTGCTGCAGGCCGAGCCATCTGTTCCTGCCACAACTCCTCTCTACGTTGAACCAGCTACTGCGATGGCCCCTCTCGAGCCAGCTGCTCCTGTGTGGAGCCTGCTCCTGGCCACGTCAGCAAAATCAAGGATTCCACTCCAGGCTGTCTCAGCAGCTCCAGCCTTCGCACTGGTGTAGTCGGTGCCAGCTGTCTCTCCAGCTTTAGTACCTCCGCTGGCACTGGTGAACTTCACATCAACTGCCTTGTCAACTCCTGTTCCTGTCTGTGCACTGGTGATGTTAGAGCCAGCTGTTGTCATAACTCCACTCAGTGTCAACTGTTTCTCCAGTTCCAATTTATGTCTGTGCACGGGTGAAATCAGCCCCAGCTGTCTCTACAGCCTAAGAGCCTGCACTGGTACCAGCCAACTCCACGTCAACGGCTTTGTGTACCCGAGCTCCTACCCATGCGCCGGTGAAGTCAGCACTGGCTGTTGTAAAAGCGCCAGTGCCTGCTCTTGCACTAATGAACTCCATGTCAGATGCTTCAGTTCCACTTCCTGTCTGTGCGCCGGTGAATCCAGAGCCAGCTGCTACCACCGCTCTAGTGCCTACCTTTGCCTTGGTGAATTCTGCTCAGCTTCCTTGTCAACCCAAGCTTGGTGCTTTTGCCTATGTCTATGGCAAAATCACTTTACTATTCCTCCTTTTATGGCTTCCAAAAATATAAACACCTGTTTGATTATGCATATGGTTGCTCCCTCCCCTCGAGACAGCCCTGGGGCAGGGTTCGGGATCTCTGCTAGCAGCCTTTGAATTCTGCCTGTATACATTGTGACACCACGTGGTACATTTGCAAATACAAATCTATTAGACTCCTCACAGTGATTTGACCTACATTGTGATGCCCTTTATTTTCTTCATTTAAAATCATATTAGCAAGAATTAACAAAAATGCAAAAAGATATTGACCCAAGATAATGAAAATATTAATGAGCTGCATGATGTCCGAATGCATGCAAAGCAGTTCATTAATATTAAAGAGGCTTAACATAGATCACCAAATGATCCATAATAAGCTGAAGAAAGTTAACTACACTTCAAGAGATGTCTTTCCCACGGGCCGATGCAGTAAAGTGCGCTCAGGCTGAGCGCACTGTTAATCCCAGTTCGGCTGCGTGTTTTCGACGCGCTATTTTTACCCCTTATACAGTAAGGGGTAATAGCGCGTGGAAAATGTGTGGCCAACACCCCCCCCTGAAACTAATAGCGCCCGCAACATGCAAATGCATGTTGATGGGCCTATTAGTCATTTCTGCGCAATACAGAAAGTAAAATGTGCAGTGAAGCCGCACATTTTACTTTCAGAAATTAACGTCTGCTAAAGGCAGGCATTAATTTCGGCCGGCACCAGGAAAGCGTAGAGAAAAGCAGAAAAAACTGCTTTTCTGTACACCCTCCGACTTAATAGCATAGCGACTTAATATCATAGCGATATTAAGTCGGAGGCCCCAAAAATTAAAAAAAATTTTAAATTAAAAAAAAAAATTTTAAATCTGCCCGCGGCCCACGGGTTGGAAGACGGACGCTCAATTTAACCGGTGTCTGTTTACTGAACCCGTGGCTGTCAGCGGGTTCGAGAACCAATGCCGGTAAAATTGAGCGTCGGCTGTCAAACCCGCTGACAACCGCCGCTTCTGTCAAAAAGGAGACGCTAGGGACGCCCTAGTGTCCCTAGTGCCTCCTTTTACCGTGGGCTCTCATTTGCATACGGGCCGATGCTAAATCGCGCGCCCAGGAGAGTTGCCTGGGTGCGCGCCTGGAGAGCTGGCGCTCGCTGGCTCTCCCGTGGGTTTTTCTGTATCGGCCCGCCAGAGAGCATTGGCAAGCTAACACTGATGCTTTTGGGCCCCGCCTTCCTGCAGTGTTTAAAGGAGCAGCTAGCCCCAAGTTATTCCATTCTCTTCCCAGCACAACCCTTATCATATATCCCCTGCCCACAAGCAGAATAATAATTAAATTATCCCCACCTCCACCCCCACCCATGCAAATTCTCCCATGCCGTGTTCTCCTCCATTCCCCTGGGTTCCCCCTTGGGCAGAGGAAAACTCCAATTGCTCTTGTCCTGTAATTCAAAATGGCACCAGCTGACCAGGGGCTTTCCCTTTGCCCCACACACGAGAGGCAAGGAAAAGCCTCGGGTCAGCTGACACTGGTTTTGTATTTGCGCAGGAAGAGGATCAGGGTTACGGGAAGCGTAATTGAGCTTTAGTTAGGAAAATTTAGGCCTACTTTTACAGCATCTATATTTTGTCCAGCCAAATTAGTGCATTAATTCTGAATATTGTGCTGACTAAATTTGAAAATCCCACCCCAGGAATACATCTAGACTAGGGGTTCCAAAACTTGTGCTGAAGGACCCCCAGCCAGCCAGGTTGTCAGGATATCCACAATGAATACGAATGAGATAAAAACTGGATGCTATGTAGACAATACATGCAAATTTTTCTCATGCATTTTCATTGTGGATATCCTGACAACCTGACTGGCTCTGGGCCCTCTAGGACAGGTTTGGAAACCACTTTTCAAGATGGTTCCTTCTTTATACTGCTAAATTTGTAGGTCTGTGAGTTTGAATGGACAACATTAACCCTTTTAGGGGATCCACATTTTAAACGGAGCAGATTTGCCTAGTTAAAACCTGATTTTAGCCAGATCAATTGTTTACAAATTGACCCCTTGTAATCTATTATATTTTGGATTCTGCCTACTAATTGCTATAGGAACTCTGTAGGATCCCTTCTCAATAAAAATCCTATGACTTTTTAGTTTCCTGAGGAGTTTCTCATGAAGGCGATAAGTTACTAAGCTTTTTATTCCCCCCATAAATACAAAATAAGGATATAACCTTCACATATCAGGCCCTAGAACTTGAAGTCTTTGGAAAAAAGTGATACAGGAAACAGGGAGACTAAACTTGAAGTGCAAATGTCACTATCAAAATGAAGGGACATGGCCTTCTACTTGTGCTTACTGCTAGCTGCCACAGACCATAGTTTTTCTCTACCCACCCTCTGTATCTTCATACAGTACCTGATGTCATTTCGCCACTCTGTCTGCCGCACCGGACCCTGCTGAAGGGCATTTGGTTTTCCTATTGTAACGCACGTTTTTGTTGCATTTCTGAACCTGAGAACTTTGCCTTATCTCCACTTCCCCAATTCTCCCCTACTGTTACGTCTTTACAACACAAACCTTGTATCACGTAGCATCAGTTTTATCACCGTTACTGTATGCAACGAATCAAGGAAACGATATGTGCCAAGCGCGCCCGGTTGTACCTGGGATCTTCTTTCCTTTCCACGCTTTCCTTTCCACGCTGGGCCTGAGCGACATGCCCCACAACCCTCCCGTCGCTAACGCCGTGCTCTTCTAAGTGCTCTCTTCAATAAGGATTTGTACTGTTCCCAGGTATTTCCTTTTTTGAAAGCGCTGGGAAATGACTCTAGACAAAAGGACAATAAGTCACCTAGTGGATTTTTTAAAAGCTTTTTCCATTTTAATCCTTGCCAGCGGTAAGGTCTTCGTGGCATATTACGGTTTCTGCGATGATTTTCCCTTTCTTATTTATTTTAAAACATTTCTTACCCGCCCTTCCTACATTCAGGGCGAGGTACAACAAAATGCACATAACAGGTGACAATTAAAAGAAACATTACAATAAAACTTAAGACTGTTAGGAATACAGTACAGGTTTAATATCACTTTGCTGACAAAGAGCTACTTTCACTGGAAGAGGCTAACGGGGAAAGAAACCAGGGAGGCTACAAGTTGCTGGCATGACTCCAGAATGCTTGTTTTGAATAGATATGTTTTTAGTGCTTTGTTAAAGACGTTTCTTTCATGGAAGCTCCTCAGTTCTTTCGGCAAGGTATTGCAGAGAAGGGGGCCTGCTGGGGAAAAAAAAAAAAGCACGTTCTCTTGTTTCATCAAGATGGGCTGTTATAGGGGAAGGAACGTCGAGGAGGGTTTGACTTGAAGATCTTAATGATTTAGCAGGGGCGTGGATTTTTAATACAGATGAGATCCAGATTATTCAGGGAAAACGTTTGTGGATGTATTTATTAAACCTCACAAGCCAGATAGGATCCAGGGAATAATAGTAATATAAGTTCTGCGGTCAGGAGCCAGGAAACAGGGGGGGTCAGTTAGTAGGTGAAACCCTACCCAGGGTCAGTAAAGCGTTTTTGTAGAGGATTCCTGCTCTCTAGAGTCAGCCAGAGGTCAGCGAGCTTTGTGTGGGCAGAGCTCTTGCAGTGTGCAAGCATCCTTCCCGGTTAAGGAGGGATCTAAGTGGGATTTGGTAAATGTCATATAAGGGTTGAATGATGGAGTGAAGTAGTTAGGGATGGGTACAGGTGGAGATGGGTTAAGTGGAGTCTATATAAGAGGCTTACACAGGCATCTTAAGAGAGAGAGAGAGTCTTGGGGAGTTTGGAGGACTCCTTAGGTGTCTAAGGAGGAAGTTGCTTGAATCCAGAAATGTTGCCAAAGAGTCCTAGAAGCTAACCAGACGGAAGAAGCCCTGAGGACTAGGTGTACATTTCTGCTGGGGAAGCTCCAGCAAAAGAGTAACCTACTGAAGAGTTCTTCTGCTGGACGGATGCTGCCCCAAAAGCCTTGGGGTTGAATCTGAGTCTGAGCTCTCTCAATTCCAAAGAAGAAATCTGGAGACTTGTTTTGAGTTATTGGACCGTATCCAGCTGGGCTATCCCAGTGTGTGCTGCAAAAAATTTCTCTGAACTGTTTAAACTTATTTTGGAACCAAGCCTCAAGTGTGGGCACTGGACTTTGTCAAAGTTAGTAAGTCTTCCCTTGGGCTTCCCACGGTTTTTATTTTTTCTGGTTCCCATTTGCCGATCCCTGGGTGACTATGACTGTTCCCGGAGCTGCAGCCAGGTAAATCACTACCACTGCAGCCACCAACTGTGACCTTGTGGAAAGAAGGGGGCTACACTGGATTTGTGTAGAGCCAGGGGTCCAGAAGCAGGAACAGAGATTCTTATGGTCAGGTGCCAGGAAACAGGAGATTAAGTCAAATTCAGGAGCCAAAAACTATCCCAAAAGGCTGATAAACCAGCAGGGCCCCTCTTTGTTGGCTAGCTTTCTATTCCTAGGGTTCTGCCTTTCTCTAAAGCCAATTTCTGTCCTGTGGGGAGAGGGGTTTCTCTTAATTGTCCTTCCTGGCAGTTTATGTGTTAGCCTGAGTTAACATCTTGTCTGTCTCTCTGATTGCCTGATTGCCTGCTGCTGGCGCCTTTTTAGTGGTAAAGGTTTATGCCGCCCCTGGACACCATTGGTGCTGTTGCAAAGCCCTCCCCTTCCCGGAAGTTTGGGCAAGGCAGAAGGTCTAAGGCACAGCCCCCACAGTTTCCTATAGCAGCAGCTCAGATTCTGTGGCAAGAATTAGAAGATTCTGAAGCACCTGGATCGGTGATGATAAGGTATCACTGGGCGTAACGGGGAGGGCGGCTGGATCAGTGATGATAAGGTATCACTGGGCGTAACGGGGAGGACACCTGGATCGGTGATGATAAGGTATCACTGGGCGTAATGGGGAGGGCGGCTGGATCGGTGATGATAAGGTATCACTGGGCATAACGGGGAGGGCGGCTGGATCAGTGATGATAAGGTATCACTGGGCGTAACGGGGAGGACACCTGGATCGGTGATGATAAGGTATCACTGGGCGTAACGGGGAGGGCGGCTGGATCGGTGATGATAAGGTATCACTGGGCGTAACGGGGAGGGCACCTGGATCGGTGATGATAAGGTATCACTGGGCGTAACGGGGAGGACACCTGGATCGGTGATGATAAGGTATCACTGGGCGTAACGGGGAGGCCGGCACCTGGATCGGTGATGATAAGGGTATCACTGGGCGTAACGGGGAGGGGACACCTGGATCGGTGATGATAAGGTATCACTGGGCGTAAAGGGGAGGGCGGGCTGGATCGGTGATAAGGTATCACTGGGCGTACATGGGCGAGGGCGGCTGGATCGGTGATGATAAGGATCACTGGGCGTAAAGGGGAGGGCGGCTGGATCGTGATGAATGATAAGTATGACTGGGCGTAACGGGGAGGGCGGCTGGATCGGGTGATGATAAGGTATCACTGGAGTCTTAACAGGGGAGGACGACCTGTGATCGGTTGATGATAATGGTATCACTGGGCTCAGTAACGGGGAGGGCGGACTGGATCGGTGATGATAGGTATCACTGGGCGTTAACGGGGAGGGCGGCCTGGATCGGTGATGATAAGGTATCACGGGCGTATTACGGGAAGGGCGGCTGGATCGGTGATGATAAGGTATCACTGGGCGTAACGGGGAGGGGCGGCTGGATCGGTGATGATAAGGTATCACTGGGAGTAACGGAGGAGGGGCGGGCTGGATCGGGTGATGATAAGGTATCACTGGGAGTAAACGGGGAGGGCGGCTGGATCGGTGATGATAAGGTATCACTGGGCGTAACGGGGAGGGCGGCTGGATCGGTGATGAGTAAGGTATCACTGGGCGTAACGGGGAGGGCGTCTTGGATCGGTGATGATAAGGTATCACTGGGGCGTAACGGGGAGGGCGGCTGGATCGGTGATGATAAGGTATCACTGGGCGTAACGGGGAGGGCGGCTGGATCGGTGATGATAAGGTATCACTGGGCGTAACGGGGAGGCGGCTGGATCGGTGATGATAAGGTATCACTGGGCGTAAATGGGGAGGGCACCTGGATCGGTGATGATAAGGTATCACTGGGCGTAACGGGGAGGGCAGGCTGGATCGGTGATGATAAGGTATCACTGGGCGTAACGGGGAGGGCGGCTGGATCGGTGATGATAAGGTATCACTGGGCGTAACGGGGGAGGGCGGCTGGATCGGTGATGATAAGGTATCACTGGGCCGTAACGGGGAAGGGCGGCTGGATCGGTGATGATAAGGCTATCACTGGGCGTAACGGGGAGGGCGGCTGGATCGGTGATGATAAGGTATCACTGGGCGTAACGGGGAGGGCGGCTGGATCGGTGATGATAAGGTATCACTGGGAGTAACGGGGAGGGCGGCTGGATCGGTGATGATAAGGTATCACTGGGAGTAACGGGGAGGGCGGCTGGATCGGTGATGATAAGGTATCACTGGGAGTAACGGGGAGGGCGGCTGGATCGGTGATGATAAGGTATCACTGGGCGTAACGGGGGGAGGGCGGCTGGATCGGTGATGATAAGGTATCACTGGGCGTAACGGGGAGGGCGGCTGGATCGGTGATGATAAGGTATCACTGGGCGTAACGGGGAGGGCGGCTGGATCGGTGATGATAAGGTATCACTGGGCGTAACGGGGAGGGCGGCTGGATCGGTGATGATAAGGTATCACTGGGCGTAACGGGGAGGACACCTGGATCGGTGATGATAAGGTATCACTGGGCGTAACGGGGAGGGCGGCCTGGATCGGTGATGATAAGGTATCACTGGGCCGTAACGGGGGAGGCGGCTGGATCGGTGATGATAAGGTATCACTGGGCGTAAATGGGGAGGGCACCGGATCGGTGATGATAAGGTATCACTGGGCGTAACGGGGAGGCGGCTGGATCGTGATATAAGGTATCACTGGGCGTAACGGGGAGGGTCGGCTGGATCAGGTGATGATAAGGTATCACTGGGCGTAACGGGGAGGGCGGCTGGATCGGTGATGATAAGGTATCACTGGGCGTAACGGGGAGGACACCTGGATCAGTGATGATAAGGTATCACTGGGCGTAACGGGGAGGTGGCTGGATCAGTGATGATTAAGGTATCACTGGGCGTAACTGGGGAGGGCGGCTGATCGTTGAGATAAGGGATCACTGGGCGTAACGGGGAGGGCGGCTGGATCAGTGATGATAAGGATCACTGGGCGTATAACGGGGAGGGCGGCTGGATCGGTGATGATAAGGTATCACTGGGCGTAACGGGGAGGGCGGCCCTGGATCAGGTGATGATAAGGTATCACTGGGCGTAACGGGGAGGGCGGCTGGATCGGTTGATGATAAGGTATCACTGGGCGTAACGGGGAGGGCGGCTGGATCGTGATGATAAGGTATCACTGGGCGTAACGGGGAGGGCGGCTGGATCGGTGATGATAAGGTATCACTGGGCGTAACGGGGAGGGCGGCTGGATCGGTGATGATAAGGTATCACTGGGCGTAACGGGGAGGGCGGCTGGATCGATGATGATAAGGTATCACTGGGCGTAACGGGGAGGGTACCTGGATCGGTGATGATAAGGTATCACTGGGCGTAACGGGGAGGGCGGCTGGATCGGTGATGATAAGGTATCACTGGGCGTAATGGGGAGGGCGGCTGGTGGGACTAAGGTCTACATCCAGCAAAGGCCACATACAGAGGGAGGGAGTAGGGGGCAGCACAGGCTTCAGCACCCTGCAGGCCACATTGGGAGGGACTGCACCAGCAGCCAGAGGCATTGCTAGGTTCTTGAATCTTTGATAATCTCCACAATCATGATAACCCCCTTCCTCCTTCTCCCACCCCTGAGAACAAGCCTGCAAAAAAACACAGAACATGAGTACAACTGTCCCTACGATGCACACCAACCACACTGACAAGCCCACAGCACTGGAAGATCCAAGGGGATAAAGCATACTAGTTGATTCGATCAGTCATATGCTCCCAGTTTCTTCTTAGGGGCTCTCACCAGCTCTGTTCCACTCTAGCCTCACATCCCCCTCTCCTAAAAAGGGAGGGAAAATGATAGGAGGAACAGGACTAGATTAGGGAACAGAGCAGATTTTCTTTGCTCTGCTCTGTCCCCTTAGCACCCTCCCCTCCTGTTCTCAGCCTGGGAGGGGAGGGACTGGAGAAGGAAGCAAAGGGATGTTCTCTGCTGAGATTCAGCATAGCTGGGTGGCAACAAATCTTCAGCCAGCCTGCAGTCTCCATATTTCTTGCCACCCTAGGAAAAGGCCTAGTGTGCCTAGTGGTAAATCCAGGGCTGCCTTTAAGTCACTGGTTCAAATCCCAGTGATTCCCACAGTTGGAGGTGGTTTGGAGCTGAAGTACCATGGGCCTTCATTGACAGCGACCCTGAATAGGCCTTTCCTCCTCACTCTATAACCCAATCAGCACAGCAACAATCCATGATTTCCAATTAGCCATTTTAATATTAATGAGCTGTTTTGCATTAAGAAGAGGCGTTCCCAGGGGCATGTTTTGCTTGGGTGAGGAAAGTAACATGTATGAATTGCTGTTTCAAATCTACATATGTTATTTTCCATTCAAAAATTACATGCGCAAAAAACAGGTGCCAGTGTCCATGGGTACTCTGTACCCATGACAATTTTCGATGCTATGGGTACAGAGCAAAGCCTGTAGACAAAAGTACCCACGGACCTTGCCCTGATGCAGACATTTTGGAAATTGCCCTCTACTTCTGTTATGTTCAGGGGCAGTTCTATAATGAGGCAGGGTGAGGCCTCATTATAGAGCTCTCTTACTGTCTGTAAGAGGGTTTCTGTGTGTGTATGTTGAGAGCAGTAGCTCCGTTGTTAAATTTCATGTTCAAGATTGTGCAGTGCAGTCAGCCCTGAAGCAGCTTACGCGAAGCGCTGGCCAACAATGGCAAGCCATTGTGATCACAATAGCAATTTCACATAGAGATTAGCTTAAAGAAAAATGGAAGAAATTTCTAAGATAAGCTTTTAGATTAATTTTAAAAATTTTTTATAAAAATTGTTTAATGAAATGAAAGTGTGTTCGGAAGTCTTTAGGCCAATGATCATAAAGATCTGAATGCTCTAACTGCTTGTCAGTAATCGTATGTTCAAACATTTGAGATGTTTTCCTCCTTTGTAAATAAAAATTAGGTTCAGTTTCACTAAGCACTAGTTTAAATTTGTATAATGAAGATTTTTGTGGTGTGTTTGTGTATGTGTCTGTGTGAGTGCCTATGTGTATGTGTGTTTGTGAGTCTGTGTGAGTGCCTGAGCATGTGTGTATGTGAAAGAGAGAGAGCCTGTTTGTGCATGAGACTCAATGAGAGAAAAAGTTTAAAGTTTGTGAGCCCTCCTCCAATCTATAACCATCTCAGGATGACTGGAAATCTAATGTTGGAGGATTTATTTTTTTATCCTTATTAGTTTTAATGATTAGATGATATGTGTCTGCAGTATTGTATCATATTTTATTGCTGTTTGGTAATTTTTTAACACATTTTAAGTTTGTTTTTAATTATTGGATGATGTTCTATTCATTTGACCTATTATTTTTATTGGTATGGTTCATGTTTTATGTTTCTCAATTGTATTTGATGTTTGCTCTGCAGAGTCTGGCGTTTTGCGCTTTCTAGTTCAGTTTTTGTCTACACGTTTCTACTTATATTTTATGGTCTCTTTATTCTTTATTTAGTGAGGATCTGTCTGTGTTCTGCATTGTGTGTAGTTTCTGTGTAGGGATATATAACAGCCTGGCTTGTTCTGTTTTTCTAATAGGGAAGTATATTGGTGATTAGGGCCTGGTGTAATATTTGCAGTGTTGCTTTTTCATAGGCAGGATTGTTACAGTTTGAGTGCTGGCAGTTACAGTATGGAAGATTTATTTTATTGTAATTGTAATTCTATTTATTCATGCCTTTCTGTGGACCAAGTCCACACCCAATGCACTTTGATAGGCCGAATACCAAATGAGATCCAAGTGTCTTTTTTGCAGGGCATGTTCATATAATATACATGATGAAGTGATATTTTTACTTCAGGAGATTGAACTTTGAATATCCATTTTCTATATAAAATCTCCCTTTTAAGGTTTGGGAAGAGGTTAATAAGAAATTTTAAAATGAAAAAAATGCATAATTTTTAATTGTGTGGGGACGGAAGGGAAGCGGAGACAAAAGGCTGTAAAGTTTGCCTAGCATTCAGGGCCGGTGCTTCCATTAGTCAAACTAGGTGGCCGCCTAGAGCACCAAAATTTGGGGGGAGGGGGGTAACGGCAAAATCCCACTAGTATGAGGCCTAGAAAGGGAGAGCCAATACTGCCAAAGAAGGGAGCATTGTGCTGGAGCGCCACCAATAGGTATAAGCCCAGCGCCACCGGGTGTGCAAACAGTGCAATTGCACAGAGTGGCACACCCAGTGGGCGGCGTTGGGAGCAGGGAGAGGCCTCCGAGGCCGCCGGTGGACTCGATCTCACTGGCAGCCGAAGAGAGGAGCCCGTTCTCCTATTCCTTTTCGGTGCACGCGTTTGCTTTCCCAAACATGTGAAGCTAGCACATTTTCTATGCTGATCTCACGATGCATGAGATCAGCATAGAGGAAGTGCAAGGTTCGCATGGTTTGATTAGCGAGGCCGCGTCTTAGGAGACAGGAAGCAGGAAACCGTGCAGGACCATGGCCAGCGGCGCCCTACCGCTGAGCAGTGCAGGAAGAAGCTGGACCTCCGCGCAGGCCCCGATGATAGCGGCGGCATCCAGGCCGCTGAGTCAGCTGGAGGTGGCCCCCGCCACATAGGCGAGGCCGAAGACTGCGGCCTCTGGGCCGCGAAGCAAAGCTGGCATCGGCTTCAGTTGCATTAAGGCCCCGAAGTCCGTGGCTCCCTGCCGCGGTGAAGAGAGGAAACATCAGCGGTCTCCAGGCCGCGAAGGTAAGTGGCTAGACCCGCGAGCAGGAGTGTAACACTAGCATGTCTAGTAGCATTGGCCCGGCCCTAAGAGAGTGTGCCACACACAGATTCCCACCATTCACCAGCCTCCCACATCCTCGGGGCAGGTTGGCAGGAAGGCGATAGGGCTCCCAGGAGTGTGGCATGGTTGCCAGCTTCCTAGAAATATTATCACTGCAACTCCTCTGGGAATCCTGACCCCCCTACCCCCACCTTTCTGCACCATTACAAATCCCGAGGGGAGCCCTCCAACCCTCTTGGCGATTTCACCTGCGTCACACCTGAGGGAAGGGGGGGGGGGGGGGGAGCAGTGTAATTTCATTCCTCGCCTTAGGAAGCAGATTGCCTTCAGCTTCCCTGCTTACATTTATGAATTTCTGTTGAAGTTGTTCTCATTTCGTTCTTCCAGAGCTGAACCCTTTTCCATCAAAGGCAGTTCTTAGATGGAAAGCTTCAGGACAACCAACCGATCAGCACTGAAACATGAAGCTCGGGCACACAGAGAAATCATCTGGTGACTGAGTAGAATTTGGAGCAATTACGCGCTGTGAACCGCACTTAGGGAAAAAACCCCCCAACTACTCGTATTGTATGCGGCATCTTAAGCTAGCGCCACGGTTGTTATGTTTACCCAGTTACAACATTTTTTTCAGTAAGCCAACTGTTTAAACTTTACGAAAACAAGCCTCTTATTTTGTGCAATTATAAATCATCCTACAAACACGAGGAACAGAAGCCTCTTTAATGGATCCCATCTGGGTGAACGTAACAGGGCAGGCCTTCAGCGCACACGTGAGAGGTGCGCTATGTGGCTCAGTACATAAGATTGTGGCTTAACATTTGTTTACGTACAGGCAACTGTGTTTGATTTAGAAAGGTGCTGGGATGGATCTAGGTATGGACGAGAGAAGATTAAATCTAGGTTAGCTGTTACCATAGAAAAGTGTATACATGATATGAAAAGCCTCCAGCACAAGTTAGCTCTTGCTTTCAACTCACCATGAGACGGACATGTTTCTGCACTCCAAGTACTTTTTTTTTTCTTATTTAGGGGTCTATACACTAAACCTTAGGGTGCATGTTAAAAATAGCGAGCGATGCGATATAGCCTAAATGCGCATAAAGTGTAAAAGATAAACAGTAATCAAAAGAGAGGTAAGAACATATTTTTTAGGTGCATTTCTCTAAAGCGAGAACACCTATTGTGGAGGGAGTGTCCGTCTGTCTCTCTATTCATACGTACAGTCTCACAGGGGGAGGCCACTCCAAAGTACAGGCGGATTTTCGGAAAAAGCACACCTGCTGCTGTAGAGTAGGCTAACAGATTTCGAGCCCAGGATCTACTGAATGTGGCAGCCACTGAGCTTTTATATATAATGTCAGCAAGTTTTTTCAGGTATCGCGCACGATCGCCGTAAATGATCCGGTGCACTAAGGTGAGGACCTTAAATGGAACGCTCTGCTTGACAGGTGACCGGTGCAAATCCTGCAGGATTGGAATAATATTAGATTGCAAAGCACTCTGTACTACTAAACGGGCAGCCACATGCAATAGCAGTTGTAAAGACCGAAGATGAACCTTAGGGAGGCCTGTATATAGCGCACTGCAATAGTCTTATCACATACAATACAAAGGAATGTATTCATTGTTTTAATATCACAAACAAACATTTAAACATTGAATAAATTGATCCTCATGAGGCCTTTCACATGGGACCTTCAAACCAGATAGCAAACTAACGAACAAAGGCCTGCAAAAAAAAAAAATACACTTCAACCTTTTTACGAAAAGTCTTATAGCCCAGTAACTTTAAATAAAGAACGTAAAGAGGTTTCTTGTAACCTTTTATTATTAAATGACGGAACTACAAGCAATAGATTATCAGAAGAACAAGGATGCCTAAGGGTGAATACCAATGTAATAATGCAGTCAAATTACTTGGTTCACCTCCACATAATGCATTATTAATATTTTAAAATGTATCCTTTGAGTAACAGGTAACCAATTAATTTCCTTAAGTCATAATATGATATGTTCCTGAACCAAATAACCCGTAAGAAGCTGAGCTGCATTTGCACCAGCTGTAAAAGTTCAAATAGGTGCTTTTGACAACCCAGCGTACAATGCCTTACAATAATCGGGCATGCCAGGAGATAACTCTGCAGCACAGGAAGACACAAAGTCTTCATTTAAAATATTCACTTTTTAAGAGGGACCTGATGTGGGCTGACAAGCACACCGAAATCCCATGTGTTTTCAAGAACAGGAAATAACTGTCCATTGGTACAAATTGAGGCAGATTTAGGTGAAGAATTATCACGATGAATCCAACCAACTTCAGCCTTATTATGCAAAGAGAGACGACAGACAGTGAAAAGTCGACACCAACACCAGCATTTTTAAGAGAAGACGAAAGGGAGAGAGGATTTGTGCCAAAACTGACAAAACCAGAGGGTGGAAAAGATGATGTGGAAAGATTAACATCTCAGTTTTAAAAAGCAGTGAGCATGAGCTGCCTCGGGCTCAACCAGGCAGCAAATGCAAAAAAAAAAACAGGAAGAAAGAGATAAGGAGGCAATGTGAGGAAAGGGAAGATAAAGTTACGCACCTCTGTGTATCATCGGTGTGGCAGTGCTAGTAACAGTTGAAAGGGGAAATAACAGTCTCGTATCCTTTTCAAAGTTCTCTCCCTCATTCATAAAAGCATCGTCAATGGAAACACGGACTGGATCAACCCCCCACTGCTCACCCGCACCTCCAATAGACCGACTCGTACTGCCCTCCAAGGGACACTCCGCACCCCCTCTATCAAATCCACTAAACTTATTTCCACAATGAACAGAGCCTTTTCCCTGGCCGGCCCCACCCTGTGGAACTCTATGCCCCCAGACTTGCGCACTGAAACATCCACACCCAAATTAAAAAAAAAGCTAAAGACCTGGCTATTCCTACAGGCCTTCCCTTCCCTCAACAACCATCCTCCTGATGACCCTCTAAGCTGTGTATAATGCATTCCCTGTATCACCCTTTACAATGTATCCCTGTCGACTTTTTCTCACAATAACTTTCTCCCAGATGACCTTAGGAGCTGCTTACACTTTTTTGATTTATTATCCTCACATTGTGCTTCTCCTACTATTTTTACAATGTGCTCCTGTCGACTTCTCCTTCTTCCGTCACGGTTGAGGAAACGTCATCCCCTGTAAATAGTTACCCAGTTTCCATTTGTTCATGTTTTTCTTGTATGCATCGTTTAACTGTTCTATGTAATGGCACTGCCAAAAAGTTTTAAGTTATCTGTAAACCGACACGATGTGCAAACGGTTGTCGGTATATAAAAACCTACAAATAAATAAATAAATAAACAAACAAATAAATCCTACCTAATAAACGAAGCTTGACCGACGTGCCGCAAATGCGCAGTAGAGAGCAGCTCTACCGCACATGCGAGCACGTCGGTCACAGTGTGCCTCTTAAAAATAAAAATGGCGCTGTAGGAGCGGCGGCCCGAAGACCCGGAGCGGCCAGACCGAGCGCAGAGCGGCCCGAAGACCCGGAGCGGCGGGAGCAGCGGCGGCGGCACCGGCCCGAAGACCCGGAGCGGCGGCACCGGCCCGAAGACCCGGAGCGGCGGCGGCGGCCCGAAGACCCGGAGCGGCGGCGGCACTGGCCCGAAGCCCCGGAGCGGCAGGAGCGGCGGCCCGAAGACCCTGGAGCGGCGGCGGCGGCGGCCCCGGCCCGAAGACCCTGGGCAGGAGCGGCGGCAGCGGCGGCCCGGAGCAGCAGGAGCGGCGGCCTGAAGACCCGGAGCGGCGGCGGCATGCCGCCGCTCCGGGTCTTCGGCGGAGATCGACTGAAGGGAGGAGGGAGAGAGGAGTGACTGGGGGGAGGGAGGAGGAGGGAAGGGGGAGTGACTGAGGGGAGGAGGGAGGGGGGAGAGAGGAGTGACTCAGGGGAGGAGAGAGGAGTGACTCAGGGGAGGGGGGAGAGAGGAGTGACTCAGGGGAGGAGGGAGGGAGGGAGGGAGGAGGAGGGGGGAGTGACTGAGGGGAGGGGGAGTGACTGAGGGGGGAGGGAGGAGTGACTCAGGGGAGGGGGAGAGAGGAGTGACTCAGGGGAGGAGGGAGGGAGGGAGGGAGGAGGAGGGGGAGTGACTGAGGGGGGAGGGAGGAGTGACTGAGGGGAGGGAGGAGTGACTCAGGGGAGGAGGGAGGGGGGAGAGAGGAGTAACTGGGGGGAGGGGGGAGTGACTGAGGGGAGGAGGGGGGAGTGACTGAGGGGAGGAGGGGGGAGTGACTGAGGGGAGTGACTGGGGGAGGGGGAGATAGGAGTGACTGAGGGGAGAGAGTGGGGGAGGTGGGAGGGAGAATGAGGGGGAAGGAAATGATCCAAAAAAAATGTTAATGTAGCCCGTTTTAACGGGCTTAACGGCTTGTAAATAAATAAAAGAACCGAGAACAGCTAGAGAAGAAAAAAGAGAGTTAGGATTCGTGGGCCCTTGGCCCCAGTGAGGGTTGGTACCACCTGTGGGGAGGAGCCCCACACTCAGGAGGCGAGGTCAGCTGATGGTAGGAGATTCAGTAGTGTAGAGGAACGGAGCGCCCTGCGTCACAGCCACGTGATCGTAGGTGCAGTAAAGGGAGGACTGTGGGAGATCCCGCGGAGCAGGGTGAGAGACACAGTTCAAGGAGAACCCACAGGGGTAGATTTTATAATTCTACGCTCGCGAGTACTTTCGCGCACCAGGCGCAAACAAACGTACGCCGGATTTTATAAGATACGCGCGTAGCCACGCGTATCTTATAAAATCCGGGGTCGGCGCGCGCAAGGGGGTGCACATTTGTGCAACTTGCGCACACCGAGCCCTGCGCGCGCAGCCCGTTCCCTCCGAGGCCGCTCCGAAATCAGAGCAGCCTCGGAGGGAACTTTCCTTCTGCCTCCCCCCACCTAACCCACCCCCCTGGCCCTATCTAAACACCCCCCCACCTCTGTCGCAGAAGTTACGCCTGCTCGAAGCAGGCGTAACTTTGCGCGTGCCGAGCTGGCTGCCGCGCGCCGTGTTCCGGTCTGGGGGCTGGTCCGGAGGCCACGGCCACGCCCCCAGGCCGAAACCAAACCCGCGGAACCGCCCCCGGATGACGCGCCGACTGCGTCATGCCTCCCGACACGCCCACCCCAAGAAAGCCCCGGGACTTACGCACGTCCCGGTTGCTTTGCGCGCGCCGGAAGCCTATGCAATATAGGCTTGGCACGCGCAGGGGGGTTTTAAAAGGATTACGAGCGTACCTTATGCGCGTAACCCTTTTAAAATCCGGCCCACAGCATACTTGCTGGAGTGGAGAGGCATGTACCAGAGCATGAACTTCCGAGAGAGAGAAGCGCTGGGCAGGCCCCGAGGAGCGGGGAGCGCGAGACAGGAACTTCTGGAGGACCGCAGCGGAGAGAGACCTGAAGGGCGGGGCTGCGCCGCAAGAGAGGCTCTGGCGTGGTGACGTAGTCTAATCCGCGGAGCGAGGAAGCCCAGGTGAATCTCTGCAGTAGTGACGAAAGCATGAAATTGTGCACGCTCTTTAGGACCAGGAGAGCTGCGTATTTTAAACGTTTCTAAAATACTTAAGCAGTTCTTTGTGGACTCCTTAAAAGACCAGGATTAGACATTTAGCCTGGCCAAAACTTAAGGCACAGCCCAGAAGTGAGCAGACCCAGGAGAGAATGGAGAGGCCCTGGGATGGAGGGAGACAGATGTCTTGCTGAAATTGTGACTGTTGGAAGTCTTGATTTATGCTACCAAGGTAAGCAGGCTGCTTCTGTTATTGTTACGCTTCACTGTGAATAAAGCATTTTCTGTGGAGAAAGCCTGGAGTCCAGACCATTCTGTCCTCTAGCCCCCTTCTAAAACCTAAGACCACTCGCATGGCATCACAGTTTGTATAATGGGGTCGAGCAGAGATGGTTTGAATGTTAAAGACTCAGGGACGGTAATTTTCAAACCAGCACTTTTTTATGTCAGCATGCGCCCAGATACGTGGCCATTTTATAACTTGCACCCACATAAGCAAGCACCTTATTAAATAGCCTGGGCACATGCCAGCTCAATTTTAAGTGTGCTCGTGCCCAGGCATGTAAATCGGGTTTCTACTGCATAAATCAGAGTATTTTAAAATCCAGTGCACATCCAGTTTCTCCAGTTTGTCCACCAGTTCAACCAGTGTAGAGCTAGGTCCTCCATCCCCCCCTGGTTTAATAGCCTGCACTCCCCGCAGTTACCCCAGATCCTTTAAACCCCACCAAAATGGCTGGCTTTTTTGTTGTTGTTGTTTTTACAGTTACATCTCCTCCCTAGCAGAAATAAAGTTATGAGGCAGAGGACCAGGGCACGCGCCCCAGGGCTCATAAGAATTTACGTGCACGTCTCTTGGCCATGCCCTGAAACACCCTCACCCGTCCAAACCCATGCCCCTTTTTGAAACTGACAGGCCGATTCAGTAAAATCAGCGGGAGAGCAGACGAACGCCTGCTCTCCCGGCGCGCGCACCGGCCCTTCACCAGTGCGCACGATTCTGTATTTAAATTAGGTGACATGGTAAAAACGGGGAAAAGGAGGCGCTAGGGACACTAGTGCGTCCCTAGCGCCTCCTTTTTGACAGGAGCGGCGGCTGTCAGCGGGTTTGACAGCCGATGCTCAATTTTGCCGGCGTCGGTTCTCGAGCCCACTGACAGCCACGGGCTCGGAAACTGGACGCCTGCAAAATTGAGCATCCGGTTTTCGGCCCGACAGCCGCGGGCCGAATTCAAATTTTTATTTTTTTTTACTTTTCGGGACCTCCGACTTAATATCGCTATGATATTAAGGGAGGAGCCCCACACTCGGGATGATATTAAGTCGGAGGGTGCACAGAAAAGCAGCTTTTACTGCTTTTCTGTGCACTTTCCCGGCGCCGGAAGAAATTAGCGCTGATCTTTGGGTGGGCGCTAATTTCTGAAAGTAAAATGTGCGGCTTGGCTGCACATTTTACTTTCTGTATCCCGTGCGCATACCTAATAGGGCCCTCAACATGCATTTGCATGTTGAGGGCCCTATTAGGTGCCGCGGGTTGGAGGCGCGTTTTCCTCCCCTTACTGAATAAGGGGTAAATACTGTATCGGCCTGTGAGTGAGATACACGTGCAGCATGAGAGGCGCCTGCATCCGAGTGGCTTTTAAATTTTGGTCAGCATGCGCATCTCTTGATTGATGTGTGCGCTGGGTTTTTTTAATTCACCCGATAATACCTCTGCCCACAGAAGTCCCACCTGCACTTTTATCTGCCTATAGGGCAGGCAATTTTCTAAAAGCTCATTTGTCTGGATAAAGCACTGTTTTACATATGGAAATGAGTTACAAAATTACCCTGTGTATATTTGGTATGCACTATACAAATCAGGGTAATCGATAAGGTGAATACCATAATTTTAGTCAGAAAAAAATAGCCCTGGCCCTTTAAAAATCAATTTTGGAATGAGAAACATTAACCAGCCTTTAGAATTAAGGAAAGCTTATTTCATTCTTTTAGGAAAATGTGGGGGCTCAAAGAAAGTTGAAGGTTTTCTTACTGTTTTATGGATTGTCTTATTGTTGTTTAATATTGTTTTGACTGTACTTTTATGTTATTCGATTATGGTTGCTTTATTGTGCTGAGCCAAGAATGCAGGATTGAGTGAATTATACATCTCTGAAAATAACTCTAATCAATAAATAACATATATTTCCTGTGGTTTTTTTTCCAAAAGCAAAACAATTGTATATAAAGGACAAAAGCACATGGATGGGAATGAATGGAAGCTGCACGTGTGTAGCGGTGCTCCGGGTCAGGCTTACTTCACTCTCGATCAGGAGCAAATCTATTCCAGGAGGTGAATAAAAGGCGCCTCGTGGATTTGTGTGACTCAGGCCTTGGTAGACAGGCGCGTAGGCAGAGTGAACAGTGCCAGTGACTCTTGCCAGTCCAACATATATTGGGGATGATTTTCCAAGCCGTTTGCGCCCATAAAACCCGTGAAGTGCGCGCTAACCTGTTTTTGGTTTTTTTTTACTCGATCTGCAGCGAGGAGTTCCGGGGGGTTTTAGCTGTGAAAAGGGGTGGCCACTTATAAACTCACCCCCATTATTCCCAGCCAGGGAAACTACAACAATCAAAGCTAGTCTATGTTTTTTTTTCAGTAGAAGCCTAAATGACAGTTCGTGCCCAGAATTGTGCTACAGATCGGCTCACAGTTACACGGTTTTTCCTAGCTAGATGACACATCCTTCGGGTCCTGAATTACCCCTGGCTGTTGTCACATACATCACGGCTGACAGACGCGCGCAGAGCTCGGCGCCCGGATCCGGCACGCGCTTTATTTCTGGGTTCTCAGCAGCACGAAAGTGTTAAACAGGAACAAATGTTGGGCAGCAGCAGCAGCGACATTAAGAAGTGCCTTTCCTGTATGCTGGGGAGCCCGTGGGGCGAGATGCGGTGCATGGGTCGAATGAGGCTTGCACGTGGGCTGCTTTGCATAAACACGGACCCAAAAAAAAAAAATCAAAAAAATCTGGAAGAGCTGTGTCATAGACCACAATGGTCTCATGCGCGATGTAATTGGAAGCAGAGATTCCTTAGCTCTGTGTCATTCACCTTTCATGTGCCGCAGCGTCTCCTAATATTTCTGAACTTGTAATTCTTCGGCAATGCCCCCATGCAGAGCTGGGTTTCTGCGCAGGAATAACGCGATGAGAGCAACGCATTCCTATGTCGCGTCACCACCTACGTCCCACAGGGAAAAAAAATCAAACTGGCAGTTGGGGGACCGTGCTTTTCCCATTTTTGGAGACAAAGAAAAAGAGAGGGCCGTGTTTCCACGTGGAGGTTCCAGTTGCTTTCACATTTTGAACATGAAGTCATCCTTTTCTGATCTCATCCTTTACTTTAGCTGGATTAAGCAGACAATGGCTTCAGACAGTAAATCCCTTTTTTTTTTTTTTTTTTTTTGAAACTGTATCTGGGACCTGCTCCAGTGCTTAATTTCAGCAGGAACTGATTTCCTGTGCCTCACTATAAAGCAGTACTGGAACTCTCTCCTGGATTTACACCATCTGTCTGTCTGTCTGTTGGCTCTGAGCGCCTCGGTGACAAAAATAGTGTCTGATTTGTATGATTAAGTTTCTGCTTTCCGGTAGAACTTGACCCTACACCGCTTTTACACATATAGACGCATACAGTGGGGCGTCAATCAATAAGATGAATTTAAACTGTGTTGATCCTGTGCTTAAATTCACCTTAGAGTGTGTGTGTGTGTGTGTGTGTGTGTGAGAGAGAGAGACTATCAATGGGAATCCTAAATTCAGGGGCTTCCATTTTAAGCAGCTACATTCAACCTAAACTGAAGTTGGCTGAATACAGGCATTTAAACTCGGCACCTAGCTTAGCTTCCTAAAGTTAGGCTTTTACACATATAGACGCATACAGTGGGGCGTCAATCAATAAGATGAATTTAAACTGTGTTGATACTGTGCTGAAATTCACCTTAGAGTGTGTGTGAGAGAGAGAGAGAGAGAGAGAGACTATCAATGGGAATCCTAAATTCAGGGGCTTCCATTTTAAGCAGCTACATTCAACCTAAACTGAAGTTGGCCGAATACAGGCATTTAAACTCGGCACCTAGCTTAGCTCCCTAAAGTTAGGTTCTAATGGCCCGATTTTAAAAGACCCGCGCGCGTAAAATCCAGGGTTTACATGTGTGGCTGGGCCTTGTGCGCGCCACGTGCATTTTCAAAGAGGCCCAGTACGCGCACAAGTGCCGGGCCTCTTTAAAGGGGCGAGCCAGGACAGCGCCATTGAATGCCGTCCCGAAGACTCGCGTGCCGGCAGGTGGCAGGCGCGAGCATCTTACTTCAGCTCGGGATCTGAAGGAAGATCTAAAAAAAAAAAAAAAAAAAGAAGAAAGCTAGATAGGGTTAAGAGGGTGGGGAGGAGAGGGGATGAGGGAGGGAGTTTAGGTAGGGGGGTAGGGAAGTTCCCTCCCACTCTGCTTCTTGACTGGGAGGGAACTGGGGAAGGCCCGAATGTGTCGCCGCGCGCAGTTTGCATAAATTCTCCCCCCCCCCCCCCCCCCGCACGTATGCGAGCGGATTATAAAATCCGGCGCACATGTGCGCACAGCCCATGGATTTTATAACGCGTGTGCCAGCACGCGCATGTTATAACATTGGCACATCCGTGTGTGCCGGGAAGCGCGCAAGCTTTAAAATCTACCCCTAAGCATCTTCTGAATATGGGGCTCTAAGTTTTCATGAGAAGGGGCTATAGCTGACCCTGTAGTTTTCTTTCTAACCACTAGATGGAGTTTTCAGGGGAAGAATTCTTTACTATTTCAAGACCTCTCTCTCGCTTTATCAATGAGTCAGAATGGATCCTGGGACTTTGCTACCCCAAGAGTCAGAGTGTACTCCTGTGTTCAAAATGAGGAAAGATCATCCACGTTTTTCCTGGATAATTCTGTAATCCAGTCAGAGTAAGTAGCAAAGAATGGTTTTTTCTACAGAGATATATCCTCTATCTAAGGGGCATAGCAAAGGGGTTTGTATTGAGCCTGATATCAACCAGTAACCTCTCCTCCAAGGTATTAGATTGACCTTCAGGAACTGAAAAGGGGTTGCTGGGAATAAGGAAGCGCTCCCAGCAAATCGAAGGCTGCCTAGCACCATGCTACAGAACCTGGAACTTGACCTACTACTGTATATTCCGACCTGCACTACCGGACCTGCAAGTGCATACTCCGGCCTGGACCTGCTTGGGAGTACTTACAATCGTACTGGATCTGTTACTGCCAGACTTGTATGTTTAAACCTCCTGCGACTGCTAAACTGGCATCTTAGACAGTTCTGGATCTTAGAAAGTTTCCGAGCCCACATGCCCTGAAAAAGTGTGTGTTTGCATCTGGAGCATGTTTGTAAGAAATCTGATACTAAGTGTGTGTTTATTCTGTTGTTTGAATAAACCTGGAATGCAACCTGACATCAACACAGAATGTTTCTTTCCTTACCAGAGAGAGTCCTGTTTATAAAAAGAAAGCTTTGTATTCTAGAGAGGCCTGGGAAGTGCAAACAAGACGCGTATTTGTGTGTGTGTGATTAAACTGAGGAAGGTTGTCCTAGGTCATTGATACAAATATTGCATGTTGCTGAGAAGACTGGAATTCTAGAAAAAGTACTTGGATTATAGTGAGGCAGAGAAGACTCAAATAAGAAAAATGCCTGGACTAGTCGGAAGATAGATTCCTGGAAACACCTTGGCTAATTATATTGAGTCAAGACGGAAAGTTACATGAAAATAAATCAAGATGTAGAGGATCAAACAGTTCTCGAGTCCTATTTATATGAAACAGGACTGTAGAGGAGAGGTGGAATATGACAGAAGAATCGATAAGTCAAAAGCATAAGTAAAGCACAAGAAGCAAACATCTCAGCGGAAAGAAAATTCTGTAATAAGGACTCACAAAATGAGGCTCCGATGAGATAGACTGAGGAGCACTCTAAGGAAATATTTCTTCAGAAGAGGGCGGTGGAAACATGGAACAGCATCCTAGAGAACATAAACTTTATCAGACATCAAGAAGGCATGGGATTGGCTCAGAGGACTCTTAGCTGCGAGGAAGGGAAGGAAAAGCCAGAGATCAAGTGGGTTCTGTGGCACTGCGGCAGGAAGGGGAAACGGGCAGACGGGATGGCTCTTGGGTTTTTTCTCCTGTTCTCTTTTTCTGTATATGCACAGCAAGAAAAGAAGCAGCTGTAACCCACTGCGAGCTGGTACTGCCCAAGACTCCCCTCTACTGAAATGTCGCTGCCGTCTAGGACCAGAGCCCCCTACTAGCTGTGAATGTGTGAGTCGTTGATGAGAGCGTGTGTGAAAGAAGAAGACATTGAAAGCAGGATGTAGCAGGGGTGGTGACACAGATGCGGATGGCCCCTCTGTTCCTCTTCCCGGGGGCAGTGTCTCCAAACGGGGATTTGTTTTGTTTATACCTCGACAAAAGGCAAGCTCTGCTTAATACCTGCATTGTGCCAAAGACAGCCTCCTCCTCAAGTTCATCTTATGTGATCTGTACAGGCAAGATAGCAAGATGCGCCCGGACGTTCTTCTTAATCAGCCTGGTGGCGCCCAATACAAACGGGACCATTTCTGTATCTTTCTTGGTCTCTGATTGTATCCCTAAGTACCTGAGCATCTTCGATCTCTCCATTCATCCGCAGAACAGTCGCTTGATACTGACACTTCTATTAGCAGTGATTGTCTCCTTTACCACTCTGGCTGGTTTTCTTGTAAGTTTTTTTAATCGGTTGGAGTGGGAATGTCTCAGGTGACCGCAGCTTCTTCAATCTCTACAGTTCTGTTGGGGTGGCGATCCCGGTGCTTCCCTGGCACAGCGATGTTATAATGTTTACACAGTGCTCGGTGGGTGAGCCGCGCCATCTTGTTGGGCCTTTCTGTGTACAGGCTTTCTGACGTCACACCCAGCAATGAGATGTGTAACCATTTCCAGTTCTGTTTTACAGACTCTGCATGCATGTATTTGTTTTACTATTATTTTCTTTACTGGATATGAACTCTCTTATCCATAGTCCACTATCCTGTGTTGCAATTATCTCTACCTCTTTTTAGCCATTCCTGTGTTAGGATTTGATCTACATAGGGTTTCTGAAGTAACTTTATGTACTTCCCTTGTATTCATGCTTTTTCCAATTGGTTTTCTTTGTTTATTGATCTGAGTCTTTAAAAAAAAACTTATCTTGTTTTTTCAGTTCTGTTGCTTCTTTCTCCTCATATACTAGCAGATTCTCACTAATTTCTTCTGTTTGTCAGAACACTTGTCCAAATTTAAGGATGGGGTCGATTGTGGCTGTTCACTTTCATAAGCCAGCATTTAAAAATAAATATTTGGGTCTGTTGTTGCTGTTAAATATTCCTGGTGGCCTATCATAGTAGCTCTGTATCTGTAATCTATTTCTATAGGACCCATTCCTCCTTCTGCACTTGGTTTGTACACTCTCTCAGTATATGCTGCTTCTTATAGATTACCTCATGGGCATGGAGGAGTTTTCTTTTTCTTACATCCAACTTTTTGAGATCTTTATAGGGTGAGTCTTTGATTCCAAAGTTGTATGAGTCCAGGGATTACAAGATGATTGATGCTTTGCATTTTATT
This sequence comes from Rhinatrema bivittatum, assembly GCF_901001135.1. Taxonomy (NCBI): domain Eukaryota; kingdom Metazoa; phylum Chordata; class Amphibia; order Gymnophiona; family Rhinatrematidae; genus Rhinatrema; species Rhinatrema bivittatum. The sequence continues at coordinate 33,043,862 of NC_042617.1, read as the reverse complement.
CCATGCTGTTAAAGCACTTTTCAATATTAGTTTCAGTCTTCTTTAGTTCTCTTTGCTGATCTTTTCTCTCAGTGATTTTTGCTGGATTGTCAAACCTTCCTCCACTCCCTTTGCTCCATTTAATTTATATTACAGTCTTCAGTTAGAGAGATGTTTTCAGATTTTTTTTATATTTCATCGATATTCAGACAGGCTAAGACTCATTAGCACATTTGTCCAGGCCAAATGTTATCCTTATGTCATCTGAGAAGCTTTTCACTAGCTAAGTTATGATCAGAGAAGCTGTAAAGTTTCAAGTCATCTAAAAATAGTAGGTATGAGAGGATGAATCTCAACTTGACAGACTGAATGACCATTTTAGTCTTTGACTGCTATCATTTATTATGTTACTATTTTACTATGATGTTATCTGTGGTTCATTAGTGTCTCTGGTCTATGAATTCATCCATAATCTCACGGAGATAATAAGCGTACTCAGTGGATTCAGTGCCAGACAAAACAAGAGTCATGAGAGAGAATCTCCCTGAAATATTCCTTTCTGGATCTTGTCAAGGATGACAAATTGTCCATCTTCATAATTCAAACAGTGGACTTGATCAATCTAGGATTTATTTTGTACATTTCAAGGCATTTTATTAGCCAAGAAAAGCCTTTTTATAGTCAGGGCTCCTGGTCTTCCATGATTCTGCAGCCAAGGGAAAGGCTGCAAAATGCAGCACCTTTTAGGGAATTTTCTGGTTCCCGCAAAATTGCCACATGAGACCAGGTGCCAAGCTGGACCTTTAATGCAGAAGCTATCAGGCAGCACTTTCCATTTCCTTTTCCCCTCTCCTGGCAAATGTCTTCCACCCTCTGGCATAGGGGCCAACTCTGTGGGTGCTGCCTCTCGCAGTCCTGTAGCTTGGGAGCTGAGAACTCAATGTTGTAAGGCTGTAGGGGACGGCAGGAAAGAAGTGCTTCTGACTCCTTGCTACTAAACCTGCCTCCCCCTACAGCCTCTGTTGGCTGGCTGTGGAATATCTGACTAATGAGCTGCAGGGAGGACATTCACTGCACTTCTTTCTCCCAACTACTGCGCCTGCCTCCCCCTGCAACCTATTGGCTGGCTGTGGAATGTCTGACCAATGGGCTGCAGGGGAGGGCAGGCACTGTACTTCTGTTTCCCAGCTACTGCTCCTGCCTCCCCCTGCAACCTATTGGCTGGCTGTGGAATGTCTGACCAATGGGCTGCAGGGGAGGGCAGGCACTGTACTTCTGTTTCCCAGCTACTGCTCCTGCCTCCCCCTGCAACCTATTGGCTGGCTGTGGAATGTCTGACCAATGGGCTGCAGGGGAGGGCAGGCACTGTACTTCTGTTTCCCAGCTACTGCTCCTGCCTCCCCCTGCAACCTATTGGCTGGCTGTGGAATGTCTGACCAATGGGCTGCAGGGGAGGGCAGGCACTGTACTTCTGTTTCCCAGCTACTGCTCCTGCCTCCCCCTGCAACCTATTGGCTGGCTGTGGATGGGCTGCAGGGGTACCAGAGAGTAGCAGCAACTTAGGAAAGACAGGCTTCCTGACCGAGATGCAGTGGAGATGGGAAGGGCTGCTGATAGACGAACTAAGGAAAAGAAAGAGGGACAGAGGGGCTGAGTGAATTGCTGGGAGATGGTTTAAAAGAGATATTGGCTGGGAGAGAGAATGTTGTGAGGGCCTGGGAGAGGAAATGAAAGAAGGAATTTTGGGTGGGAGAGGAGGAAGTGAGAAGAAGGAATAGCAGAGGGGATGTAGGAGAGAGAGGAGCAGACACAGGCTATGTGTTGGGATTCTGCCTGCGGGCCTAGCCGCTGGCAAAATCTTACCTCTGGTGGCAGGCCGCCGCCTCTGTCATCGCGCAGCCTGGAGGTCGCTGCTGTGCCAGTGCCTCCGCAGTCCTAGTGCCACCGCCGGGAGTTCTTCATCGCAGCTTGAAGCCGCCGCTGCCTGTTTCCTCTTCACACAAAATATCATATAGTGACATATAATATGTTATAAATCTTTATTCATTTTTCCAAAATGTTTTTCTAGAAACAACCTTTCTTTTAAAATTTCTAAATTCCAAAAACAGACCCCCAAGGAATACCAACCTAAAAATCCCAACCCCTGCTTACAAACCATTCACACTTCCATTCATACATATATTCTCTAAAAACATTTCTCTGATCTTTTACATAGAAACATAGAAACATAGAAATGACGGCAGAAGAAGACCAAACGGCCCATCCAGTCTGCCCAGCAAGCTTCACACATTTTTTCTCTCATACTTATCTGTTTCTCTTAGCTCTTGGTTCTATTTACCTTCCTCCCCCACCATTGAAATATCTAGCTTGATTAGTTAGGGGTAGTAGGGATAGTAACCGCCGCAATAAGCAAGCTACACCCATGCTTATTTGTTTTACCCAGACTATGTTATACAGTCCTTATTGGTTGTTTTTCTTCTCCCCTGCTGTTGAAGCAGGGAGCTATGCTGGAAATGCGTGATGTATCAGTCTTCTCCCATGCCGTTGAAGCAGAGAGCCATGCTGGATATGCATCGAAAGTGAAGTATCAGACACATTTGGTTGGGGTAGTAACCGCCGTAACAAGCCAGCTACTCCCCGCTTTGTGAGTGCGAACCCTTTTTTCTTCTCCCCTGTCGTTGAAGCAGAGAACTATGCTGTATATGCATTGAAGGTGAAGTATCAGGCTTATTTGGTTTGGGGTAGTAACCGCCGTAACAAGCCAGCTACTCCCCTCTTTGTGAGTGTAAATCCATTTTTCCACATTTCCTCTTGCTGTTGAAGCTTAGAGCGATGTTGGAGTCACAGTAAGCATGTGTATGTTTATTGAATAAGGGTATTGTCTCCAGGCAGTAGCTGTCATTCTGGTGAGTCACCCACTCTTCATTGGCAGCCTCTTGACTTTATGGATCCACAGTGTTTATCCCACGCCCCTTTGAAGTCCTTCACAGTTCTGGTCTTCACCACATCCTCCGGAAGGGCATTCCAGGCGTCCACCACCCTCTCCGTAAAGAAATACTTCCTGACATTGGTTCTGAATCTTCCTCCCTGGAGCTTCAAATCGTGACCCCTGGTTCTGCTGATTTTTTTCCTACGGAACAGGTTTGTCGTTGTCTTTGGATCATTAAAACCTTTCAAGTATCTGAAAGTCTGTATCATATCACCTCTGCTCCTCCTTTCCTCCAGGGTGTACATATTTAGATTCTTCAATCTCTCCTCGTACGTCATGCGATGAAGATCCTCCACCTTCCTGGTCGCCCTTCTCTGTACCGCTTCCATCTTGTCTTTGTCTTTTTGTAGATACGGTCTCCAGAACTGAACACAGTACTCCAGGTGAGGCCTCACCAAGGACCTGTACAAGGGAATAATCACTTCCCTTTTCTTACTCGATATTCCTCTCTCTATGCAGCCCAGCATTCTTCTGGCTTTTGCTATCGCCTTGTCGCATTGTTTCGCAGACTTCATATCGTTAGACACTATCACCCCAAGGTCCCTCTCCTGCTCCGTGCACATCAGCTTTTCCCCCCCCCCATCGAATACAGTTCATTCGGATTTCCACTCCCCATATGCATGACTTTGCACTTCTTGGCATTGAATCTGAGCTGCCATATCTTCGACCACTCTTCCAGTTTCCTTAGATCCCGTCTCATTCTCTCCACTCCTTCCGGCGTGTCCACTCTGTTGCTGATCTTCGTGTCATCCGCAAAAAGACAAACCTTTTACAAACTATTTTACAAATATTTTTAAAATATTTTGACAAATATTTTACAAATATTTCTTTCCTCTCCAAACCAATTTTTCCTCTCCAAACCAATTTTTCAAAAGCAGAAAAAGTTCTTTTTATGCTGTAGAATTTTCCGTCGCTACCAACGATCACACTCTCTTCTTCTGTGAATCCTTAATTATTTTTATACTCTCATTGTCCTCCCAACGTATTTCGCCTTTTCACAGGCTTCTTCAGGAGAGCATAAAAAATATTTCCTGCCGCTCACATGTCTTCAATACATTCGTTTTTACAGTATTCCCATATAGGTTCCACCTACAAAAATGTTATCATATTCAAATAAAATTTACCAAAAAACATTTTTCAAACAAATCCTTCTTCAATCAGTGTTATACAATTATTACCTGTACTTCCAAGAATCATTTGACGCACCTAAACAGATACATACCTCGACTCCCGCTTTTCATTGCATCATGACCAGCTCCCGCAGGGTAACCACATTTGCGGTATATCTCCTGCCTCTTTTTCACACTTTACCTACAACAAATTAAATCAAACATTGTCCACACTTCTTAACATTTAGGTTTCCCAAAACGGACTTATATCTACTCAAAATTGTGTGAGAAATTGAAAGAAACTTACCCCACCAATTTCAAAAAGGAACGCTGTTATGCCCAGGAGGGTCGTGAACCCTTGGACCAACGGGAGGTTGATATGACCTTTAGGAGATGGCTCCTGAGGTTCCCCCGTCGGGTGGCGAGGTGGAAGAGAAGTTGGGACGGGCTGGATCTTCGCTGGTGGAGACTCAGATGAGCCCCTGAGAGGGTGAAGAGGCGTGGAGGCGGAGCAAGGACCAACTGGATCTTCGCCACTGGAAGCCCGCAGCCCCCCCCGGGAGGAGCCTGTAGCAGTGGTTCTCAACCCTGTCCTGGGGACCCCCTCAGCCAGTTGGGTTTTCATGATATCCACAATGAATATGCATGAGAGAAAATTTGCATACACTGCCTCCATAACATGCACATTTTCTCTCATGCATATTCATTGTGGATATCATGAAAACCCGACTGGCTGGGGGGGTCCCCAGGACAGGGTTGAGAACCACTGGCCTGTAGGGACCTGGGCCGCTGGGACTTAGGTGGACCTTTGAGAGGTCGAAGAGGCGTGAGGTCGGTGCAAGGGCCAATTGGATCTTCGCCACTGGAAGCCCGCGACCCCCCCCCCCCGGGAGGAGCCCATAGGGACCCGGGCTGCTGGGACTTAGGTGGGCCCTTGAAGACGGATGGTCTGGAAGAAGTCCGAGGTCGAGTACCAGAGGGTCGTCGCTTGCCAGTCCGAGATCACACACCAAGGATTCACCGCTTGCCAGTCCGAGGTCACACGCCGAAGAATCACCGCATGCCAGTCCGAAGTCACACACCGAGGAATTGTCCGAGAAGAAGCAGGGACCAGGAACCAGGAACCCGAGGCACCAGAAGACTCTCCTAAGTGAGCAGACTTGTTGCCAAGTCAAGGAGTGAGCGGAGGAAGTCTCCTTTTTATACTTCCCCTGTGCCTAGCCCATTAGGAGCAGGTGCAGGCAATTTGGAGGACGAGGCCCCTTTAAATCTTCAGAGGAGGCGCGGCCTCGCGCCTAAGGGCAGGGCGGCCATCTTGGCTCCGGGAGCAGAGCAGAGCGGCCCGGCGCCGTGAGGGGAGGCCTGGGGCACCTCCCCCGCCGGCAACCACCGCGGGGACCCGCGCCGAGGTGCGGGAGTGAACAGGGCCGAACTCCAGCGACCTCCCCGATGCTGCCACGGCGGCCCCAACGCCGCAAGTCAGGTAGGGGCTCGCGGTCGCGGGCGGCCGCGGTGCACAACAAACGCCACCGCTGCTACGGCATCCTACCGCCATCTTTTTCAAACGAATCAAGATCAACAAACTCCACCCCCTGTGCCTCCTTTTAAATTCATCAGAGCCAATCCAAAAGATACAATTGTATTCACATCTCATCCTCATGTTTCTCAAGTGATTTAAAGGGATGAAGAAGAATACTCCACCCCCTATCTTTCCTTAAGGAAAAAATCTCAAAACGATTAAAAAATACCGACTAATCTCATAACCTGCATACCTAGAAACACGCAATCCAGTCAATTCTGTCATTTAATCCATTTGGCCACAGAGTCCTTAATGAAAAAATCCACCTCTGCTCTACTCACAACAACATTTTATTTAAATCGCCACCACGTCTGTTTTTTATTTCCTGGATCACAAAAAACCGAAGATCCTCAACCAAATGCTGACGTTCATGCCAATGCTTCACCAGTGGAGCAATTTCAACCTAGTTGCAAATCCTGCTGCAGTGTTCCAATATTCGTGTTTTAATCTTTCTTGACGACTTACCAACGTAAAGTAAACCACACGGACATTTTATAATGTAAACCACTGAAGCAGATTGACAGGTGGTAAATGTTCTTAAGAAACCTTTCTGTTCCAAAATCGGATGAATAAAGAATTGTATTGATAAACATAGTTTGCAAACACTACAGTTGTTACATGAATTATGTCCTCCCATCACACCATCCATATTCTCTCTAGGTGCTAAGTCCAAATGTACAAGCATATCCCGTAAATTTTTAGGTCTCCGAAATGAAAACATCGGGGGGTCTTTCAGACCAACAAAGCCATTGACCAAATGCCAATGGTTTTTAATAACCTGAATTAAATTACCCACCCTATTCGAGTAAGGTAAAATACATACCAATGATGGAGAATCCTCAGTCTTTCTGGGGGTCAATAAAAGATCTCGATTAATGTATCTCGCTCTTTTATAAGCTTGTTTGATTACCCAATCTGGATACCCCCTTACATTAAATCTTTCTCTTAAATCTTTGGCATGTTTTTAAAAAACTGTCACATCTGAACAAATCCTCCTTACCTGAAAAACTGCCCCAATGGAATATTTTCTCTGATGTGTTTCGAGTGAGAGCTTGTAAAATGCAACAACCCATTCCTGTCCGTAGTTTTCCGATGTAACTTAATTGTAAAAATCCCATCTTTTTTACCTACCTTCATATCTAAAAAAGGAACCCAATGTGTCTGAATATCACAGATAAACTTAAGGTTTACGTCCCTCCCATTTAATTGGTGAAAAAATTGTTCAAACTCCATTTTAGACCCCGACCAAATTATAAGGATGTCGTCAATATAGCGACACCACAGTCTCACATGTTTGTACCATGAGGAAGAATAAACATATTTCTCCTCAAAGGCAGTAACATACAAACATGCGAGATCTGGGGCCATTGTAGCCCCCATTGCGGTTCCATGAATCTGTTGAAAGAATTCATTCTTAAATAGAAAATAATTTTTAGTCAGGACAATGGTTGCTAATTCCACCAGGAAATGTGTAGGGACCTTCTTTTCTACCCTTGTTTCCAAAACCTCCTGAATCAGACTAATAGTAGCCCCCTGAGGAATACTAGAATATAAGGATTCAATATCCATAGATATGAGCAAAGTGGATTCTGTCATGACAGGAAGGGTATTCAACACTCATATCAAATGAGAAGAATCCTTAATGTATGATCTGGCTAACGGGACAAAAGGTTGTAAAAACCAATCCACATATATCGATAACGGCTCTAACACTGAGCCAATGCCTGATACAATTAGTCTCCCAGGCTGCGAATCTAAAGATTTATGCACCTTCGGAAGGATGTAAAAAACAGGAATTCGTGGATTACGATTTAATAGAAAGGCTGCCTCCTTCACAGTGACCCATCCCACACTCAAGGCTTCCGTCACTATTTCAGAAATTCATACAGATAATAGTACAGTGGGATCCTCAGCTAATCGACAATAAAACTTCTCATTCCCAAGCTGCCGATACACCTCCTATTCATATTTATCTCTATCTAAAATAACAATGGAGCCGCCTTTATCAGCGGGTTTGAACACTAGATCTTTTTGATAACTAAGATTTTCCAATGCTAAATGTTCTTCTTTAGTAGAGGTGTGAATCGTGTGATCGATCGTCTTAACGATCGATTTTGGCTGGGGGGGGGGAGGGAAATCTTATCGTCGTGTTTTTTTTTTTTTTTTTTTAAATCGTTAAAAATCGTAAATTGGGGGAGGGCGGGAAAACCGGCACACCAAAAAACCCCTAAAACCCACCCCGAACCTTTAAAACAAATCCCCCACCCTCCTGAACCCCCCCAAAATGTTTTAAATTACCTGGGGTCCAGTGGGGGGGTCCCGATGCGATCTCCCTCTCTCTCTGGCCACGGCTGCGTTGAGAAATGGCACCGGTGGCCCTTTGCCCTTATCGTGTGACAGGGCAAAGGTAGCAAAATGGCGCCAGCGCCATTTTGAAGATTGGCAATACGGCCCGCGTGCAGGAGGTCGCTCCCGGACCCCCGCTGGACTTTTGGCAAGTCTTGTGGGGGTCAGGAGGCCCCCCTCAAGCTGGCCAAAAGTCCCTGGGGGTCCAGCGGGGGTCCGGGGGCGATCTCCTGCACACATGACGTCGGGAGCCAGGAACCAAAATGGCGCCGGCGCTACCTTTGCCCTGTCACATGATAAGGGCAAAGGGCCATCAGCGCCATTTCTCAACGCAGCCGTGGCCAGAGAGAGAGGGAGATCGCGTCGGGACCCCCCCACTGGACCCCAGGTAATTTAAAACATTTTGGGGGGGTTCGGGAGGGTGGGGGATTTGTTTTAAAGGTTTGGGGTGGGTTTTAGGGTTTTTTTGGTGTGCCGGTTTACTCGCGCCCTATTTAACGATACAATGCAAATGCCCCTGACGATAAATCGGGGGCATTTGTATTGTATCATGCACTTTAACGATTTTGGACGATTTTAAAATTATCTGACCATAATTTTAATCGTTCAAAAACGATTCACATCCCTATTCTTTAGTCAAATTCCAAAAATGAAATTGTTGTTCAGCCTCATTCAATTTCAAATCCCGCTCCACTACTTCCTCAAACGCCGCCATAAGCAGGTGCATTGGACCTGGTGGCATCCAACATGAGAGATTTTTAACAACTGAGCCATCAGATTTTAACCCATTGTTTCCCTGAAAAAATATTTTTAATTTCATCAGACGAAAAAACTTTTGTAATGCAAGCCTAAGTTCAAATGGATCATATTGGGGGATGGGTGCAAAAGACAAACCCCGATTTAATACTCTTAATTCTGTGGACGTTAAGGAATATGAAGATAAATTTATAACCAAATCACAATTACTATTTACTGTTGATTGCAATCTCGCAAATGAACTGGACTGCGATTCCTTGATGTATGACCTCCTCGTCCGCCACGACGTACTGTCCCGTAATGTGGCTTCGAAACCTGGTCTAAAAAAGAGACATGTCCTCCCTCTTCTCCTGACGAATCGCTCGATGATGAATCAAAATTGGTAGGTTTTTAAAATTTGGAATGATTTTTGTTACACCATGGATAAACATATCCATGAGTGCAATCATTTTCGTTCCGTTTGAATTTTTTCAATTTCGTTTCTTTCAACTTCTCACGCATTGCTTCGATATTTTGATTCAATTCGTTAAGTTTCAAATCAAAAGTTTTTAAACTGAATCAAAATATCGAAGCAATGCGTAAGAAGTTAAAAGAAACGAAATTGAAAAAATTCAAACGGAACGAAAATGATTACACTCATGGATATATTTATCCATGGTGTAACAAAAAAAGTTCCAAAAATAATCTTCCAGTCTTGCAAGGTCCTCCTGTAATGTATCACAGTCTGCTTGTGATTTAACTACTCTGAATAATTGTGTATCATCCGCAAATTTGATAATCTCACTCGTCGTATTCCTTTCCAGATCATTTATAAATATAATGAAAAGCACCGGTCCAAGTACAGATCCCTGAGGCACTCCACTGTTTACCCTTTTCCACTGAGAAAATTGACCATTTAATCCTACTCTCTGTTTCCTGTCTTTTAACCAGTTTGTAATCCACGAAAGGACACTGCCTCCTATCCCATGACTTTTTAGTTTTCGTAGAAGCCTCTCATGAGGGACTTTGTCAAACGCCTTCTGAATATCCAAATTCAATACATCTACTGGCTCACCTTTATCCACATGTTTATTAACCCCCTTCAAAAAAATGAAGCAGATTTGTGAGGCAAGACTTGCCTTGGGTAAATCCATGCTGTGTTCCATTAAACCATGTCTTTCCATATGCTCTGTGATTTTGATCTTTAGAATAGTTTCCACTATTTTTCCTAGCACTGAAGTTAGGCTCAATGCTCTATAGTTTCCTGGATTGCCCCTGGAGCCCTTTTAAAATATTGGGCCAGCCTCCAGTCTTCAGGTTGTTGGAGAGGTGGACCCCTGAGCCACGACGAAGTTGGCACCACCTATAGGAGAAACCCCTTATAGGCCCTCGTTGTCAGGAGGCAGATGCAGGAAAGTGGAGACCCAACTGGACCTTCACCTATACCAGCCCACACTCCCCGCAGATTGAGCCCTTGGATACTGGGGCCAGCAGGACTTAGGCGCGGGTCTCCAGACAAAGACAATCCCACAAAGATGGAAGGCAAAAGTGAAGTCAGATGTACCAGTGGTCGGGGCCGGCAGCAGGCAAGGGAATCCGAGAACAGGCCAGAGGTCAGGGCAGGTGGCTAAGGCGAAGAGACGGTAGGCAGGTAGGACTTCAAGATGGGATCCAGGGACGAGCCGAGTCAAGAACCAGAAGCGCAAGCCGAAGGGACGAGGAGCTGGAACAGGAGCAGGGGTGGTAGTAGGATACGAAATAAGGAACAGGAGCAGGAGCATAGGACAAGGAGCTGGAAAGAACTGAAGCAGAAACACAGCGCAACTCACACTCACTAGGGAGCAGGACCTGTTGCTGGGCGAGGAAGGAGTGACAAGGCAAGGTACTTATACCTGCCTTGCCTGATGTCATCACTCCGGGCCGCGGGGAACTTTCCTGCTGCTGCCCCTTTAAATGGAGCAGAGTGGCGCGTGCGCACCTGGAGGAGGATCAGAGGACAGCAGCAGAGTCGGAGGATGCCGCAAGCGTGGAGGCAGACAGCACAAACCGAGCAGGCCTCAGGAACGGGGCACAGCCATGGGACGAGGTGAGGGGGAACCGGCCTTATCTTCCCTAAGAGCCCCTTTAGCCCCTCGATCATCTAATGGTCCAACGACTCCCTCACATGTTTTCTGCTTCGGAAATAGTTTAAAAAGTTTTTACTATGAGTTTTTGCCTCTATGGCCAACTTCTTTTCAAATTCTCTCTTAGCCTGCCTTATCAATGTTTTACACTTAACTTGACAATGCTTATGCTTTTTCCTATTTTCTTCAGATGGATCCTTCTTCCAATTTTTGAAGGATGATTTTTTGGCTAAAATAGCCTCTTTCACCTCACCTTTTAACCGTGCTGGTAATCATTTTTCCTCCCTCCCCCCTTTCTTTTTTTTATCTCATTTTTATTAAGGAATTTTCTTGTTTTAAACCATAATATACATAATACATAATACTCAAGAAATAAAATGACAGGCATTCATGTAACAGCATACAATGGCGTTCCAACATGGTATTCCATACGGGAAAGCTAGACCGATTCAGTGTTACTAGACTCTATGTTGGGACAACTTACATGAACCTACATGAACATATATGAACATGCCCTTTTTAACTGCGAGCCTGAAAGAGCTGAGTACAGGAAAATAGCAAATCTTAATGCATAGGAATAACAGAACTTAGTGAGACTTAATCCCTCTCTACCCCCTTCCCCTTCCCTTCCCATCCCCTCTCCCTCCCCACTTACTTCAACCATCTAAAATTGCTCTGAGTTAAGCTCACTAATAGTTCTAGTATCGCAAATACAAATTGCCTCTATTACATCAGCGCCCATGTCATTGAGTCACATATTGAATTTCTGGGAGTTCATAGGCTGTTATATTTATGTGATAGTAAATTGATGGATTTATAGGCTGCCGTAGATGGTACTGGAGTGTTGTATAATGTGTTGGAGACATGGACCAAGTAGTATGAAATCCGTATGTTTAGTCCCCTTTAGCTTGTCAAGTGGGGTGTAAAGGGAGGAGCTGCCTCGTATTTTGCTCGGTGAACCCCTAAATGGATTTTATATGGAAAGGTTGCTTAAATGTTGCTCTTAAGGCCTAGTTATAGATGAAGTGTAAGTGTGTTCTAATCAATTCCAGAATTGGAGCTGGGGGAGATTCTTTAGAGAAGCAGGGGGTAAAGAACTTGTAAAAGGCTGCCAGATTCTTTGGGCCTCTTCTCTATGTTTGGCAGATACCCGTACTGCTGACATGAATTCCATACTTAGAAGTTTAATCAGTTTACGTTCCCAGACAATATAGGAGGGTGGGTCAGGTCCTAACCAGCAGGCAAGGATGGATTGTTTAGCTGTCAGTCTCGCCTTATCCAATAGCAGATCTAGATCTTTATTCCAATTAGTAACAGTCTTCGGCGTAGTCCCAAATAGCCACGATTTCATCTCTAAAAGGAGGGACGTTTGGGTTAACCGGGAAACTTTCTGACATATGGAGTCCCAAAAGGCTTGGATGTAAGGGAAGTCCCAAAAACTGTGAAAAATAGTCATTGATGGCTGAGTGACATTTCTCACAAATCGGGGAGGGGCACACCTTACATTTGTATGCTATAGCTTGTGGCGTATAAAGTTGCCAGATAAACTTATATTGCAATTCCCTTAATAACATATTCTCTGAGATTTTCTGTGTTTGTGAGATATACTGTTGGAGATCTGGAAGAGAGAGGTTAACTTCCATCCATCGGAACCAGCGGGACAAGATTGATGATAAATGAGTATGGGGTTAATTCGCAGAGGCGTTTAGCAAAGGCAGCCCACAAAGGTTTTTAAGGTTTGGTAAAATGGAAAAAGGAAGTGAGTGCACTTGTGTGTCCCAAGTTTGGGTTCTCTGCAAGTAGAGTGCAAATGTTGTGACGAGCTTGCAGATACATGTAGAAATCACTGCATGGTATTTGATACGTGTTTTGTAGATCTGTAAAACTGGCCACTGCATTGGAGTTAGGCATGAACATTTGAGATATATATATATATATATATATATATATATATATAAATAAAAAATAAAGGCAATGTATTTGTTTCACTTGTGCTTTCGCGTATTACATGCAAAAAACTCCCAAAAAATTTTAATTGGGAAAAAGGGAAAAAAAGCACTACTACTTATAAATTTACCATACCAAAAATTTCATTTTTTACTAAAATTATAATGCTTTATTGAGAATACAATGAAATATTAATTTTTCCAATTTTTACATAAAACCAATATCAATCTCTAATATGGATATGTTATTTACTACTTCATTTCAACATAGTAACAATTTCCAACAAACATATCATCTTAAACCCGACTAATGATGGCCCTCAACTCTGTTCTACTTCTTACCTCAATCTGTCCCTTAACTCCTTTTACATCCCCAGAAATTTAATATTGTTGTTGGTCTTCTATGATGGAAAACACCACTCTATGTTAAAGATCTTATACAAATATCCCCATCGTCAAGTTTAAATCATATTACAATGTGATGCCTGAATCACTCATCCTATTCATCAATACCACATTTGGATATCCGAAAACATAATTCTAAATCCCTTATCTGTATTGTATCCCGACTTAGAGTCGGGAGTTAGAGATTGAATCATATTGGATTTGGCTTCCTTCAGTTGGCCTTCTAATTCTAGGATGGTTTTATTGAGTCGATTATTTCTGGCTTTGACATAGGCTATAATGTCTCCTCTAAGAACTGCTTTATGGGTTTCCCAGAAAAGAGATGGATGGTGGATGTGAGCTTTGTTATGGTGGGCATAGGAGTTCCATTTATCTATTAGAAATTGTTTAAGGGCTTTGTCATTATACAAGGAGGCTAGAAAACGCCATTGTCTAAAGATCTTGACCAAGTCGGAAATAGCAAGGTCCACCCAAATGAGAGAGTGGTCTGAGACTACAGTGGAACCTATTTCAGATCTGAGGATGTGAGGAAAAAAATGCTGTGCTCCTAATATGTAGTCTATTCTTGATAATGAGTTAGATGTATGTGTAAAATCTTTAGAAGTGGGATGTAAACTCTTCCAGTAATCTAAAACCTGAAGTTGTTCACATAGAAACTGGACTCCTCTAGGTGGATTCATCTTGGTTGACATTTGTTGTGGAGGGAGCCGATCTAGTTGTGGGTCAGCTACACAATTGAAGTCTCCCATAAGAAATAACCAGCCTTGTTGATTGGAAAGGAGAGTTTGTGATAGTTTATCGAAGAAATCATGTTGATAGACATTAGGACCATATAAATTACATAATGTCAAGACCCAGCCATTTAGGGACCCAATCAGTATTATAAAACTCCCCAACGGATCTTTGATCTCTTGAATTAACTTAAACGTCACAGATTTGTGGATGAGAATGGCTACTCCCGCCTTTTTCCCTTGAGCCTTGGAGAAATAGCAGGCTCCAACCCAGTCCCTTTTTAATTTTTTGTGCTCTAATTCTGAAAGGTGGGTTTCCTGTAGACAGGCTATTTGGGCTTTTTGCCTTTTCAGAAATTGTAGAATTTTTGCCCTTTTGATTGGGGAACCTAGTCCACTTACATTTAGTGAGACTAAACCATTGTCATCCATCATTCTCCATTTGGTAACTGAGGTATGGTACATTTGAAAATCCTGGGTCTCCCAGCCAGGACCCAGGATGGAATATCTAGCAGCACTATATATTTTGGGATCTTGGAGTGAGAATGGCAGCAGGTAGTCATCCTTTACATTTAGCGACAATTGAACAACCAGACAACATTGTAAGTGAAGATTATCATGAGCCTTTTCCTTCCCCTTTCCCCCTCCCCCTCCCCCTTATTTCTAACCCTTCTTCCATTTTCCCTGGGAGCAAAGAGCTCTCAGAGATCGGTGGTGCGTTTTTGATGCATGAGCACCTGCATCCCTGTGTGGGAATATTTAGCGCCTAATAGAAGAAGACATATGAAATTCAGCCAGAAGGAAAAAAAAGCCTCAATATGCCTTTTTCCACCCCCCCTCGCCCTGTCCGCTGCATCCCAGGGCCAAAATGCGATGGGTAGTCTCTCCATGGCCCCGAATCGAAGCTCCCCCACTGAAAGAGCCCACTGGATCTTCAGCCAACTGGCAGGTGACACCATACCGGCGGTAATCGATTAATTAAATTGACCTGAACCAATCTCTATATCTCATTTGTTAGACTTCTTGGTGGTGCTCCCAGGGTCACATGTTCCAGTAATGTAGTAAATGATGGGCTGAAGATCAAAGCGTGGAGAGTAAGGCAGAAACGCACGTGTAAGTCTAACTGCCCTCTCACGTTCCCAAAATCTGCTCAGGTTACATCAGCTTACCCGACGGGTGTAGCCCTGGTCTCGTTGCTTCCTGTTGTTGCTGGGACGTGTGCAATTTCGAGTGAGAGAGATCAAAAACAGTGCGGACTTCCTGGAATCCCCGGTTTTGTGCCGCATTGCGTAGTTACATCAAACGTAGGTCTGAGAGCGTTCCTCCAGCATGCTCGCTATGTGCTGCAGTCAAGGGGGCACGAGGTGCGGCAGGAAAGGTGGCTGCGGCGGCGCCTAGAATGAACTTTATTGAAAACCTTCGAGTCGTGGACAGTGGACAAAGGTAATGAACTAATAGTTAACTAGCATTTAACTTTTATAACCAAAACGGGTCGCTTAGGAAGTCAGGTGAATATAAACATGTGAGGCTATATTTTTACCTACTCATTAACCAGCTGATTCGTTTTTCAGGTTTAGTTCCCTTCGTGCCATACAGTCCAAAAAGGCTTGCGCAGCAGCTGGGTCTTGAAAAATGTGAGCAGTGTTCGCATGCCAAATCCTTAGCTTATTGTAGAGAGAATTTTAGAGAGAATTGTAGAGAGAATTTTATTTGTTTGGCAACAAGAGCAAAGCATACGGGGTTGAAAAGCTTTCAGCTCTGAGTCACTGCTGCCGAATAATTTTGAAATAATCATACCGGTATGCCTTGATACTGGATGTTGCGGTGCTGACGGTAAAATCTTAAAATTTCCTGCTTGTGGGCACCATTGAGAAATTTAGCAATGGTGATTCGGAGTCTAGGATCTTCTAGCTTACGGATGCCCAACCTATAGGCCCTCTCAATCCGTAGAGAAGCTTCCCCCAAGGGGAGTTCTAGTGCTTCAGGTAGCCATTTTTCCAGCATGGTAGCCAGGTTGTTTTCTGGTATAGACTCAGGGAGACCTGTGAGACTCAGATTGTTGCATCTGGATCTGTTCTCCAGATCCTCGAGTTTTTCACGGCACTGTTTAAGATGTGCTTCCAGGTTTGTTATCTGCCTCGCAGCTGAGGTAGAATCATCTTCGAGGGCTGATTCTTTCCCTTCTATAGCTTCCATTTGTGGGTGCAGTTCATCTAGCGAGGATTGGAGGCTTGAAATCTGGGATGAGAGGTTGCCAAATCTAGACTTTAGTGCCAATACCACCACTTCGGATACTTTGGCTGTCCAAGCCTCGAGGTTGGCTTGTGAGGGGCCGGCCTCCCTGGCTTCTCCACTGTCTGCAGCTTGCTTTTCCAGTACAGGCCTCATTTTGTCTTTGTGTTTTTTCCCACTTTTCAAGGCCATAATTCCGGGCGATTTGTTCATATATTTGTCGATGGACATAAGCCTTATAAATTCCTGCGATGATCTGCTGTCAGATTGTGTGGATGGTGTTGATTAATGTAGATTGCAGGATGCAGGTGCTCAGAGCTGGGGAAGACATGTCCTCTCTAGCTCATCGCATCACGTGACCTCCCTCCCCCCTTTAATGCATGGAATACATCTGGACTGTACTTCTGAGATTGTTTAAAAATACAATGTCCACACCTGTTGTATACTTTTAACCTTTGCAGCTGTACCTTTCAGTTTTTTTCTAACTATTTTCCTCATTTTATCAAAGTTCCCCTTTTGAAAATTTAGTGTTAGAGCTGTAGATTTACTTATTGTCCCCTTCCAGTTATTAGTTCAAATTTGATCATGTTATGATCACTATTGCCAAGTGGCCCCACCAGAATTACCTCTCACCAAATCTTGCGTTCCACTAAGAATTAAATCTAAAATAGCTCCCTCTCTCATTGGTTCCTGAACCAGTTTCTCCATGAAGCAGTCGTTTATTCCATCCAGGAATTTTATGTCTCTATCATGTCCTGATGTTACATTTACCCAGTCAATATTGGGATAATTTAAATCTACAAATCCAGCGTGCAAGGAACAGTGACAAAGTCCATCAAAGAATTTATAATAGATTTTTTATTGAACCAATGTATAAACTGTTATTCATGGCAACTCCATGTACCTTCAAGAATGCAAGTGCAAGAGTCCCCCGACACGGTCCGTGTTTCGCGGTAGCTGCATCGGGAGGGACCCACGGATTAATTTCATCTATAACATAAAAAGACCAATAAACGATGGACCTTATGAATGTGGCCATTAGAACTTAGACAAAATACAAGAAGACATACCTTATGTGTTCATCCTGGAGCGCATCGGCTCATACAACAGGTAAACTATTTAAAGAAGCAGTTTGGCACCAAGGACAGGAAATATCGCGATAGAATCACAAAATCGCAATAGGATCACAAATCAAAACAAAGCCACGCCCCCACTGTAGACAATTCAGCTGAACAAAAACCATTCAATATCTTTGTTTAGACCTTTCGGATGGACAGAAGACAATTTAAAAATCCACTTTTGTTCCCGTCTACCCAGGATTTCAGAATAATCCCCTCCCCGGAACGGGGGTGTCACAAACTCCAAAACTGAAAATCTTAAATCAGCAATAGAGTGATGATGTTGTACCCAATGTGTAACTAGGGGTTCATCCATCCTGAGTAGACGGATGTTTGAACAGTGTTCTATAATGCGAGTCTTAACCATCCTCGAGGTCTTACCCACGTACAGTAAGGGGCAGGGGCACTGTATGACATATACCACACCCCGGGTAGTACAATCCGACCTGTTTCGTAATTTAAAACGAAACCCAGTGTCCGGATGAGTGAAGGAGTCTGACAGGGCAGTGTGGCTACACATTGAACAGTGCCCACACGGGCCGTGTTGACCCTCCCTACTCTCCATTGTTTGTCTGTTGAAACTAGCATGTACTAGCTGATCCCGGAGATTGTTACCTCTCCGGAATGTAAACCACCATCTTCATACCAGGCAAGCAAGTTACCAGGCGGTCCCCATATCCACCAGCCACCCAGCTATATACATTTGTAATAATTGAATCACCAACCAAGATGGCCAGCCTAACCTTTCTCTCTTGGGCAGAAACCCTGAGAGACTTGTCCTCAGTGTGAGAGGACAACGCATCACCTGGAGAGCAGGTCCTTGCTACAGAATCACTTCCTGCTACACCAGGGTGATGCTCTCCAACTGGGAGACCTTTCTGATCCAAGGCAGCACTGGGGCTGCCAGACTGGATTTGGGACTTGGCTACTATGTCCCTGAAGATGTCATCAATGTACCTTAGCTCCTACAGGTCTGCCACTCTAGGCTCCAGAGATCGGACTCGTTCTCTGAGAGCCAGGAGCTCTTTGCACCGGGTGCACACATACAATTTCTCATTGGCAGGTAAAAAATCATACATGTGACATTCAATGTAAAAGATTGGAAAGCCCACCTCTTGTTGCTGGACTGTTGCCTTCATCTTAATTTTGTTGAATACCTAGTTGAGTTTAGGTTGCTAAGGGAGTTGGAATTAGAGTACTTTAAATTTATATGTGCATTCACTAATTAATCTGCTAGTAACCTACAAGGGGATGATTAAACTCTCAATAAGGGCTGGTGCAATAGTTTGATTTAGTTAAGGGACTGATTGCTTTTTAATGAGAAAGTGTCTCTTGCCTAAAAATCAAGGTTTGAGCTAGGGGTGGGTGGGAGGGAAAGACAGCCACTAGAATTAACTCCCTCTGACTTACTTATTATCTCAGATACACACAAACTCTAAAGAACATATCTCACTAATTCACCTCTCTCCAAACCTTTTTAAGTCCTAAGATTTCCCAAAGCTATACTTACCAATCCTTTTCAACCACCATTAAGTTGATCTTCATTCAAAGGATTGAGAGGTTTGAGATTTGCACGCCTAACGGTATGTGCTTCCAGTCCTCTTCTACTGCAAAGGGTGTGGGGCCTCTGGAAGCTGGGGCTGTGGAGTTGAAAGCCTGGATCGTTCACTGTGACCTCTGGAGTCCTCTCCCGGGGGATGGTGGGAATAGTTGGCAGATGAGCCTTCCGGTCAAGTTGTAGGTGATATTCCTTTTACATCTGTGACAAGCTTTTAAGAGTTATCCTCTCTTCATCAGGTAATTTAAGAAACAGCATAGTTACACTGCATTTAAATAGCACAGAGTCATGGAAGTCTTAGGCTGTCTTAATATGTCCCGCTCAGGAGCCTTTGGGTTATTTTTATTCAACTGCTTCTTAGCTAGCTAAGTTAAAGTTATCTGGGAACATGTTTAGCTCTGCTCCTGCACACATCTAGAGAGAGACAAATAACTTATTCAGCTAGCGCCAAATATCGGAGCTAGCCAAAAAATTATTCGGCTATCTCAACTGAACCCCAGAACATCTCTGGAATGTCTACCATGATGGCAAATTGCCCTTTCTCCCAGCTTGATGTAGATCTTTTCTAAATTGTGCTAAGAACATGTTATGTTCCCTACTCAATTGAGTATAAATAATGCCCGGTCCGTATATAAGCAAAACAATGTTTCCGGAGTATCTGGAACCACTCCTGTAATCGTCCAAAGGACATCCCACTCGTGTGTTCACTGTCAGTCAAATCATTTATTGTTTAAGTACCCTCCATGTGCCAGTTCTCAAAGCCAGGGCTGTCAGGCCCAGGCGGAAAGTTCAAGTTACCCAACTACGGAAGGTGTGTCGAAACCATTGCACTTCTTTTCACCAACCTACAGTTTTTCCTCCAGGCAATTAACATTTTCTCACACAGGGGATAGGATTTCAGCATGGTGAGCATGTAACAGCTACGGCAAGGAGCAAGATGCAGCCAAGCAACTTCCACCAACTCACTGCTCTCTGACAGCCAGTCAGAGACACTTGCCAAGCAAGATGATAGAGATCCCTGTCAGGAAACCCTATCCCTCCCTCCCTCTCCCCTAGGTAACATCATTTTGGCAAGGCTTATTGTGGGCTTTTTTACCTCTGCACTCCACATAGCATTTTAAAATAGATTTGTTA
Organism: Rhinatrema bivittatum; assembly: GCF_901001135.1. Taxonomy (NCBI): domain Eukaryota; kingdom Metazoa; phylum Chordata; class Amphibia; order Gymnophiona; family Rhinatrematidae; genus Rhinatrema; species Rhinatrema bivittatum. The sequence goes on along the minus strand of NC_042617.1, from coordinate 33,023,878 downwards.
ACGTGCTTAGGTCTTTCACTGTCACCCACAGACTTTACCCAAACATGCAGTGCCATGAGATTACCCTCCTACAGCACAAAAGCAAAAGGACCCCTTCATTCTGGACAAGATTTATAACCGAACAGCTTCTGACCTGGCTTAGCCAAGCACAAAGCTTTCCATGCTGAAACTTAAGGCTCAGCTTGTCCCGAGTTCCTAGGGAGCTACACAACACAGCCTGAGACTTTGGCAACAGGAAAACTTAAAGGTGCGATGAGATCCTTGCCAGCAACCTTTGCCAGTCCTTTTTCGCGCCAGCTTCCTGCTTCCTGGAGCAGGCTTTTACCAACAGGTAACTCCTAGCTTCTCCCATGGCCCTGGCAGCGTCGCTCTCCTCAGTCTGTAGCTAACATAAACCCCCTTCAATGATTTAGCTACAGTTTTGAAGTGTTCTGCTTATATACAGAGGTGGAAAAATAGGTAGAAAAAAATGGGCACCAGTCAACAGTTTTAGGACCTTTTTTTGTGCTTATTTGAGGGCACATTTCCAAGGCATCTCCCCAGGTGAAATGGTGCTTTACCCACGGAAATGGCCTGATATCGAGAGGGGAATCTTCTATGTGGTAAATTTACACGCGTGCAGCCTGCATGTGCGTAACTTTTCCCCGCAGTGCACAGAGGCATCCTGGGAGAGGAGGGGGTTTGGGGAGGTGTTTGCACTTCCGTCCATATCTTTGAATTTTCAAAAGCATGCCCACAGATTTCTTCAGAAGATTAAATTAGCGCATAAATTAGCTGGTGGAAATGTGTGCAGGTTATTTTGATGGGTAATCTTCAATGCAAAAGTATGTGTGCACTTTCCCTTTGAGAACTGTAACTCTTACATGGATTTGATTTACCACATATGGGGGCTGATACAAAAAGACCCCCTTGCTTAGCATTTTTTGTTTTGTCTATTTTTTATTCGTTTTGTTTCTCATGTTGCCAGGCTTTTCCAGATTGACATTTTTGTCACCTCCTTTCCTGCCCTCCTCTAGCCTACATAAACTAATAATTTCTGCAACCCTGCTAAACCCTTTGTAATCAATGTAAAACAACCCTGTACACCATGCAATCTCATTCAGCCCCAATTGTAAATTTGTAAATCAAGTAATCTTGTATAATCTACCTATTCACATTCTTGTTAATCTTGTTATCTCTATCCCACTTCTCTCCTTCATTTAGTTTGTTCAGGTTTCGCTGTTTGGACCTCTATTAGTTGTCCTCCCCCCATTCCCTGTTAATTGTACTTTCCACCTTTTTGTTATTATGTGAACTGATATGATGTGTACTTTAATGTCGGTATAGAAAAGCTGCTAAATAAGTAAATAAATAAATAAATGTTTAGATTTTTTTGTCTAATATATGAATTGCTTTCCTTGACTTTTTAAAATGTTTTTATATTTGTTTTTGTCTCTTTCCCCACTCTGCAGGTCTCTTTTCTGGGGAGGGGGGCAGGGCCGGTGCAAGGGGATTTGGCGCCCTATGCGAGCCTTCTCCCTTGCGCCCCCCCCCTCCCCGGGTCACGCCGCCAATGGCTACCAGTGCCATTGGTTGGCCTCTGTCACATGGTAGGGGCTAAAGGTCACCGGCGCCATTTTGCTTAGTGGCAGCCGAGGCCCCGAGAGCGGCAGATCGCTCCTGGATCCTTCACTGGACCACCAGGGGGGGCGTCGGGAGGGTGGCACTGGGGGGGAGTCAGGGTGAGTCGGGGGCTGGTTGCCTGCCGCGGTGCCCCCTAAGTCTCAGCGCCTGGTCTCCGGCCGCACCGATCTTCCTTTCTTCGGCCACGTGATCAGCTAGATCGGCTGCGCTGATCTTCTTTCTGTGTGTCTGTATGTGAGAAAGGAATGATGCTTCTGTGTATGCGTATGCGGTATGTATGTGAGAAAGGAATCTGCCAGTTTAAAAAAATGAAATGTGATAATACATATACCTCAACTTTTGTGCTGGTAGCATTGGGAGGGTGGCGTCGGGAGGGTGGCACTGGGGGAGAGGCAGGGCGAGTAGGGGGCTGGCAGAATTTTGAAAGGGCACTTTTTGCCCTTTCAAAATTCTGCTGCCTGCCACGGCGCCCCCTAAGTCTCGGTGCCCTAGGCACAGTGGCCTCCGGCCCTGAAGGGGTGACAGGAGCAATCAGCAGCACTGGCTCCTCTTGTTAGGCCTGGGCCTGCTGAAGCTGCAACTTCTCCTATCAGACACAGGCCCCCACTGAAGCAGCATCAGCAGTGGCTTCTGTGGAGCCTGGGACAGAACAGGCAGCAGGTGAGAGTGCATTGGAATTTTATATCATCTCTACATACATAAAAAAAAAAATAAGAGAGGTAAGTGTGGCTGTTCTGGCAGAGCTCCTGACCTGATGTCGTAAAGTCACACCGATTAATCAGTTTTTGAGCAGTTGTCCAACAATCAGGCAGCCACTTTGCCAGCCAGCAGCTCAAAGCAAGCAACCACACTGCCAACCAGAAGCTCAAAGCCCTTGTTTTGTTTCTTTGAGTAGTTGAAAGCAGCTTCCCTCCTGTGTTCCATGAAATCATCTGGTTTAACATTTTCTACCAAACACACAAATATACATACCCTTGTGTAGAACAAATAATTATGCTAGCATATTTACATAAATAATAGAAGTATACAGTATACATGTTTATTGTTAAAAACTTTAACACTTTAATACAAACACCGAATATTTATGTCAGATATACTGGCTCCTTCTTTATCTGCTCATTGAACTTGTTTTCAGACAGATACAATAACAGCAAAGGTACAGTAAACAAAAGACAGAATAATCATAGTGCCGCATAATCCTATGTAGTACAAAATCTGAAGGAATGAAGAGCCTCGCTCATCCAAGTTACACATAAGATACATGTCGGACACTTAAGACAATCCACCTTTTTCAAAGTAAAGAAAATAAATCTGCCCGGCCGTTTCCTGGTGTTCAGAAGTTTCCTAAGAAAAGCCTTTAACTGAGCGGTTCCTGTGATTCTGGGGTGCGGTTCGGATGAGGAGCATGATCTATGAAGGGAGCTGGTACTCTTCCCTCTTACTTTTTTTTTTCTCCATCTCTCAGCAGCTCACGGGATGCTAGTTATCTGATGTCTACCTTTTCAGCTTGGGCAAGGTGTGCTCGTTCAGGCCTCCCCTTCCCTACTGAAGCGATGCAAGACACACTTCCAGAACCTACCATGTGAGGCCTCCGACATCCTCAGGAACAGTGGCTTTGTCTGGATCCTTCCAATTCCTGAGCAGCGGGAAGAGGATGCAGGAGGTTTCATCAGGAACCCAGTGGTCAGGGCTACCTGCAGAGAGATGCAGCTGCTGTTGTGGAGGAGGCAGAGGTCATGGATAGATGAGTGCAAATTCTGTTCTAGAGGCCATATCAGATTTTTCTTGCTTTCTAACTTTTCTGTGGTGTTTCCCTGCCAGATAGTGACGTGATCGCTCGTCTCCAAAATTATCTGCTGGCTCTTTCCCCTCACAATGGTGCTGTATGACACCAGGTACCTCTCGTCTTCTGCCCCCTGTGCCCAGAGGCATCCATTTTACAGCACTTACCTCTCTCTCCCTCCCTCTCTGCTCTTGTGCTGTGAGGTTGCTTTCCTGGTCTGGTATTAGTCACTTTTTTTTTTTTAACAGCACTTTGGTCTGTTCAGGAGGATGGTAGAGTATTTTGCAGATAATGACCCTGCCCATTGCCTGCTGTGTCATTGCAGCCCCTATCTGATCTCCAGTCATCCCCCACCCTTGCTATTATTACTGCCTTCTAGATCTGTCCCATGCACCCTTGAATTGTGTTATTCCATAGTCTTCCTCAGGCTCCCGAAATTGATTTTGCATACACTAAGATAATATTGAATAAAATTTTACTAAATTTGAGAAATTGGCTTTATGTGTATCTCTTCCTGTCTGTCAGGTTCTGGTAAGTAAGAGAAATTCTAATTATAGTAAAGCCTGGGGAAAAGCACCTGGAAGGTTTAGCCTGTATGAGCCTTCTGATCCCTCACCCCTAGCAGGGAGGACAGACAAACCTGGGCCAAACAACCTATTGATACACTTTTGATACCCTGGAGAAAGGGAAATCAGACTTTTCTATTGGCTACAGTTTTTGTGTGGGAGGTCTGAGTGAACTGGCAGGAGTTCAGGGTGAAGTGCTACAGGATTTAGATGAACTGGAGACAGACTGGGTAAACTGGCAGAAGTATTGGCAAATTGGTGATTTCAGATATGCACACCCCCTCATACTTTATAAAATTCCTGCCTCCAAGGATAAATCGGAGTTATTACGTGTGCATACTATATTTGTTTACACACCTACAATGTAACACATGTGTTTATAAAATAGACAGAGAAAGTATGGGGTGGATTTTAAAAGGGTTACACGCGTAACCCTTTAAAACCCCTCCTGCGCACGTCGAGCCTCGGAGGGAATGGGGAAAGCCATCGGGGCTCCCCTAGGGCTTGACCCTGGATTTTATAACACGCGTGCGGCTGCGCACGCATGTTATAAAACCGGGTGTAGATTTGTGCACGCCGGGTTGCGCGCACAAATCTACGCCCGCGCATACCTATTAAAATCTGGCCTATGTGTTTTCTTGCGCTGGAAATATCTGCATGTACTGAAACATATGTGCGTACTTTCGGAGCAGAACTATGTGGTATTTGATAAGCTGTGCAGCTCCTGATGGTTTAAAAAATACTAGCAAACATTTCTGCAAATGCTGTGCTGCAGATAGATTTAAGAGTTAGGCTCCCTTGTATTAAAAATGAATGCATCTATTTTATATGCAAAATGATTGTAATATGTGCTCATAATAACCCTCATTTTACATGTGGAGGTGGCTGATGTATGCGTGTATCTTGCTTATGAAAATATCTGTGCGCATACTTCCAAACAGCAGTGCGCTGAGACCTCCACAGGGCCAATGCGATCCGTTTTGCTGCCCTATGCAAACGATTACTGGGCTGTGCCCAACCCCCACACCAAACCCCTACGGATTGTAATGGAGCAATTCATGGACTTCTTTTTTTTTTTTTTTCTTTTTGCCGAATTTACAATAAACACAAGAGTATCTTGTTCCAGCAAAGAAGGGACATAGAAAATAATACAAAAATACAGACTTCAAAAAAGAATAAAAAGAAATTATTAACATTCCTCCACAGTTTAGGAAATATGGGAGACCAAGAAAGAAAAAAAAAGGAGCGAAATATCAATGAAAAATAAAAAAACAACATGAGAGCACAACCTATGCCTTCAAATAAATGCCAGGACTACATGGGCGATCCCTAAGTGTGTGAGTCCAGAAAAACCTGTAACTGTGATGGTTTGAAGAAAACATTATTTGAATCTAAATATTTCTCACCACACACTTGCATGAATAACGTAACATATACTGGCCCCCCCGTGACAGAACCTCGGGTCTTATAGATAAACATTTCTTTCATCGCTCCTGTGTTGTTCTTGTGACATTTGGGTAGATCCAAATCTTTTTCCCATGAAAAAGACTTCTGTTTCTGAAAGAAAGCCTTAGGACAGTATTTCTATCGCTCATAAACGCGAAGGTCACCAGCATAGTCCCTCTTTGTACAATCTCAGTTTCTTGTGAAAGTTCCAAGACATCAGTTGTATTCATAATTTGTTGAGCTTGAGGAATATTTCCTGAGGCTTCTGCCTCATTTTGAGGTAAATAAAAAGCTCTAGTTATAAGAGACGTAGCATTCGATGGTATCTTAAGAACATTTGAGACATAACTCTTAAAGAAATCAACCGGGGAAATCATTTTAAGAATAGGAAAATTAAAAACCCTTAAATTCAGACTTCTCGAAGAGTTCTCTATACTCTCAAATTTTTTTAGTAGGAATTATCTCAGACTGAACCAGTCCCTGTTGAATCTTGTCGAAAGAAGAAATTTTAGTTTCCATTGCTTTGACTTTTAGATCTTGAGATGAAGCCATTCCTTCCATCACCAAAACACGTTGATCAGTAGCCAAAGAAACTTGAGTCAAAAAGACTATGGCTGCCTCTAAAGAGACCAATATATTCCATACAGTATCCAATGTTATAATAGCAGGTTTTTTTTTAAAGATAATCGAGTACCTCGGATTGCTGGAACTGCACCACCTTCGCTCGGTAGGATGTTACATTTTGGATCCCCAGATAAAATCATCTTTGGCGTATCCACTACTGCCTCTGCAGTAGAAGAAGCAGTAAAATCTTCACCAATATTTTTCCCTGCGGATGGTACCACAAATGCAGAGACTCCCGATACCTCCAATTCTGCTCCAGCTGGAGCAGACATTCTCCTGTCTTCTAAAAGAGAAAACCAGGATAATTCCATACTTGCCAAAGGTAATCCGCAGGGGGGAGTTGGAGTTCTTGGTGTGCCGGGGCTTAGCGAGATCTCCTCAGCCTGTGGAGTTGCTGTTCGCTCCGTGTTAACACCCAATGCGGCCCTCGCTCCCATCGACGGCATGGAGGTTAAAAAAGCTTTCGATCCTCTGTTGAGTTAAATCAGAAGAAGTAGGAGACACGGTAATCTCCCTTAGCTTGGCTTTACGCTTTGTATGAGGCATATCGGTAACAGGAAAAACCGGAAAAAAATCAAATCGAGGAGAGAAAGCTCTAAACTTGCTTCTCAAATGGCAGCCATTTTGGTCTCCGGACTTCTTTTTCCCCTAACAATAACTTTGTGTCTGAACCTCATTTACAGGTGCAGTGAGATTTATTTAGAAGATTTTTATCCCGCAACATTCTACAATAAACTTGCATAATCAGATAAAACAAATATAAATAACAAAATTTTTTTTTTTTTTTTTTTTTTTTTTTTAAGCTATAAAGAAACACTTTTAATAAATTATTGTACAAATATGCTAGAAGAAATTGCAGTTTACATTCAAAGTAGTAAAAGTAACAACTCTGTTCAAAAACTTTGAAAATACTGTAACTAGACAAGGCTCTTCGGTAATACTTTCTAGCATTTTGAGGATACAAGGCAATGGACACTGTTTGTTGGGAGAGTTATGCTCTGCCTTTATCTAATCTTTCTTTTTTTTTTGTAAATTATGATTTTATTAGTTTTAGGACAAGCAAAACAGTACAGAACCACAACACAACACCATAACAGATACAAGCAATAAACAGCCGGCAAAGCCCTTAAAGCAGATAAATATTAGGATCATGGTACCAAATCGTACAAAGCATGACATTATGAGGATATACAAACATACAGTATCCGTATAGTAATGCAAACAAGATGTAAGCATAAAAAAGTGATTGAGCCTATTTTAGTACTGGTACTACTTATTAAACATATCGTAAACAAGCCGACGGCTGAGTAGGCACCAGGAATGAGTCCAGTAATACTACATATCAAAACCGTCCCAATCCCTCCATCCCCCCCGAAAACCCCCCCCTCCCTAATCTCTCAGCTTCTAGCAAATAATCATCTCCGCCCTCTACTCCCATGAGAGCAGGACCAACGCAACTCAAGAGCAGTAACACAGAATATAAAAGAGCAATAGTAGTGTAGAATTGCAACAGGTAAAGCAATTAGTCAACCAGTGTGGGTGTGTCAGTGATGGACCTCATAGAGTTGAAGCAGTGAGGGCTACTTCTAGTGTACCCAAGCGAATACAATATCCTCCCGCCATAAAGAGCTCACACAGAAGCTCCGGCGTTATCCGCGTTACTACTCTCCCCAGTTTGTGATGTCATGTGCCTCCCTAAAAGGTATGGGTCCCATATTCTTTGGAATTTAGGCAATTGGTCATTGCGAATAGCTGTGAGATGGTTCAGATGATATACTTTATCTAGCCTGGCTAGAACATCACTTATGGTCGGCACGTCAGCTTTCTTCCACCAGAAGGCTATCTCGCACCTGGTGGCTAAGATCACTTGAGCTACTAACAGTTTTTGAAAAAGCGTACCCCCAGCCAGGACATCCTGCAACAAACAGGTGCGGGACGCTAAGACCACTGATATCTTTAAAGTATGCTGAATGTAGTACTGAACCCCCTGCCATGTACGTTGCACTGCAGGGCAATCCCACCACATGTGCAGGTAGGTACCAACCATACCACATTGTCGCCAACACTTGTCATCTGATCGAAGGGACATCCGATACAACCTGTCAGGGGTAAGATACCAGCGATATAGTACCTTATAACCATTTTCTTTCAGTGATGCTGAGACTGAGCTGCGGCCTATACTTAGGTGACATTTCTCCCATACTGGGGCCGGTAAAGAGCCACCAATATCTTGTTCCCATTTCACCTGATATGCTGGTTTTACTCCTGGTTGTCCATTTAAAAGTGCATAGATATTGGAAATGGGTTTCCCAAAGTGATCAGCATTATCACAAAACCGAACAAACGGGGTTTTCTCCTGGCCCAGCACTGTACCTAAGCGATATGTGGAAAAGAAGTGCGCGAGTTGCACATAGGCATAGTGGTCTGAAGCTGCAAGGGAGTATCTAGCCTGCAGGTCGCTAAAAGGTACAAATTTATTGTCTTTCCACAATTGACCAAGTGTGGTGAGTCCTTTGCTCTGCCATCTCTTAATAAAGGGCCCCTCCAACCCTGGGGGAAATAGAGGGTTGTACAGAAAGGAAGTATTATGGTGGAAAACATTGTCCCCAATAAGTGTCCTCCTCCACTTCTCCCATGCTTGAAGCACCACCTCTGTAAAAGAGGTAAGGGTCGTCCCTCGTAGTTTTTGGGGTGACCAAATTCTAGAGGTGAAGGGAGGGTCCCCCACCAGGGTCCGCTCTATCAATATCCACGGTTTAGTGGAACTTCTCCCATGCCAACTAACCACCACTGCCAGAAGGCTAGCATAATAATACCAAGATAGGTTAGGAACGTTCAGGCCTCCACGCGACTTGTCCCTGTACAAGACAGAGCGAGCCACCCGTGGCGGTTTTCGTTTCCATATAAAGGAGAACAGCTTTCTCTGCCACACTTTCAAGGCTTTATCCGGGACCCTAACAGGGAGCGTCTGAAACAGGTAGCAGTATTTGGGTAAAACGGACATCTTTATTGCAGCTATGCGCCCCAGCCAGGATAAATTCAATCTATCCCATCTGCCTAGATCCTGCTGAATAGATTTGTTTAGAGAGTCAAAGTTTAAAGCGTACAGCTGGGTGATATTAGAGCATAATTTAACCCCAAGGTATTTAACCCACGATTTAGCCCTTTTAAAGGGAAGGTGGCCCGCTAGTTCCTCATATTGGACCGAATCCATAGAAATGTTTAACAATTCAGATTTGTCCTCATTCATTTTGAATCCGGACACTTTTCCAAAAGTCCTAATTTCCTGAGTCAATTCAGGCAAGGACATCTCAGGGGTAGTGATGGTGAACAGCAGGTCATCCGCAAAAAGAGAGACTTTATGGTCGCTACCCCCCACGGATATACCCCGAATAGCCTGGGAACTTCTAATCTGTGCAGCGAGGGGTTCCAATGTGAGGGCAAACAAGAGTGGGGAAAGCGGACATCCCTGCCGGGTTCCCCTCTTGACCTCAAAGGGAGAGGAGTACGCACCATTAATCTTAATCCGTGCCTGGGGGTGATCGTATAATTTAGCCACCCAATTGGTAAACTGACCCCCTAGGCCCATCTTGGTAAGGACTTTAAAAAGGAATGGCCAATGCACTCTGTCAAAAGCTTTTTCAGCGTCTACAGACAGAAGAGTGGCAGGTATGTGGTTCATCTGAACATATTCAACCAACTCAACCACTCGTCTGACATTGTCAGACGCTAATCTGCCCGGTATAAATCCCGACTGATCGGGCGCAACTATAAGCGGTGCTACCTGGCCCAGACGCCTGGCCAAAATTTTGGCCAAGATCTTCAGGTCTATATTAATGAGTGATATTGGTCGGTATGACCCGCAGAGAGTGTGATCACGTCCCGGTTTAGCCAAAACAGTGATCCCCGCCGTGTTAGCTTGCGGGGATATCCGTCCTGTGGTCCTTAAGCCATTGAACATGTGTGTGAGAGGAGCCCCAAGGGATTGACTGAAAACCTTATAAAATTTCCCCGTGTAACCATCCAGTCCCGGTGATTTCCCCATTTTTAGCTCTTTGATGATCTGCATCGTTTCTAGAACTGTCACCTCTCTATCCAAGAGCTCACTATTTTTCCCATCAAGTACAGGGAGATTTAAATTTTCTAGATAGTGAGCAACTTCCGGATCTGATATCGCCCCATCCGAGTCATACAGTTCTTGATAGAATCTATTAAACCGTTCCCCAATCTTCCCCTGGGAATGGATATATTGGCCATCTACATCTCTGATTTTAGTAATTTGGGATTTAGCCTCTTGTTCCCTTAATCTCCTCGCGAGCTGTTTGCTCGCCTTATTCCCAAATTCAAAGTGGCGCTGTTTAAGTAAATCAAGCTGATATGCAAGCCTGCCCAGTTCCAAATCTTGCAACTCTCTACGGGCCTCCTTTAATTGCTGTAAAACATGGCTCTCTCTATGCTGCTTGTGGCGCAGCTCAAGGGCTTCAATGGATTCCAAAATGCGTAACCTTTTCTGTGCCGATTCACGTTTAACATGAGTGGCCCTAGATATAAAGAGGCCCCGTAATACCACCTTAAGACTTTCCCAAAGTGTACCTGGCGTTACCTCTCCATCATCGTTAGTGTCTAGAAAATCCTGTATGCCCTTTTTTATCTCCTCTACAAAATCTTTGTCATCTAGTAAGCGGTCATTAAGTCTCCAAAAGCGTGTCCCCTGACTCTCCCCCGCTTGGCTCAATTTTAACCAGATCGGGGCATGGTCCGACCAGGTAATACTGCCGATGTCAGTGTCCAGTACTCGGCTCACCAGCGCTTTATCTATTAAGAAGAAATCAATTCGTGAATAGGACTGATGTGGGTGGGAGTAGAAAGTGTAGTTTCGGGTGGAAGGGTTAAGCAACCTCCAGATGTCTGAGAGTCCCCTATCGTCTATAAGATGCAGCAGTGCCGATCTCCCCTTTTGTCCTCCTCCATGTCTCGTGCTGGTATTATCCAGGTAGGGATTCTTGGTGATATTGAAATCCCCTCCTAAAATTAGGTGACCCTCCGTCCAGTCCCCAACTATTTTAGAGATCTTTTGGAGGAAGTCCATCTGGTCACCCGTGGGAGCGTATATATTAACCAATGTGTATAGTGTATTTTGTATGGTCACCTTCAACAAGACATATCTACCTTCTACATCTCTGAGAACCGTTCCCACCTCTGCAGTGAGATGTTTGGATAGCATTATGCCCACTCCACAATATTTACCGCCTTTTGCGGCAGCTGCATGATAATATTGGGGGAACTCCTGAGAAGCCAGAAGTTTCTCAAATCTTTTTGCCATATGGGTCTCCTGACAGAATATAATGTCTGCCCCCTGCGTTTTCATATCATGAATAAATGTTTTCCTTTTCCTCGGGTTATTTAACCCTTTAGTATTTATGGATATTATTTTCAGACTAGCCATCTACCTAAATAAGAACAGAAAACGCACTGGTCTGACCCCCAGGTTGGTTGAAAAACAAACTTGTGTGAAGAAGTTACAATTCGCACCTGTCCCACGCCATAAGCTCCATATGTATGCCCCTGAGTTGCCATGACGAGAGATGTGTTGCCCTGTCCCCACCCACATCCCCCCTTCCCTTCCCCATCCCAAAGTGATCCACGCACCCAACCGTGGATCGCGCCTATCGAGAGCGATGACGTCAGCGGGCAGGCTCCCCCCCCCATCCCCCTCTTTGGTAACCAAACCTATATAAACCTTTCAACAATCGCGTAACTGGTTGCTGAAAACCATGCTAACCAAAACCGAATCTTAGCCCCTTTAAAGATTCACCTTTAGAGACCTTACTCAAAGTCCATATGTGACCTGAGCCCTCATAAGCTCACAAGTGTCCCTTCGCCTCAGCCGAGGCCCTTGGAAGCGGTGGATTCTTCTGGATGCCTCCGTAGCCGTTTCCCTCCTTTGGGTACTCTCTGCCACCGGGGGTATTCTCGTGGGCACGTAGTATCCACACTCTCCGCCGCAGAGGAGCTACGTCCCCCATGTAGAATGCCTGCCGCTTTCAGGATGTCCTCCGCTTCCTGCAATTTCTGGACCCTTGAAGTTATCCCATTAATAGTGAAGCTGAGTCCAAAGGGGAAAAGCCATTTATAACGATGATTCTGCTCCCGGAGCGCCTGGACCACGGGTTTGAACTCACGCCGTTTCTGGATTGTGGTGATGGCAAGATCCTGAAAAATTTCAACCTTGTGGCCTTCCCAGGTCACTGACCCTTGTTTCCTGGCGATCCCCATCACCTTTTCTTTAATGGCAAAATTATGAAAGCAGGCAATTATATCACGAGCTTGATTGTTCCTCGGCGCTCCAAGCGTTCTGTGTGCCCTATCTAACAAAATACTGGAGACATCTTCTTGGCTGTCATCGGCCCTTAGAAGCTGAATGCATATTTCCTGCACCACCTTAGCACTGTTAGTAAATGCCGCTTCTTCAGGGATGCCCCGAAACCGAAGATTTGATCTGCGCAGCCTATTCTCCATATCCTCCACATGCCGGGCTAGTTCTTCGTGTGAGTCCTGCATTTTTTGATAATCAGTGTTTAAAGCCTGAACGGTAGTGTGATGTTCCTCCAAACTATCTTCTGTGGCCTCCACACGGTGCAAAAGCTCAGTGACATCTGTTTTAATGCCCGCAACTATGTCCTCCATCCCCCGACGAAACTGTGACATTTCTTCATGAAGGGCCCCAAACCATGCCTTAAATTCCTCTCTAGTGGGAATCGGATTATCCCAGTTCCTGGGGGCCCCGGCAATACCTCTTCCGCCGAAGCGGCTGGAGAGCGCGGCCCGTCCGCCATTTTGGCTCCCTCCTCCGGCTCCATTTCAGCCGCGGCAGCCGCGAAAGAGAATCTTTTTAGATCCAGTTTTTTTTTCGCTGCCGTCATCCTTACTCCCGGGGCTACGGCTGAGCGGTTTTTCAGCAAAAAACGAGGCCTGGAAACGCCGATGGCATGCGATTAAGAACGGGGGTTGAGCAGCCCCGGATTCAAGCTGCCGGCCTGCGCGGTGACGTCATCCGCTCTCAAATAACAAAATTAAAGCAAAGCAATAAAGAATAAGTGACACACAACCCTCCCCCCGCCACCAAACAAGGTAAATTCTGTGTGGGAGACATACCTTGGTCAGAGTCTTTGAATGGGATCCCAGGGTATTTTATGCCAAGGTTGATGCAATGTTAAGCTCCCTAGGTGAACCTTACAGCATTGTGCTTTGTCCTCCTCGCATAATGGCCCTCTCTGCAAACATTTAAAATGATGCATTTATAATAGATTTTGCATGAAAAACGACATTCAAAGTATAGTTCTCTGAGGTAAAAAGAATCACTTACAACATGATTATTATATGTACATGCACTGCTGTGGTGCCAGTCAGGAAACCCTGCAAAGACACTTGGAACCCTTATGGTATTAGGTCTGTTGTAACGTGTGTTGGACCTGGGCTTGTTCTTCAAAAAGCCATAAGTAAATTGAAATACAACAGCAATATAGTAAACTTCCCATATCAGAACAGCAATAACTGCCAGCAACTCAGAGAGTAACAAACCTTCCTATAAAAAAGCAACTCTGTAAATAATTCACCAGTCCCTATAACACCAATACACCTGTTATTAGGAAAACAGAACAAACCAGGATGCTATAGACCCTTATACAAAAACTACACAGTAACAGAATGCCTCACCTCGGTCATACATGCAGAACACAGACTCTCACCAAATACAGAATAAAGAGACCATAAAGTATAAACAGAAATGTGCAGGCATAAATGAAACTGGAAACCACAAGAAGCCATACTCTGTAAGCAGTGTAACAATAAAAAACCCCCAAATATTACCTTCCTCATAAATTATAAAGCAATTCAATAAAAAATATAAAAACATCACTCATAATAGTTAAACCATGATAATAAAAAGAATAACTATTTCAAAGCATCTGACAAATAGAACATCCAATAATTAAAAACTTTTTTGTTTAAATTTTTTTTTATTAATCATTGAAAGTTGTTTTTTTTTTTTGAAATACTGTTTTATTGGGAGGCAGGCACAATACAAGCAAATGAACAAGTCAAGACACGATGCACGTGACAAACCCCCATTTTCCAATTTTTCTAAACAAGAACAGAGAGTATCCTGAAGAATATAATACAAGGTAATACTGATAAACCCCTCTCCTCTCCCTACCCCCCCCCTATCCTCCCCCCCCCACCCTGTAGAGAACCTCCATACCACCGTGTTATGACAGCTCCTATGTGGACATTATCACCAGCCTGTACATTAGCACATAGCATAAGACAAACTAGTAATGTTCAGCTAGTGGGAGAAATATCACGAGAGCCCAGGTTATCAAGAGGGAGCCCTGTAAAGGACAGCATATATCCACGAGAGTCAGGATACCAGGAATCCAAGGACTGAGAGTCAATCATCGCGTGTACCCAGAAGCATTTGGTCAAGTCTTTAGACCAGGCCCCCATACGCCATCTCCTTTTTAAATGTCTAGGGGAGCAAGCTGATGAATGGTTGATGATAAAGTCCTGTAATAGCTGGTCCAAATCTCTTGGAATAATCGCTTCTTCCGTGGGGTGAAATGTTTGAACATAGATCCATATTCCAATTGGTAAAGTTCCGTCTAAAGAGCCAGCCACATCTCTTTAGTTGGCGGAGCAGAGTCAAGCCATTTAAGCAATATGCACTTTTTAGCAATTAAACAGGCCTTGGATATAAACCCAATGTTATCTACGTTAAGACTTTGCTCTCCAGCATCATTATTTAATAGGCAAAAGGAGCACGACCAGGTAAGTTCAACATGGAGAATATCGGATAAGTAATGTTGGATGGTGCTCCAGAAGGTTTGGATGGTGGGACAGTCCCAAAAACAATGAATGAGAGAAGCAATTGTTTCCGGGCATTTAAGACATCTAGACGACTCTAAAGCCCCCATCCAATGCGCATGAGCCGGGGAGTAAACAATTCGATGAAAAATGCGTTGCTGCAGTTCCTGGAGAGCTACGCTGTTTGTAATTAGGAATTCCTGAGCATCTTCTCATCTAATTCCTCTTGACAATCTCTGGACCATAGGGGAAACAGTCTCTTAAGTACAGCGTGTGACATATTACAATTGTAAAAAGCATATAAACACGAGAGCGATCCTTTGCGATTTTGAAAGCATGCAATTAAATCATTGAACACAGGATTATCAATAGCACCCTGTACCTGTTGTAACATCGCAGTACATCTGGCTCGTAAATACCCATATATTAAAAAGTGTTGCGAACCAAAACCCAAGGTATCCCTGCACTGTTCAAAGGAGAGCATTTGACTCCTTGAAGAGTCCAGTATCTCCCCTAAAGGCCAATTATATCCTATAGTTAACTGATGGCTGGAGGGCGGAACAGAAAGAGACATGGTGGATGAGCCTCGCATAGGGAAATACAGAGAGATGTATGGGGATAGCCCAAGAATCTTATGTGTTTCACACCACACCTTTCTGACGGTTTTTAGTAATAAGTAAGGGAGATTGAGCTGTTGAAATTCAGCTTTCGAAGTATGTAATATATAGCTCGGTTCTAAAGGAGCGCACAAAGCTTTGATCATGTGTGGATCAGTATACTCTGAAGTATCAAACAACAAATCCCCCAGAAATCTGAGATTGGCAGCCAACGAATATAACTTAAAATTTGGTAACCCTTAACTCCCCTGAGATTTAGGTGTCAACATCGTGGCATAAGGCAACCTAGATTTCTTCCCGTTCCAAATAAAATTCCGAATGGCTTTTTGCAAAATGCATCTGTCTTTTTCGAGGACTAATACTGGTAACATAAGAAGCTTATACAGCAGTTGGGGCGCAATTACCATCTTTAAAACTGCTATGCATCCCTGGAGGCTTAACAGGAGCGCCTTCCACCCTGACATTTTGTTAACTATTTTCCCAATCATGGGGGGAATATTTAGTCCATACCACTGTTTAGGATTGGCATGGATATAGATCCCTAAATATTTGATAGTAGAGCCAGCCCATTTTACTGGAAACTCCTTCCAATCAGATTTTAAAATCCTCCTGATGTCCAAGGCTTCAGTCTTGTCTAGATTCAATTTAAACCCCGACAAAAGCTGATAGGCGCGAAAAATCTGTATAGCAGCTGGGAGGGCCGCCTTAGCATTGGAAAGGAGTAATATATCATCAGCGAAAAGAAGGGTAAGAAAAGAGTTAGATCCAACCGGGATACCCGTAACTGCTGAGATTGAATTTAGTGCAGCAACCAAAGGTTCCACTGTCATAATAAAAAGAAGAGGAGACAGGGAACATCCTTGACGTGTGCCCTGTCGTAAACAAAACTCCTCTGAAAGTTCCCCACTCACCAAAATCCGTGCAGTAGGATTGGAGTATAACATCATAATATAGTCAAAAATTCTACCCTCAAATCCAAATTTGTGAAGCGCCTGACACAGAAATGGCCAAGCAACCCTGTCAAACGCTTATACACATGTGACGCTTTTTCAGCGTCACATGTGACCAAGAGAGGGTCAGGTACTTTGAACTGATGACAGCGATCAAGGGCTACCAGTACTCTATGAATATTGACCGTGGATCGCCTTCCCACTACAAGTCCCACCTGGTCTGAAGATATTAGAATGGGCATAATATCCTTCAGTCTAGTTGCCAATATTTTTGCATATAATTTAATATCAAGGTTGAGTAAAGAGATTGGCCGATACGAGGAGGGCAATAAAGGATCCCTACCCGGTTTTGGAAGTATCACTATGGTAGCTGCCCGCATAGTTTGTGGCATTTCCTGTTGATTTGTCATCTGTTCAAATGTCCCCTGAAGGACAGGAGCGATCTCCTCTTGCAGAGCTTTGTAAAACGTAGAAGTCAACCCATCGGAGCCAGGAGCTTTCTGATTCGGTAAGGCTTGAATAGCTTCTATTACCTCCTTTACCTCAATGGGGCGTTGGAGCTGATGAAGTTGAGGGTCAGACAAGCTTGGCATAGATAAATTTTGTAAAAATGCGGTAATATCTGATTCATTTACCGAATATAGTGCCTGATAGTAATCAGAAAATATTGCCGCTATGTCAGTGGTTGCCATTTTTATGTCTCCCTTGGCATTCTTTAAATTAACAATGTATTTGGTCGGAACTTGTGCTTTTAAGAGATGGGCTAACAGGTGCCCTGCTTTATTACCATGTTGAAAAAAATTGAATTGTCTATGTCGCAGAGTATGCGCAGCTCTATCATGCAACAATGTATT
Organism: Rhinatrema bivittatum; assembly: GCF_901001135.1. Classification (NCBI taxonomy): domain Eukaryota; kingdom Metazoa; phylum Chordata; class Amphibia; order Gymnophiona; family Rhinatrematidae; genus Rhinatrema; species Rhinatrema bivittatum. Next base: position 33,006,553 of record NC_042617.1, on the reverse strand, counting down.
AAGCGCTACCTGTTTCTCCCTATATAGGGTATTAAGCTGAGGAGCTGCATTGTGGATGTTCTCCTGTGATTTAAGAAACTTTAACTGTTTCTCTAAATCCAAGATGTCTCTGTCCATTCTCCGTCTCTTGTGGGTAGCATAACTAATAATTTCTCTCCGAAGGACACATTTAGCAGTTTTCCACAAAAGCATGGGATGCGTGATGTGTTGAGCATTATGTGACAGGAACTTCCTCCATTTTGTCCTCAAGAAAACTGGGAACTCCGGGTCACCAGATAAAAAAGCTGGCAGACACCACTGGTTGCCAGTGGGGACCCCACCAATATTGAGAGTCCCTTTTACCGGGCTGTGGTCTGATATTACCAAGGCTTCAATCGTGGAGTCTGAAAATTTGGGAAAAAGATTTTCGGATATAAAAAGATAATCTATTCTAGTTTGGGTGTCATGAGCACATGCAATATGGGTAAATTCCCTAGCACCCGGATGGAGCGCTCTCCACAAGTCTATTAATTTAAGATGGTGGCAGAGAAAATTAGGGCCCTTCCACTCACTGGACACATGCCCTCCCCGGGACGGTTTCTGTCAAGCTCTGGGTCTATAACGAAGTTAAAATTGCCTCCTAATATCATGGGATAGTCTCCCATTTTAGAGAGGTCCGAGAGCAAGGCAGTGTAAAACTTGTGATCATAGGAATTGGGGGCATAGACAGATGCTAGAATGAGCGGAGACCCTAATAATATACCTTTAACCACTACATATCTGCCCTCCGAATCTTGTATCATTTCCTGCATGTGAAAGGAAGTAGATTGGTGAATCAGAATAGCTACCCCTCTACTTTTTGAGGATCCTATAGCATAATAGAGCTGTGACACCCATTTCTTCCGCATTTTTAATATCTCAGAAGAGAGCATATGTGTCTCCCGCAAGAAAGTGATTTTTGCACGTAACCTAGTCAGGCGAGCAAAAACCTCTCTTTTAATCGGGGTGCCCAATCCCGCTACATTCCAGGTTACGACGTCCACCGCCATCTTATAATGTATAACCGGATAAGTAATAATGTATCCAGTCCCACATCCTCCAACCCACCCTTAAGACTCTCTTTCCCCCAGCTAGAGCTCGAGTCTTTTAGAATGCTGCAGGAGTGCATATATAAATGAAAAAACATACAACATGCCCACATAATTAGGATACAGTAACCTATAAAATCGAGGTTCTCTACACACCCACCCCCAACCCTATTCCCAGTCCCTCTTAGAAACATAGTACAGAAGCAATATGAGACCCACCAATCCGGTAGGTCCCTCCTGGTAGTGATCCCAACCCACAAATTAGTTGGGACCCTTATTGGGATGCAGAACACTCAGGCGTATCCATGTGCTCGGCTGCCCCCTCAGCCAGCTCAATACAAAGTTGTATACCTGCATCATTTTCCCTATTGCATGGGTTCCTCTACAAGAACTTTGCCAACGTAGTTATCCATAACATACATACAAAAAATTGACATTTGATAAAATAACAACCTAAACACAATCAACCTCGCAGCTGTAGCCACTCGTGTCACAACCAGCACGCCTAACACAGCAGGCAGTGTAAGGTCCTTGGTCGGTATGCATCACGGATCCCAAATACCTTTATGCAAATACTCCACAATCTGCCACAAGCAAAAACATGGAAGAGATTGTAGAAAAGGAAGAATTCGGGACTATAAACAGAAATGACTCATTTCAAGTGCTGAAACTTTTCACTTGTCATTCAGTGGAGATGGGCCAGCAAGATCGCGGACATATGCACGCGCTTCCAATACAGAATCAAAAAACTTGACCTGCCCAAGGTGCATAATCTTGAGTTTGGCCGGGAATAAAAGCGCAAAGTGAATTTGCTTGTTTACCAGTTCCGAGCAAATTTCACTAAAGGCCTCATGTTGTGAGGACACCCTTGGTGAGAAATCTTGAAATAACAAAATGCGATGAGCTTTGTAATGAAATTCTCTGGCTTTTCGGTAGTGCTGTAGTACCAAGGATTTATGTGCAAAGTGAAGAAAACTCACGATAATAACCCTTGGTCGACCCGCTGAGTCTCCTTCAGCTCTCTTTCCCAGGCGGTGTGCGCGTTCCAATAAACCACCCGATGGAGAGGCCAGAGACGGTACAATTCGGAGGAGCCATGATTCTAAGAGACGCGGTAGGTCCACTTCCTGCAGGTCTTCCGGGAAGCCAACAAATCTTAAATTGTTTCGTCGGGGACCTATTTTCTAGGTCTTCTAGTTTTTCTTCACTGGCTTTCGCTTGCTTCTCTAGTGCCTCTACTTTTTTCTCTAGGGTCCCAACATCGTCCTCCACCAGACTGACCCAGCCCTCGAGATGTTCCGTGCGGGTATCTATTTCGGCGATAGAAGCTCGAACATCCGCAATTTGTTCCGAGAGCTGATGTAGTCTGATATCGAGCGCCGAAACAACCGCCTGTGAAATCTTTTCTTCTAGGGAGAGCTCCTCCGCCATGCTATCTGCGGGCGGTATCGACGCCATTTTGTCCTCGGGCGCTCTCAGCCTTTCCTTCTCTTTTCGGATCGATCGGGTAGCCATATGATCCACCAAGCAGTGCAATGTCGAGCCCCAGCAGCTCTACTATGTGCAGCGATCACGGTGGGGCAAAAAGATTCACAATTTCTGCGAGATGTGGAAAGATTAGGCCGGGGGGCAGCCGGAGCTCGGGAGACAGCAGCCTACCAAGCCCACCACATCACGTGATCTCCAATCATTGAAAGTTAACAAAGGCAATTATCCAACACATATGTTTTTATATACATGGTCGCACAGTATTACCACATACACAGCTAACCAATGAACAATGATTCTAGTGCAAACCTGTACAGTTCCACAGAAGGCTAATAGCCTTCCGCCAGCAGTAGTTCTTCAGCTGGTGGAGCACTCTATTAAAAGAATAAGTCAATGAGAATTAGACTACGAGCCACAGGGGCCAAAACTGAAGGAATATTTCTCAACATTTCACAAAGTTCCTTTTCTTTTTAAACCATTCAATTTTTTCTTTTTTTTTGTTTTGTAATTTTTTCTTTATTGATTCTCTTGATTTACAATGTACAGAATTCAAGAAAAACAGTACATGCAATAGGTAAATACAATTTTAAAGAAATAAACTTTACCACAAAATTACCCTGCATTAATGAACCCAATAATATGGGGGAGAAAGGAAAGATTCAAATCTATGGAAACATAGACTCCTATGACTTAGAGGCTGAGAAGAGGTTAATTACGTTTGGCCTTTTTTTGTCTACCAAAAACATTTCCAGGTGGGCAGGGTCAGTAAAAATAAATCTCTTAGGCCTGGATTTATCAAAATGGACTCTCTACCTGGGTAACATCAAGCTAGGTTGAGAGAACATGCACAAATCTCATCTTTGGGTGAGTTTCTTCACTGCAAAGGTCCTCAAATCTTCACAAGAGAGCACTGTTCTGTTCGTACGTCTCACATTGAATGTCAAAGTGGCCCCTAACCCCTACACTAATACCTAAACCTCACCTCGAGTGACTAGGTGGGCATCCATACAGATATAAATACCTATCTAGTGTGAGGGCATTACAGCTAGTCTCTCTCTCTCCCTCTCTCCTGGAGCTTATGCTGTGCAATATGGCCTAGCCCACAAATCCCATTTTTCGAATGTGAAAACCCCATATAGCACTTTGATAAATGACCCCCTTAGTCTGATATGAAACAAAAGACTTGCAAGGAAATTTTTAAAAAGAATGTAGCCCCAATAGCTAAGATCCTATTTTTTTAATGATAGAAAATGTCTCCTTCGGGCCTGCGTGACTCTGAAAACATCTGGAAATAAAAAAACCCTCTGCCCACAAAAGGAAACTTCCTTAACTATGAAAAATTCCTGGAATACCAGATCTTTTTCTTTTTCTGAACAAAAAGAGACAAACAAAGTAGCTCTTTTGGAAATTACATCAACAGACTCTTCAAGGAAGGTTGTAATATCTGGACTAGTTACTATCTCTTCATTTTCTCGCAGATCTATAGTTACATTACCTCTCTGTTTAAGAAAGTAGAAGATGTCAGAAATTTTAGGGATGTCGCCTTCCTTGTAAGTCAGCATCTCTTTTAAAAATTTCTTAAACATTTCATATGAGGAAAGTAGACGAGTATAAGGAAAATTTACCAATCTCAAATTCTTAGATCTAATCAAATTTACTACATTTTCCATTTCAGTATGCAACAAAATATTATCCTTAATATGTAAACTCTAAGTATTTTGTAATAGATGAACTTTAGTATTTAAAGTAGAGACAGAAACCTCTAATTCAGATAATTTTTTATCATGTTGTTCAATAGAAGCCCTATTAACATTAACTAAAGAGGAAAGATGTGCATTTACTTGAGATACGTTTAGATCTAACTTAGCTAACATCCTCCACAAGTCTGTAAGTGTGATATTCCTGGGTTCATCTAAACCCTGTTGTACCAATCCTTTGTTAGTTGTTAACATGGGATCACTCACAGTTCTTTGCTGGTGCTCCACAAAGTTCTTCCTTAATTGTGTTGGATTAATTAATACTTCACTTGTATTCTGATTAGGATTCCACCCTTCTGTAGCTTGCAGCAATCCAACTGGTGGGGCTCCATCTGGTTGTGGTGGTGTATGGCCTATGCCTGGACTCAAGGAGACATTTGACGTGCCTTCAACATGGTCACCTACTGGCATGTTGCTCCCTCTGATTAAGTGAACATCCATCGGGCCTCGACTTTGTTGACTCAAAGGAGAGGAGATTATGATTCTTGCTTTCCTCTTCTTCCCCATCAGCTAGGGAAGAGTCAAAGAAAGAAAGACAGGAAAAACCCAACAAAGTCGCGCTGGGCTGGCTGTTTTATCGAGCCGGCAGTCGCAGGGCTGATGACGTCGCCCACTCGGAGTTTCGGGGCAGGGCCCTCAACGGGGCTATCCAGATGGAGAAAAAAGTCGCTCCGATTCTCACCGGCAGTAGGGGAGAGCCCTGGGACCTCCTCTCTCCCTCGTAGCTCCCCCACCATTCAATTTTTTATATATATTTATCCATGATACAAGTGTGGTGCATCAAATTACGAAATTGGGTTATCATTGGTGGATCCTCGGAAATCCATTTTTGCAACACACATTTTTTGGCAAGTAAAATTGCTAACCTACAACACCACTGGACAAATTTGCTGGGAAAGGGTATACCCCTAGTATCATCCCAAAGAAACATATTGGCATTACAAGCAAAATAAATCCCATACATTTTCATCAGATGTTTGTGTACCTGGGCAGGACCAAAACTTGTGCCCAAGTGTACTACGAGGGTCACCACATTTAAGGCATTGCCCATTTCCTTGATTTTGCATCTTGCTAGATTGAGCAGAAGCTACATAGAATCTATGGAAGAACTTGAATTGAATCTCCTGAAGAGGAACAGGTACAGAAAGAGATAATGCACGTGCAAAACATCCCTTATAATAAGCAGAAACTAAGTTGGTGCCTAAATCTTTATTCCAGCTAGTCACTGTAACTTCCCAACAGAGAGCAGGTTGATATTTGTTTAATAATTTATACTAAAAAGCTATTCTGTGACCAGTGGGGTCATCCATGTCCAAGAAATCCGATAAAAGCTCCCAAGCCTGATTGTGGGGATCTGGCAGAGTTAAGGACTGTACATAGTGACGCAATTGCAAATAGGCATAGAAATGTTGAGATGGGAGACCATAAGTTTCTTGTAAAGTCGGAAAAGATTTTATGACATTAAAGTCATCTGCTACCTGAACTATTGCCTTAATGCCCTTGGCATGCCAGTCTATGAATATCTTATTTTGCATACCAGGTAGGAAATCTTTGTTCCCTAAAATGGGTAAAAAATGAGTAACCTGTCTAGGAAATTACAACCTCCTACACACCCAACGCCAGGCCGCTAGAGTAGGTTTTATTAATACACTGTGGTGAAGATGAAAGGGGAGTATTTGAGGTGTTTTATGTAAGATAAATGAGAGTCTCAAGGGTTTAATTTGAAGGTGTTCGATCGTCAGGGGACTATAATATTGAATACCCATAATCCAATCCCCAGCCCCCTTATTTCTTAGGGTAACAAAGCTTAGACAGGGCTATTTGTGGATTTTTACCTTTCCACAAGAATTGTCTCACCTGGGTATCGAAGCTCTCTCTCTGTCCAATATACTGGAAGTAACTGCATCGCATATAGCCACTGGGGGAGAACCATCATTTGATAAAGTGCTATCCTTCCTACCAGGTTGAGTGGTAAGTCTCGCCAAAGCTGTAATTGAGTATTGGTCTTACGCAGAATGGCTCTATGATTTAATACTGCACTAAAGCCGGGGTACGAGGGATTACAACTCCCAGATACTTTATGAAGTGTGGAGCTTGGGGATTCGGGAAATCTACTGGCATCCGTGTGTGTAGTTCGAGCGTGGTTAGCAGCACCTCGGATTTCTCCAATTTCAATTTCAAACCTGCTACTTGCCCGTTTCGAGGGCAGCTGGACAGAATGGCAGCAGCACCACTAACGGACTGCATCAACAGCAGGACACCCAATTCTCTGCCACTGCCATTTCCTCCTCTCCACTTTGCTTGCAGTGGCATGATAGAAGTGGTTACTGGGGCTTCTGGTGTCCCAATATACTTTATTGATACTGAACCAGGTAATACTGACTGAGTTTATGTCCATCACACAGGCTTGCTCAAGTTGACAGAGTGAGTTCACCTCAGTGCTTAGCAATGCCAGTGCCAACTTACCAAGCAGAGGGTCAGATTCATTAAGGCTTTTCTACCACTTGTGTCTATAGGAAAAACCTTTAGTGAATCAAGCCCAGAGTTAGCAGTTTACTAGTGACACAAACTCGGTCTCTGTATGGCTAGTGACTAAGACTATTCCTCACAGTGTGTGCAAAGATCTCCCTCTCACACACATAATGTATGTGTATGTGTGTGCACTCAGATTAACTGATTCTGCACACACACAAAAACTGTGACAGAAAATCTGCTGACAAGGCAGTGCTTCTTTTCTTTTTCTGCCAAGTAGTGAACACTGTGCATTCAGAGATTTTAAAAAATCCCTTTGCTGCTTTTTATTTTCTTTCACTGGCACTGGTCTTTGCTGTGCTCCAGCAAACAGACAAAATGCAGCAGCACTTCTGCTTTCACTCACAAAGAGAGCAGTAAAAATAACAAAAAGCCCTTTGCCAATGCCAAAATATCTCTCTCTCCTTCTTTTCAAGAACCTTTTCTTTGATACTGAGAGCTTCTGCAAAGACAAATTTCAGTGAGAGAATGTCATTGTCACTTGATCCAGATGCCAGTCATAAGCTAGTTAAAAAATATGCTTCACCTTGATTGGTCCTCTGACTTGTCTACTTGCCTGCTTTTCCTGTGTCAGCTCTGGCCTAGCTGCGACCTCACATAGGCATTTATTTGTTGCTATAGTTTCCGGTCTCACAGCAGCACTTTTCAATAGGTCATAGATGAATAGGAAACGAATGAGACAAAGATTTTTGTTTAAATTTGTGGATAACCTCCATTCATTTTGAGGAGCCACTAATGAAACAAAAATGGCCTCATTAATGCATTTTACCTATTTGGTTCAAACGAATGCACATCCCTACTAATAAGGATAAAAAAAAAAATCTCCCAGTCTCCATATATGAGAAGTTTTGATTTCGATAGGGGGGAGATTCACAAACTTTCTACTCTCTCTCATATATGCATACAAATGTCCCACTCTCTTTCACACACACATTCATATATACACATACTCTCTCTTACATGCTCACACTCTCTCTCTCACACACACACACACACATATGCACGCTCCCTCTCTCACACACACATTTGCACCCTCTCTCACATACAAACACAAACCTGCACTCACTCAACCAGGCCCTTCCCTCTCTTCTTTAGTTGGGACCCTCCTCTTTCACTTCTTCCAACACCAGCAGTTGGACTCCACCAGGCAGCCCCATGACCTCTTTATGATTTTGGCCCCCCTGGTTGGTTGGAGCCTGCTGTAATCTCCTCTTGATGTCGGCCATTGGCAGGTTGAGGTCCGCCAGATGGCCCCTAGGCTGCCACCTCCTCTGAGGCGCTGCCCTAGACAAGAGCAGTTTACATACTAGGTTGTGTTGACACTGGATCTCCCCCAGTTGACCCATATCTTCTACCTCTTGCCCTAGGCCCATCACCAAAAAAATCTGCAGACAATAAGAACATAAGAATATGCCATACTGGGTCAGACCAAGGGTCCATCAAGCCCAGCATCCTGTTTCCAACAGTGGCCAATGCAGGTCACAAGAACCTGGCAAGTACCCAAAAACTAAGTCTATTCCATGTTACCGTTGCTAATAATAGCGGTGGTTATTATATAAGTCAACTTAATAGCAAGTAATGGACTTCTCCTCCAAGAACTTACTCAATCCTTTTTAAACACAGCTATACTAACTGCACTAACCATATCCTCTGGCAACAAATTCCAGAGTTTAATTGTGCGTTGAGTGAAAAAGAACTTTCTCCGATTAGTTTTAAATGTGCCACATGCTAACTTCATGGAGTGCCCCCTAGTCTTTCTATTATCCGAAAGAGTAAAAAACCAATTCACATCTACCCGTTCTAGACCTCTCATGATTTTAAACACCTCTATCATATCCCCCCTCAGCCATCTCTTTTCCAAGCTGAAAAGTCCTAACCTCTTTAGTCTTTCCTTATAGGGAAGCTGTTCCATTCCCTTTATCATTTTTGTAGACAAAAACAGCATCTGATTTACTTTCCAGGACTTGATTAGCAAGTGTGAAAGCATATGTGCATGTTTGATGGCCTATGCAAGCACTCCATTTATAACATACCTGAGTATATGTGTACTTTTTGACCTGCCCTGGAATGCCCTTGAGACGCCCTTGATCTGCACATACCTTTCCGCACAGCAGCAGACGTCTGCATATACTTGCTGCCTTCTGACAGACAATTCTCTCGGCCTCCAGGAAAACTACTTATGCGCGTATGTGCTGATTTTACATGCACAAATCCCTAGCAAGTCTGAAATTGCACCCCCTGTAATTGTGTTGTATTAGAGTATTTTGAAATTATGTGCTCCTGTGTAAATGGCTCTTTTGCTCCATGACACCACACTGAAAAGGCTGAGCTCAATGCATTACAAAGTGTTGAAATATTATCTTGGTTTGAAACTAATTAGCCATTTTTTCTCTGGCATAAACAATCTACATAATAAGATTCACATATGGAATTATTCTGACATTTGAGATGAAAGGCTGCCAAATTACAGGCTATCTTTCCAATACTATCTTTTCCACATTTTGCAAGCAGATCAGCACATCATCTGTGAAGGGGAAAAAACCCCCTCCTTACTGCATTATGTTCACAATGTAATTGAGTGGGTAGGAGGATCAGGAATAAAAATATTTTCCCTAGTCTGATTTTCTCTCTCTTTTTTTATTTTTATTTTTATTTATTTTACAGAACAATAAAGTTAAAAATGGCTCATTCTTAACTTCTCGGAGTGGCTCTCCAGTAATGAGCTGGCGACTAAAAACATGGTTCTATTGGGGGCGAGCAAGTGTCCCTTTAAAAGGGGACTGGGATTTTGCTAAAGCCCTCTGCAGCCAAGAGCTTTGGCAGCCCGAAGATTTTTTTTTCCTCTGCCCGTCCGATAAGTGGTGAGTCCTGGAGGCACTGTGAGACAACAGGGGCTTGCGCAGGAGGAAGAGTCAGACAGCCCGGGTGTAATATGTACTCAAGAGTTCAGTTCAGGATCTGGATTGTTCTAATTTCCCCTTCGGTATCCACTTGCCAGCTTCTCATGAAAAAGCCACGGAGAGGGAGAAATAGTTATCTGGCTTTACCCAGTGACATAACTTTAGTTATATAACTTACACTTGAGGAGTTGTTGTTTCATCAATCAAGTAGTCATAGGGAGGATGGCTTTAAAAACATGCACATGCGCACCCATCTACGTGTGTATAGAGGCGCGCATGCTGATGCTCATGTATTTTATATCGCGGGCACAAATGAACATGCACGATGCAAAACATGCATAAATCTACCCTTACGTCATTCACGTGATTTTGAAAGATTCGCGGGATGTATTTTCAACGTAGCCGGATAAGTAGCATTTTTTTTAAGACTTATCCAGGTAGATGAGTCGAAATTTATCCGGATAAGTGGTGCGCTTCTGTTGAACACGTGTATTTGTACTTTTAAATTTTAAACATTTATGAGTGGAGATTTCACACACGTATTTTTCTTAGCACTTGGTGGCTTTTACACGCACAAATCCACGAATTTTAAAACATGCACACATGGGAAATGACCAGTTTTACCAATTTGGCTATCAGTTTACCCGATCCATTGGGACCCCCCCTAGTTCTTCAGCCTGAGCTCCACCAGTTCTCCCAGACCCACTGTTCCCTCTAAGCTGTGCGCGTGTGTGTATGCGCAGACATCCTGAACCCCATGCACACATCAAAACATAGGGCAGATTTTCAAACATACACGAGCGTCCATGTGCACGCACTACCCAGTTCACATACATGGACATGCTGATTATAAAATCCAGGGCGGCACCCATAAGGGGGGGAGGATTATGCAATCTCCACGTGGTGATGCAACCCGGCCTTCCCCAGTTCTCTCCCAGTCCGCTCCAATTAAGGAGCGGACTGAGAGGGAACTTCCCTACCTTCCCCCCTGCTCATACTCCCTCCCTCTTCCCTTGTCCTTCCCGACCCCTTAAAAGTCATAACTTTTTTTTTTCCCTCTGTTTAAGAACTTACGCCAGCTCCTGAGCTGTACCTGCCGCCTGCAGCTCTGCCCCGCCCCACCCCCTGGACCGCCCCTCCCCACCCCTTTTGCGAGGCCTGGCTCTTGTACGCGTAACAAGGGTTATGCACGTGGTCGGGCCCCTTCTAAAATGTGCACATGCACGCAAGGCCTGGCCACGCGCATAACCCCCGGATTTTATGTATATATGTGTGTGTGTGGATTTAAAATGTACCCGACAGTGCACACAAGAAACCCTGATAATATTTGCATGATACTGGCTTGTAGTGCACTAATTTGGACTTGGGTTATAAAAAGTTGCTCAAAAAGAGAATTTTTGCACGGTCATTAAAAAAACCATGCAGGGTCTTTGGCCACACTCCTCACCCAGACAGTATCTGGAAGTAAAGACTTTTATTTTCAGATAATTGGCAGGAGTAACTATACGCAGGTAACAGACTCCGCTTTGGCAGGCTGTAAAACATGTTCATGCATGCTTACTGTTGCGTGTCCCGTTCTCGCTAGGCCCGCGCCTGCTCACCTTGCTCCTGTGCTGTTGGACCCCGGGCCGACCTCTCCTGTTGTCAGTACCTCCCCCGTCCGCGGCGCTCCGCAGCAGCATCTCCCAGGCCCTCCACTTCGGGCCTAGCTCCACGCCAGGGCGCAGCGTACTCTCCGGCGTTGGCCCTGCCCCTAGGCGCGCGCGCGCGCACACAGACCGCCCAGCCCTATAAAGGCCAAGGGCAGGAACCAGCTCCGCGGCGCAGCCTGATGACGTCACGTAGACTTCGTATAAAAGCGAGGCCCTGTCCCCCAGGACCTTGCCTTGGCAATCGGGTCGACGCCGTGGTGTTCTTAGTTTGCCTAACTCCTTGTTCCAGTGTCTCCTTGTTCCAGCGTCTCCCTGTTCCTGAGACTCCGTGTGTTCCTGCATCCTTCCCAGGTAGTACCCCTACGGACTGATCTCTGGTACTGACCTCTGCCTGCCTGACTATTCTCTTGTCTGCCGCCTGGAAACTGACCTCTGCCTGCCTGACCATTCTCTTGTCTGCCACCTGGAACTGACCCTCGCTTGCCTTGACTATGCTCAGACTGACCTTGGTTTTGACCCCTGCTTTGGCTGACCACTTCTGGACTGATACTCTGGCTCTGATTCTTGCGCTTCACTCGGACACTCTCTTCTGGCCTACTGTGACTACCAGACCAGCCTGCTGGGAATCCACTCGCGGCTTCCACCCAACTAGACCCGCAGGCGCTGCCTGTCTTACCCGGAGAACCTTCCTGAACTGTGACCTCTCTGAGGTCTCCGGAGCTTCCAGTTCGGGTCTAGTCCATCCTCTCTGCATCAGCTGCGCACCCTTGCTCGTGGTGGGCACACCTCTCCCATACCTCTCTGGGAGACCACCAGAGGCCCACCTAAGACCAGGTGGTCCGGGTACCCAAGGGCTCAACCTGTGGAAACCCCAGACTGTTATTTGTGAAGCTCCTGTCAGCCTCTGTCTCCTCGTGTGCTCCGCCTCCTGGTGGCAGGCGCTCTCTGGGTCCAACCAGAGGACCGTACCAATCCTGCACCAGGCCAAGGGTCCCCCTCAGCGCAACAGGTTGCCAAGGCCATGGACTCGGAGGAGTCTCCTGCCTGGGAAGCCATCCCTGGTCTGGCTACTCATGTCCGAGAACAACAACAGGCCCTGGAAGCGTTGGCATCCTCTGTGGAAAAGATGCATTCCCAAATGGAGGAATCTGCCATGTTCAACCCAGGGGCTCTTGCCCATACCTTGCCCTCTCGAGCACCGCTGGCCCTCCCAACTCCACCCCATTTCAATGGGGATCCTCAGACTGGAATTGGTGAAGCTCCAGCCAGCCTCTGTCTCCTCGTGTGCTCCGCCTCCTGGTGCCCGGCGCTCTGTGGGTCCGACCAGAGGACAGTACCAATCCTGCACCAGGCCAAGGGTCCACCTCCAGTGCAACACTTACTTACATGTGTATGTTTGGGTTTATACACAAGCACATGTAAATGCTAGTTTTACACTTGCAACTTTTAGAAAATTCACTTGAAATGAATGCAAATGGTAATAATTACTGAAAAGGTTTTCGAATTTTTGTAAAAGAAAAAACAAACAGAACTTCCCAAGACTCTTTCCTCAGAGTTCAAACCTGTTGTTCCTTGTAATTTCCTTCCAGAATGGCGGTCCGGTTCCTCAAGTAAGCTTCTTCTTAGGTGCATCCTTTTAGGAGGCCATTACTCCGTCTGAAAGGAAAAGGTTCCACAGCTTGAGGCCTGCAACCCACTCAGATTTCCACTGGCCTGGGGCCTACAGCTCTCCTGCTGGCAGCACAGGTCTGCTGACTCCTCTGGGGACTGCGCAGGACTGAGAAATGCCCTTTACAAACTTTCAGTATAATGTTTACATTCTATAAGCTCCAACTGCCACATTATTATACTCCATACCACCTCAGATATATTACACAGGTTTACATCTGCAGAAATATAACATTATCTGCAACTAAAGGAGATACCAGCAGTTGTTTTTCTTGTGTTTCTTAATAAAATTTAGCACTAACCTGACAGGAAAGTTTCCAAAATTTGAGTCCTGAATCCCACTTAAAGGTAAATTTTCAAAAGTTGCACATGTTAAAATCAATATATACACTTGTAAATAGTATTTTCTAAAGAACAAAATCACAGAACATATAGATAGACATGATTTAATGGGACACAGCCAGCATGGATTTACCCAAGGGAAGTCTTGCCTCACAAATCTCCTACATTTTTATAAGGGGTGAATAAACATGTGGCTAAAGGTGAACCGGCAGATGTGGTGTATTTGGATTTTCAGAAGGTGTTGACAAAGTCCCTCATGAGAGGCTTCTAAGAAAACTAAAAAGTCATGGGATAGGTGGCGATGTCCTTTCGTGGATTGCAAACTGGTTAAAAGACAGGAAACAGAGAGTAGAATTAAATGGACAATTTTCTCAGTGGACAGAGGTAAACAGTGGAATTCCTCAGAGATCTGTACTTGGACCAGTGCTTTTCAATATATTTATAAATGATCTGAAAAGGGATACGATGAGTGAGGTGATCAAATTTGTTGATGATTCAAAATTATTCAGAGTAGTTAAATCACAAGCAGATTGTGATAAATTGCAGGAGGACCTTGGGCATCCAAATGGCAGATGAAATTTAATGTGGACAAGTCCAAGGTGATGCATAAGAGAAAAATAGCCCATTTTAGGAGTTACCACCCAGGAAGAAGATTTGAGTATCATAGTGGATAATACATTAAAGTCATCGGCTCAACATGCTGTGGCAGTGAAAAAAGCAAACAGAATGTTAGGAATTATTAGGAAAGGAAAGATGAATAAAATGGAAACTATCGTAATGCCTCTGTATCACTCCATGGTGATACAGGCTAGTCCATGTGTCCAATTCTGGTCACCGATCTCAAAAAAGATAGAGTTAAACTGGAGAAGGTACAGAGAAAGGTGACCAAAATGATAAAGGGGATGGAACAGCTCCCCTATGAGGAAAGGCTGACGAGATCAGGGCTGTTCAGCTTAGAGAAAAAGACGGCTGAGGGGGGACATGATAGAGGTCTACAAAATCATGAAAGGACTTGATTGGGTAAATTTGAATCGGTTATTTACTCTTTCAGATAATACAAGGGCTAGGAGGCACTCCTTGAAGTTAGGAAGTAGCTCTCTGCTTCAACAAAAACGAGGGTAATGGGGAATTGGATTCAGACAGCAACCAAGGGCCCTGACTTTGACGGTTTAGGAAACTAAGTATGGGGATAAATTGTATGGCGTGGCATATGCTACCATTATGGGGGAGACCTATATGGCCAGCTGATGCAGCCGTGAGATTGCTGGGCAGACTGGGTGGACCGATTGGTCCTTTTCTGCTGTAATTTCTATGTTTCTATAAGGGCATGGGATAAAAATCCTTTTTCACTCAACGCACAATTAAACTCTGGAATTTGTTGCCAGAGGATGTGGTTAGTGCAGTTAGTATAGCTGTGTTTTGAAAAGGATTGGATAGGTTCTTGGAGGAGAAGTCCATTACCTGCTATTAAGTTCACTTAGAGAATAGCCACTGCCATTAGCAATAGTAACATGGAATAGACTTAGTTTTTGGGTACTTGCCAGGTTCTTATGGCCTGGATTGGCCACTGTTAGAAACAGGATGCTGGGCTTGATGGACCCTTGGTCTGACCCAGTATGGCAACTTCTGATGTTCATATGTACTTGCGTATATGCTATTTTTTACACCTTATATAGGCATAAGCGTCTGCAAGTAAATTTGTGTGGTAAAAAAGGGACGGGCCAGGGGCATTCCTGGGCGGAGCCAACATTTATGTGAGTAAGTTGCTATTTGAAAAGCAATTTACTCGTGTAAATTGGCAGCTTACTCGCGTGTACTTACACCTGCTCTATATCTGGTGTAAATGATGGTCAATGTCTTAAAAAGGAAATACTGACTGAGTGGGGAGTCTGGTGAAATGGGGGAAGTCGAGGCTGAAGAGCCAGAAGGGTCTCGATAACCTGTTAGACTAATTGGTAAAACTGGTAATTTCATTGTCACATGCATATTATAAAATTCTCTGACTTACACGCGTCAAACCTGATTTACAGGGGGGGGGGAGGCGGCTAAATGCACATAAATTACGTTGTAATATCTCCATGCAAATATTTTTAAAGGAAGATGTAAAGATGCGCAAGTATAGCAGCTGAATGCTACTTATGCAGATAAGTTCCGATTTATCCAGCTATGTCTTGAAAGCTGTACTTATCCGCTACTTACCAGGCTAAGTCAGATAACCAGATAAGTCTAAAAAACACTACTTATCCAGCTAAACACTACTTACCTAGCAAAGCCGCTGCTTAGCCAGATAAATCAGAACTTTCCCGGTGTCATGGAGTTGGCGCTGCAACTCTTATTCCTCCAGGTAAGTGTCTTTTTTTTTTGTTAGTGTTCCTCTGTTGGGGAGTTACCAGAGAGCGGTCTATTTCCCTTCCTCCGTGAAAACCTTAAGCACCTTCTGTTCTAGGGCCACTCCTCTGCGCTCTCTCTCCCAGGCAACTGATGTAGTATGGCAGTGCTTCCTCAGACTCAAATGCAGTCTGCTTTAGGAAGCGAGTTCAAATCCAGCCCCCAAAATAAGGCAAGCAACCCCCAACGCTGAATGCTGAATGGTCTGAAGGGCTACCTTGCCCTCACTCTCCCGATCTTTGCTTTGTAGCAACACAATCCTTTTTAAACAGTCAGCTTTAAATTCAAACAGAATAAAAAATACAGCAAACTATTTCAGTGCAGGGCTCTGAATGGCGTCCCTGCATTCACTCTCATTACTCTGTTGCAACACGGTCAGTTTTAAATTCAAACTTAAGAAAAACAAAGTAAACAGCTATATTGCAGCATTTGATTTGCAGCCTGCCTAGATTAAATGGCAGGTTACTAGTTGGCCACCACGCTCTAGGTAACTGAGGGAAACTTCTTCTATTAAACCTAGGTTACCTCCACCCTCAGCCAACTTCCTACCTCCAAACTTCCTACAGGATGCCTGTGTAATATTCATTAAATTGTTGGATTGTTAATTAACCGAGGTAACAATCCAACAACTTACTCATTAATTAAGATAACACTATCCAAATCTCCTCATTGACCTTTATCATCGGAATTTATTCAGTGTAACAATTGTGGTGCTTATGTTCGGAAGGCATAGCATTTGGAGACTTAAGGGTTGTCCAATTTGCCTCCAGCTGTCTGCAACGATAAAAGAACTGACTCATCTGGAAGAGGAATTATCTAGGCTTCGAAACCCCTCCTCACAGCATCCAGAATATAAACGCCGACTTCCACAGAGGATTCTAAAACCCAGGGAAAAATAGATTAGAGTGGGCTGTGCTAGAACAAGACCTGTGACCAGGGGCGGATTGGCCTATCGGGGGATCGGGCTTCCCCAGGTGGGCCGGTCGCTCCCATCACGTGAATTTTTTTTTTTTTTAAACTTCCCGGCCAAAGACAAGAAGAGGGTCTGCTGGCGCTGTGGCCCGAAGAGAAACCTGCGGGCAGGGCCGGTGGAAGCACTAAGCCTGGGGCGCCGCGAGCAGTGGTATCCCGAGGGGAGCCAATGCCCCCGGGCGCAGGGAGGCTCATGCGGTGCTGCGACAGGCAGATCGGCAGGGCCGTGGTGAGGCTCACGTCACCACGGCCCGAAGAAAAAGATTGCGTTTAAACTCGCTGATGCTCCTCCTCCTCCCTGCCTGTGCGGCCCCGGAAGTAAACGTTGCTGGAGCCGCGTGGGCAGGAAGGAGGAGGAGCATCAGTGCGTGCAGAAGAGGAGCAGCGCTTACGGGCCGCCGCGAATCCCACGTCGCAGCGGCCCGAGAACAGAAGAGGCCCGAAAGATCAGGGCTGCCGCGGCCCGAGAAGATCAGGGCCGCTGCAGAGCCCATCCTGCGGTGACCCGTGAAGAGGAGGCCCAGATGTGAGAGAGAGGCTGAGGGTCTGTAGAGAGTGTGTGTGTGTATGAGATGAGTTGAGAGATTGTGTGTGAGAGTGAGGACCTGAATGTTTGCAGAGACAGCATGTGAGAGCCTCTGTGTGTGTGAGAGAGACAGCATGTGACAGTGAGAGCCTGTGCTTGAGCAAGACAGCATGTGGGAGTGAGAGACTGTGTGTATGAATGATTGAGAGACAGCATGTGACAGTGAGAGCCTGTGCTTGAGCAAGACAGCATGTGGGAGTGAGAGAGAGCCTGGGTGTGTGAGAGTCAGACAGCATGTGCCAGTGAGAGACTGTGTGTATGAATAATTTTATATGAGAGAGCATGTGACAGTGAGAGCCGGTGTGTGTGTGAGAGAGAGAAATGCATGTGAGATTGAGAACCTGTGTGTTTAAGGGAAGAAGATGGAGAGAAAAGAAAGTATAAAAGGAACTGGGAAAAAAAATAAGAAAAGGAAGGTGGAAAAAAAAGCCTGTGACCAACCAATTAGAAAACTAAGATCAGACAGCAAAAGTAAAAAAAAATAAATTACTTTTTAGTGATTGGCACATGTAATCGTTGGGAATGTGCAAGAATAGCACTTTCTCTATGCAGATCTCACAATGTTCGAGATCAACATGGAGGAAGTGGAAGCCCATGGGGCCTGCACAGAGGAGGCAGCAGAATGGGCTTCAGTGTTAGTAGCAGCAATCGGCGCCTCCCCAATAGCCACGCAGCAGCAGTGACAGTGGCAGCAGAGGAATGAGAGAGGTTCCGAGGTTGCTGGCAAAAGAGATGGGGGTCTGCCTTTAGCGTGTGCATGTGTATGAATGGGACTCTGCCAGGGGGTGTATGTGTGTGAGTGCATGGGTGCCTGCCTGGGGGTCTGTGTGTGTGAGAATAAATGTGTGTA
Source organism: Rhinatrema bivittatum (assembly GCF_901001135.1). NCBI lineage: Eukaryota > Metazoa > Chordata > Amphibia > Gymnophiona > Rhinatrematidae > Rhinatrema > Rhinatrema bivittatum. Next base: position 32,988,351 of record NC_042617.1, on the reverse strand, counting down.
TGCCTGGGGGATGGGGAGGGAGTGGTGTGAAAATGAATGGGAGCCTGCCTGGGGTCAGTGTGTGTGTGTGAGAATGACTGGGAGCCTGCCTGGGGGTCAGTGTGTGTGTGTGAGAATGACGGGGAACTTGCCTGGGTGTGTGTGTTTGTGTGTATGTGAGAGAGCCAGTGAGTGTGAGAGCATGAGTGTGTATGAGAAAATCCAAGGGAGTAAGTTTGTATGTGGAGGGGGAGAGAGTGTCTTAGAGCCTGAGAGTGTCAGTGTCAGTGAGAGCGAGAGGTTATGGTGGGTATAAGAGCATGAATGTGTATGTATGTGACAGTGTATGTGTGAGAGAGAATGGACATGTGAGTATGTGTGAGAGAGAGAGGATAACCTCCTAATCCTCGACAATATCAGAGTGACTGGAAATCAAGAGCTCCCACAGAAGGGGACAGCAGGGGCTTTTTAAAATCCTTATTAGTTTTAATTATTGAATATTATTTGATGTCTTCTCTTTTTGAAATATTTTATTGGTGTTATATACAAATTTTTGAAAATTTCCCGGAGTTAAATTACTGGAGGTTCTATTCATCAGCAGTTTTGAAATATATATTTTTAGTATGATTTTCTTATTGTGATGTTTTATAGTTCTTGATTTTATTGTTTGATGTTTTATGAGGAATGATGGTATTTTCAGTTTTTCCATTGCTGCATTACGTACAGTCTAACTTGTTGTGATTTCCAGTTCTGTTTGTCTGTGCATTTCTGTGTATATTTTATGGTCCCTTTATTCTGTATTTGGTGACTCACCAAATTGTATGTGTAATTGGGTACCCATGGGCCAGTATGGAGAAAAATCCCCCGGGCCACTATTTTCCCACAGTCCGCCCCTGGTTTGGAGATATGTGCAGCGTGAATGAGTGGAGCCCATCCCACTTGCAGCGAACATTGCGTAGGCCACTCTGGTCCCCCTGTAGCCAGTGAGTCAGATATTCCACAGCCTGCCGATAGGCTGCAGATGGAGGCGGAGCCCTCCCCTGATGTCTATTGGTCAAACATTCCACAACCAGCCAATTGGCTCTAGGAGGAAGCAGGAGCAGTAGCAAGGAGACTCGAGCACTTCCTCTCCGCGCTCCTCCACCGCCCTGCAGCATGGAGCTCTCAGCTCCCAATCTACAGGAGTACGGGAGAGAATATTGGGGGGTGCTCAAGCACACACAGAGCTGACGCCTATAGTGTACCATATAATGTTTGTAAAAAGATATGTTCCAAAAGAACTGAGGATCCATATAGTGGTGCTTATAACAAAGCAATTGGGAATGGACTGAACAAACATATTCATTAAAGCAGCTTGTTGGTTGGTTTTGCTAACGGTCTGACCCCTGCTCTTTCGGTCCTGTCTCTTTTATCCAATACATATAAATCGCTCCTTTCACGGTCGGCAAGCTTTAAGAATGAACTAAGGTCAAATTCAGTTGGCTGGTGCTCCATGTGGTAAGCACCACGGTGGTTCCTCCATGCTAGCTGAGCGCATGTGGCAGCCTCCCTTCCTCCCGAGGATGAATGCTGAGGCGCTAGAGCGTACGAGTCACGCCACGAGTCTGCCGAGCAACATTGCCCGGTTTCATGACCCCTGACGGCAGTGTATTCAGGCAGTGCACCGTCACAAGAAAAGAAAAGCCTCGAGGATGAGACGAGGCAACAAAAGATAATAAACTCAAGCACGGAGTTTTTCTTGTGCTCAGGGGCGGATTGTGGGAAAATAGTGGCCCGGGGGATTTTTCTCCATACTGGCCCATGGGTACCCAATTACACATACAATTTGGTGAGTCACCAAATACAGAATAAAGGGACCATAAAATATACACAGAAATGCACAGACAAACTGAACTGGAAATCACAACAAGTTAGACTGTATGTAATGCAGCAATGGAAAAACAGAAAATACCATCATTCCTCATAAAACATCAAACAATAAAATCAAGAACTATAAAACATCACAATAGGAAAATCATACTAAAAATATATATTTCAAAACTGCTAATGAATAGAACCTCCAGTAATTTAACTCAGGGAAATTTTCAAAAATTTGTAGATAACACCAATAAAATATTTCAAAAAGAGCAGACATCAAATAATATTCAATAATTAAAACTAATAAGGATTTTATAAAGCCCCTGCTGTCCCCTTCTGTGGGAGCTCTTGATTTCCAGTCACCCTGATATTGTCGAGGATTAGGAGGTTATCCTCTCTCTCTCACACACATACTCACATGTCCATTCTCTCTCATACATACACTGTCACATACATACACATTCATGCTCTTATACCCACCATAACCTCTCACTCTCACTGACACCGACACACTCTCAGGCTCTAAGACACTCTCTCCCCCTCCACACCCCCACAAACTCTTACTCCCTTGGATTTTCTCATACACACTCATGCTCTCACACTCACTGGCTCCCTCACATACACACAAACACACACACCCAGGCAAGTTCCCCGTCATTCTCACACACACACACTGATCCCCAGGCAGGTTCCCATTCATTTTCACATCACTCCCTCCCCATCCCCCAGGCATGCACACATTCATTCTCATACACAGACACACCCTCAGGCAGGCACCCATGCATTCACATACATACACCCCCAGGCAGACTCCCATTCATACACATGCACACACTAAAGGCAGACCCCCCTCTCTTTCTTTTGCCAGCAACTTCAGAACCTCTCTCATTCCTCTGCTGCCACTGTCACTGCTGCCGCGTGGCTATTGGAGAGGCGCTGATTGCTGCTACTGACACTGAAGCCCATTCTGCTGCCTCCTCTGTGCAGGCCCCATGGGCTTCCACTTCCTCCATGTTGATCTCGTACATTGTGAGATCCGCATAGAGAAAGTGCTATTCTTGCACATTCCCAAAGATTACATGTGCCAATCACTAAAAAGTAATTTATTTTTTTTTACCTTTGCTGTCTGATCTTAGTTTTCTAATCGGTTGGGCACAGGCTTTTTTTTCCACCTTCCCTTTCTTATTTTTTTTGCCAATTCCTTTTATATTGTCTTTTTTTCTGTTTCTTTTCTCGCCATCTTCTTCCCTCAAACATAGTCAGGTTCTCATTCTCACATGCTTTCTCTCTCTCTCTCTCTCACACACACACACACAGGCTCTCACATGCTCTCTCTCATACAATCATTCATACACAGTCTCTCTCTTGCACATGCTGTCTGACTCTCACACACTCAGGCTCTCTCTCACTCCCACATGCTGTCACTATTTAAAAAAAAAAAAAAAAATCACGTGATGGGAGCGACCGGCCCACCGGGGGAAACCCGATCCCCCGATAGGCCAATCCGCCCCTGCTCCAAACTCTGCACAAAAAATGAGAAATTCTGTGCAGGAGGGGAATTCTGTGCTCCGCAGTAGTAGAGAATTCCCCCAGAAGTAAGCTGGGGAGATCCTGAATGCTGAACTGCTAGGGCTCAGGACAATGCGGGTGGTAGAGTGCCTTATGTGGACTTTGCAGGCATGGGACTGGCCTTGACCTGGAATCTGAGTGCCGGGAGAAGTGCTGTAGGGGATGTGGAGACAGGAGCAGTTCCAGGGAGAGAGCGCCTGAGTTCAGGGAGTGCGGAGCAGGGAAGTGATCCAAGCCTGCGGAGGAGGAGGGAGAATCACAAACTGATAATGGAGGGAATCCTAACTGCTGATGAGGAGGGGGAATCTGTGAAGGGGGCGGGTGAACCAAGCTTGCAGGGGAGGGCAGCTCAATCTTTTTTCTATCAGGACACACCTGAGAGATGACGCTTACATGCGTGACACACTGATCACACGACCGTCATGGGACTAAATATAAACATATACTCTGCATCCACAGGAGTCCCCCGCTTCCTAACAATGGGTGCAGAGCAAAACTAAGACATTTCCCTGTACAACTCGCCGTACAAAAAAGATATTCTGATTTTGGTGTCATCTCAATAACAGCATCACAAACTCCCGCTACTACCAGGTGCACTGTAAAATAATACAAAAACCCCACTCTGTACACATCTATCAAACCTGCCATACCTCAGCAGCACTAACTCCAAGAAATGAAACAGCAATAGCCCTACCCATGAAAAGGCAGCAGTTCACCACCAGTGCAATATAATATTGAGAAAATACAACTAATAAGGCTGATACAAACCTCTAGTAAAGTACCTCATCTCAGTCACACGCACACAGAACACAGACAGACCTAACTTCTCCTAATATAGAATAAAATAGCACAAATTACAAACGTGGAAACAGAACCTGGAATGGAAACCCCAAGACCTTCTGCATGCAGTGCAAAACTGGAGAACTAGGAATGGAAATATATTTTCTCCTACACTAAGCAAAGTTCAAAGAGTGAAGAAGTGCATATTCTCAAAACTGACAATAGTATGGCCCTTGTACCCAGTCACTCCCCTCCATGCCCCCATCACCCCTCCCTTCTCCCAACTTCTCAATCATCCCTTCACATGCTCATATCCCTGTCCAACATTCCCGACATCCCCCACCCCACATCCTCTTCCCCGTGCTCCCTCTCTCCCGTTCAACTCCTTCTGTCCTTCCCCTCTCCCCTTCCCTACCCAGCTTACCTCTGACCACCTCTTTCCTACCCTTCCTGCTCAGCATCCCCTGCTCCCCTCTCGCCCAACCCAGCCGTCCCACACCTCCATCTCTCTTCCTTGCCTAGGAGTCCCCAACCCCTCCCTCCTCTGCCTCTCCCTACTCGGCAACCCCAACCTCCTTTCCCCCATCCCTGACTCCCTCTCTCCGAAGGCCTTCCTGCCCAGTGCACTTCCCCCTCCTCCTGGCTCCCAGCCAGCAGAAAAGCCTTCAGTCCAATCCAGAGTCTCCCTCCCTCGTTATCAGCAGAAGCATTGAGAAGAGGAAGAAGAGGAGGCAGCACCAGTGGATCTACAGAGCATGCACCTTTCTGCCTTGTGCTCCTGCTTTCACATCCAGGACCCATGGGGTGAAGAGAGCATCAGCAGCCTCACTGCCAGGCCAGGCAGAGGATGATAAAGTTGGTGTCCTGCTGGGCCCATATGAACAGGAGCTGGTGATATCGCGTTCTGATCTGGGTGACGGAGGAAGGAACAAACTCCCACTGGCCAGGAAAAGGAGAAGAGCGAGCAGCTTCCTGTCATACCCAATAAAGGAGAAATCAGCCAACTCCTGCCCAGACTGATGAGGAAAGAGCAGCCTTCTGCTGGCTCTGCGACACACCTTCCCTGACCTCCCGACACACTAGTGTCTCTCGACACTCCTGTTGAGAACCACTGATCTAGAACAAAGGGTTACACACCCCACAAAGATTCTGTTTTCTGCAGGACTTTTTCTTCCAGTTTTGATGGTGATCTGATTCTTTGATTGTATTTTGAAGCCGTGCGTATTTTTTTCATAGGGGGCAACCTTCAAATTTTTCTAGGGCTACAAAGGCACGAAGGAAAGCATTCCTAGATACGCAATGAGAGGTGGGTTTTTTTTGCGATCTTCTTGCAAATGTATTGCTACTTTTTTCCTGTGAGAAATTTGTTTTCTTAGAACCCATTCAGCTTAGATCATCGAGTTCCTGAAATTGGTTAGCATGGTATTTATATATTTCCTTGGACAGTATTTGGCTCAGGATAGGCTCTCTCCTTTCATGATTTAAGAACAAACCAGCTGATGCAACCCCGACGCACTTTATTTTAAAAGCGCTCACAATCGTTTCTCCTGGGCGCTCGATGCAATAGGCAAATGAGCCGCCACGCTAAAAAGGACGCGCTAGTGCTAAATTGTGCGTCCCGAGCGTGCCCATGGCATCGGGTGCCCAGGAGAAGTGGCTGCGCGGGTTAGGAAAATGGACGCTAGTGAACAGAGCGTCCGTTTTCCTAACCTGACTGTCGGCAAGACTTTTTTTTTTCCCCACGTTGCTGCTTTCTGTAGTTCCTCCGACTTAATATTGCCATGATATTCCGTCGGAGGAAGCACAGAAAAGCAATATTTTCTGCTTTTCTGTAAACTTTTAGGGCTCTTGAAGACTTAACGCCAGCTCCCGGGCTGGTGTTAATTTTTGAGGGTAAGAATGTGCGCGTTGGGCGCACATTTATTTTTTTACATAAGCGGGTACCAGCTAATAGCCTCATCAACATGGCCTTTACATGTGATGAGCGCGATTAGCTAAGCGCTCGGCTTGGATGCGTGCTTTGGACGAGCTAATGCCCTTATTGCATAAGTGGTTACGGACGCGCGTCCAAAACGCGCTTCCAACCGTGAGGTAACCTGTGCTCTAGCCTGGGCACGTGGTGTTGCATCGGCCTGAAAGTGTTCATCGTCCTCACTGGAATAGCTTTCTTTTTCCTTGTTTGAAGGTTTTGTTCTCTCTTGGTTTGTTTTTTTTTCTCTCTCTTTCTGGGCTCCCCCACTTTGTGGTGGTCTGTTAGCAATTGATTGTCATTATTGTTTGCTTATTTTTCCTGTCAACCTTACAACAGTCAAATGCTATTTCTGTAGCAAGTTATGCTTGTGTTCAATATATAAAATGATGAATTAAAAATTAAAAGCTAACTTGAACAGGGAAACCACCCTGCCCTTGGGCTAGTCCTGTAAAAAATTTGAGACCAAGAAAGTCTTTCCGTTCACTTTTGGCAGGTGCACTTTGAAAGTTCCCCGTTCACATAATTGCCCAGCCTGAGAGATCAGCCCCTACGTAAGGTAGCTGCCAAAACCGCACAGAGACAGTGAGAGGCAGCTAGGTGAGGGGAGGGTGAAAAGACAGACAATACAGAGTGCTGCCAGAAATGTAAAGCTTCTGTAGCCACTACCGTGAACACCCGTATAGGATGGCGTAGGGGAGTGGGGAGCTAGCACATTGCCACCCCAAAAAGTATCAGCAATGCCCCCGAGAGAAACAGATGAAAGTTTTTCTGAGATAAGAAGCAGCTGCACAGGAAGAAACCACAGCAGGAGTTCTGCAAGAGAACTGTGAGGGGCAGAGAGAGGCTGCTGACTGAATTGCTTGGAGGCAAGATAAAACAGTTATTTATTGCTTGGGAATCAGAGACACCCCGGGGCCTCTAAAGCTTCTCCTTCAGTGTGAGACAGATCCTGAGAAAGGGGGAATTATTAAGCCTTTTTTTTTTTTGTACTCACTCTGAGCATGGGAGACAGCCTGAGCAAGCCATCCTCAGTCATGGCTGAAACAAACAGAAGCTGAGAGGAAGATCCAGAGGGGCTGAAGTCAGCACTTTGAGGCAGAGATTGTGGCTGCCCTTGGAAATATACTGAAGCTGTAACAGGTTTTGTGAAAGAGCAGCTTGCTGGAGTTGGTACTTCAAGAAGTACAGAGAACTCTGCTGGGTTTCTACTAAGACCATCTAGAGATGCGCAGCCGGAAAATATTCAGGGGTTGGTTTTTTTTTTTTCATTTTGTTTTTTGTTTAGTTCATTTCCATTCCAGTGCGTGCCACTTGAGTTAGTGCGCACTAATTCACGTCGCTGTGCACTAAAAAGGAAAATAAAATAAGCACATGCATATGCCTTATACCGTCTGTGTAGGTGGAGATAAAGCACTCCAAATGGGCCCCGACTTTTATGGACCGGGGCACTGATACACAGACATTAGGGAAAAACCACAGGACTGCTTCTACGGCCAAATCCAAAAGCAAAGCACATTCAAGTGGCAGCATTGTCTGAATTATCAAGAAGGCTGCTGGCATGGAGTGGGGAATCAGCCGGAACAGAGCCAGACTCTAGGACAAACATAAGAACATAAGAAAATGCCATACTGGGTCAGACCAAGGGTCCATCAAGCCCAGCATCCTGTTTCCAACAGTGGCCAATCCAGGCCATAAGAACCTGGCAAGTACCCAAAAACTAAGTCTATTCCATGTTACCATTGCTAATGGCAGTGGCTATTCTCTAAGTGAACTTAATAGCAGGTAATGGACTTCTCCTCCAAGAAATTATCCAGGGTCTTCCACCTGACCAGGCACCTCCCCCTTGGGTTGAGCCCGCAGGTTCTGGTGGCCGGCAGGGCTTTCTGGGAGCAGTACATGGCAGGCTGGGGTCCGGGCAGGCAGAGTTCAGATGAATTCAGAGTCAAAGCAGAAGGTCCAGGCAGGCAGCAAACAGGCGACGTCAGGGGGCCAAGCAGGAGATCAGGGCACGCAGTGAATAAGCAAGGTCAAGGCCAGAGACAGTCTGAGTCAGTAACGAGACCAGTCCTAGGAATGCTGTCAGGGAAGACAAGGCAAGCCAGCAGAAGAGAGCCAGACAGGAGCTGGGGACTGGCACAGGAAACAAGGGCTGGTACAGGAGGTAAGGCCCGGGACTGGAACTGGAGGCAAGGGCTGGAACCGAAGGCCCACAGAGAGCAGGGGCCACAGGGAGGACTGGGCAGGACAAGACAAGACAAGGCCAAACAGGGCAGGACAAGACTAGAACTGGACAGGACCACGAGAACAAGACATAAAGTGTACAAAACAGGCCAGCAGGAAACTAACACAAAGCTAGATACATATAAAACAAGGCAAGGGAGAAACAGACAAGGGGGCCTAAGCAAGCCACAAGGCAAGGCAGAGCGAGGATAGTAGGCCCGAAGGTCACAATGCATAGCAAGAAGGCCAAGAAGGCCCCAGAACAAGCAGGGAGGTCAAGGAGGCTGCAGGACAAAAGCAGGAAGGCCGAGGAGTCAGCAGGACCAGGAAGGAAGACCGAGGAGGCTGGAGGTCAAGGAAGGAAGGCCGAGGAAGCCACAGGACAAGGCACAACAAGAAGGCTTCAGGGGCCATGCAGAAGAGAAGCAAGGCAAGATGAGCCAAGGCGAATTGATGAAGAGGCACAGAGTTGTGGGAGAGGCAGGGGCTAAATAGGGCTGGCCTTACTGAGTCATGGGATCCTCAAGGAGATGGCTAGAGTGGGAGAGAGCATGGCTCTGTGAGGACCTAGCAGCCAGGATCATTTCAGCGGCTCACCCCTGTAAGAATGCTGCTAGCAGTAATTTGGTTATGGATTTGACGGTTGCTTGGTTATGAATGTAAATATTACTACCCTTAACAGAAACATGGGGGAGGGGGGGGGGTAACCTGCACGGAGCGGCAGTTGCTACCATAAGAAGCTTGCTGTGCAGACTGGATGGACCATTTGGTCTTTTTCTGCTGTCGTGACGATGCTACTGTGGATGATAGTTCCCTGATGTGGGCTGCTCTCTTGGTTGCTTCTTACTACTATAAAAAGGGAAACCATCTAGAGAGGGTGTGGATTTTTTGGTTAGCCTTTCCAGGAGGCGGATGGTGCTGTTCCTACACCTGTCTTGTTTTTCTTGCTTTTTGGAGAGGAGCCCTAAGGTCTTATGGATTTAGGCCTTTAGGGTATGGAAAGATAGAAGGGGTGCCCTTTTCCCAGTTTTAAGGAACATTATTTCCTTCTGTTTTGTGTGTCATTTTTTTGGATTTTGAAATGTTTTTTTTTTCCCAGTCAATTAAATTCCTCTTGGTCAAGGGAATTTAGTTGCCATCATGGGGAGAGGAGTTTCTTACTAGTGACCCTTCGGAGGTCATACATGGAAAATGGACCTTCATTCATTCCTGAGAGCAGAAGAACCGTGGCTCCAAGCTGGTGTTAACCACTTAACAATATTGTCAGGATATCCTGGGAGGAGTTTAGATAAGAAGTAAGAAGCTTATTCTCCAGCACTGAATCAAAGTATAAGAAAGGGGACTTTGAATTAGGCCACCTAAACTGATTTAAGTATCATATCTACCAATGTGGGAGGAAGCCTCCAAAACCGCCCCTGAAATTGGGATGGGACGTGGACGCCAAAGATCAGATTAAACCATCCGTACGGAGTCGCAGGTTTATTGGAAAATGAGAACGTAATGGACTGCAATGAACAAGGTACTTGTACAGTGTAATCCATTTCACCTCACAATTAATTATCAGTAAAGTCTCCTTGGAACCACAGTCAGCATCCGACGTGATTATTACTGTACACAGTAAAGACTGTTGAAACAATGCTCGGGGTTTTGCAGAATAATCCTCCCCCCAATAGGGAAGCCTGGAGAGGAGTCGGCTTGTAGAAGGCCAGATATCAACACTGGAAACTTTACTCCACCTCTGACAGAGGTGAATACCGTGAATCATCAATTTTTAATCACAAGATTAACTGAAATAGGAATGTCAGGAACAGTTTTGAAATGGTTTGAATCTTTTCTGTCAAACCGTTTCTTTCAAGTACAAGTAAAGAATACATGTTCCAGTAAAATGGACCTGAATACAGGAGTCCCGCAGGGTTCTGCATTATCGCCCCCACTGTTTAATATCTACATGTTGCCAATTTATCGACTGTTATCTGGTTTGGGACTAAAATATTTTTTGTATGCAGATGACATACAAATTTTACTACCAATAGAAACTTCAGTAGAGGATACATGTAAACTTCTGTCTATATATCTGAAAGCCATTAAACAGGTGCTGGACCAGTTGAGACTCGTACTCAATATGGAAAAAACAGAGGTAATCATACTGGAAAGGAAAATTTCTCCCAGAGATATAAGCCAGATAAAACTTCAGGATAATATTACCTTACAATTTTCAGAATCAATTAGGGATTTAGGCTTCATAATTGACCCAGAATTTACTTTTAAAAAGCATATTCTAGCAAAAGTCAGAGAGGGCTATGCAAAATTGTTGATGTTAAGAAGGTTAAAGCCATTGCTTGAAACTAATGATTTTCACACAGTATTGCAGGCCCTTATATTCGGTAGCCTGGATTACTGTAGCTCCCTCTTGTTGGGACTACCGATATCTACTATCCGCCCATTGCAGGTATTGCAGAATGCGGCAGCTAGAGTCCTGACAGGAGTAAGCAAGAACGAACATATTACACCTATACTAGTTAAATAGCACTGGCTGCCAATAGAGTACCGCATTAAATTCAAGGCGATGTGTATTCTACATAAATTAATTTTTGCAGGTGTGGATATCTCCGGACATCCCATCCAGGGCAGAGGTCCTGCACAGGTTACATAGCCAGTATCATTTGTCGTACCTCACTGCGGTTAAAAATGACACTTTGAAACCCTTTTCAGCTATATGGCACCCTCTGACCCAATGGCTACGTACTCAGAAGGGTCCTACTCAGGGGACGGCCTAATAGCGGTGGGACACCTTAGCCAAGTACTTAAGGGTAGGATGATCTACCGACACACTTCTGAAGGTGGACAAAAAAAAAAAAAAAAAAAAATCTGACACCGTTTATTTCGATTTTATACCTCTTTATTGCAGCCAATACAGTCCTCTTTTTGCTTAACATGTTGATCCTGTGTATGTACCTGGAAAGGGGGGGGGGGGGGGGGGGGGGTGGAGCTGAAAAAATAAAACCTTACTTAGCTCATTTAGAGTGCAACATGTCTGCTGGTTTTGGCAGCGGATATTTCATTGCTCTTTGTACTCTGAGTTGTATTCTTCTTTAAGCTGTATTCCTGTTAATCTGTTTGCTTAATGTTCATGTTTTCAATTTTCAATAAAATACCAATTGCAAAAAAAAAAAATAATTTTTGCAGACCAGGTAGACTGGCTGAATGCAGCCGTAAAATTACATGTCCCTCAAAGGAATTTGAGCACGGCAAATAAGGGCTTGCTTTCTTTACCAACAGTCCAGTCAGCACATCTTAATCAAGTTAGAGAAAGAGTGCTATCCTTGGCGGGCCCGGGAATTTGGAACTCACTTCCAACTCCACTGAGGCTAGAATCAAACTTTAAAAAGTTAAGTGGGAACTTAAGACCTGGTTCTTTAATAAAGCCTATACAGTCTAATGTAATATACTGATGTAAATATTGGGACCAATTTTAGTTTTTTGAAAAGTTGTTGAGTATATTAAAAACCTATAGTGGTTAATAAGATAATACAAAAATTTTACTTTTAATAGAAGCAGGTATCAATTTTAGACATGTTTGACGCACTGAAGAAGAAGGCTGGAGTGATGTAGGACATGATAGGAGCTATGTTTTTAGGAATATTCTAGGATTATTAGAAATTTTATGTAGAGAATGATAGCTTTAAGTTTTAAACTTTATGTTAATTTTATAATATATGATGTTTTATTTTTATTTTATTTTTTGTAAACCGTTTCGATAGACTTTTGAGCAACGGTATATAAAAAAATGTTAAATAAATAAATGTACTAAGCTGAGCGCACATTTTTCGAACGCTCATTTCGAGAGTGTAAAAAAAACAAAACCTTGCTGCATCGGCAGTAAGGTTTACGCTCACAAATGGCTCGATACAGTAAGGCCGCAGTAAAAACAGTGCGGCAGTGTCAGGCGCACCCTTCCTCCCCGCACGCACAGTTCTCTTCACTAACTCCCCGATACTCTCTTCTAATCGCATGCAAATGCATGCCGCGGCTGTGAAGCGTTAGGGAAGGGTTATGCCCGCGCAACCCATTTTACTGTATAGGCGCTTAATACAGCGCCTATACAGTAACCTGGGTGCGCTGGTACCTGTCATTTCAAATGACATTTGAAATGACAGGTACCAGGAAGTGTAAAAAAGTGTAAAAAACAAAAAACCTGTGTGTTATATAAAAAAATAAAACAATTTTAAATACCTGTCGGAGGGCCGTGGGTCCCGGTGGGCAGCGGGCAGCCATCAGCGGCATCCGGTAGTCCCTTCTCCCTCCCTCCCCTGCCTGGATGAGCGCCAAAATCGCACGGGCGGGTCGGCAGCGGGGGGGCGGCAGCAGGATCCGGAAGCGGCGGGTAGGCAGCAGCGGGGTCCGGGGGGGCAGCGGCAGCAGGATCCAGGGGTGGCAGCGAGATCCGGGGAGTGAGTAGCAGCAGCGTGTTCGATCGGGCAGGCAGGTAGGTGGCAAAATAAAGATGGCCGCCTGCACGGGAAAATCGTGCAATTGGCCGCTGAAGACGTGACGTCACACCCCGTGACGCCAAACGTCGTGACGTCACGTCTTCAGCGGCCAATTGCACGATTTTCCCGTGCAGGCGGCCATCTTTATTTTGCCACCTACCTGCCTGCCCGATCGAACACGCTGCTGCTACTCGCTCCCCGGATCTCGCTGCCGCCCCTGGATCCCGCTGCCGCTGCCCCCCCAGACCCCGCTGCTGCCTACCCGCCGCTCCCGGATCCTGCTGCCGCCCCCCCCCCCCCCCCCCGACCCGCCCGTGCGATTTTGGCGCTCATCCAGGCAGGGGAGGGAGGGAGGAAGGGAGAAGGGACTACCGGATGCCGCTGATGGCTGCCCGCCGCCCACCGGGACCCACGGCCCTCCGACAGGTATTTAAAATTGTTTTATTTTTTTATATAACACACAGGTTTTTTGTTTTTAACACTTTTTACACTTACCATAGCAGGCCCGAGCCTTGCTACTTTTTCGTTTGTTTTTTTTTTGCTTCGGGAGGAGGGGACCGGACGGGGCTGCAGGAGACCGGACGGGACCAGGGCGGGTAAGCAATGTTTTTACCCTACACTACACTAACTCCTACTAGGGGGAGGCGGTAAACTAGCAGGTTAAGGCCGCGGCAGAACAGCGGGTTATGGAGGAGATAATATCAGCGCCCGTTACAGTATTGCAGGGGAATAGCTAATTCCTTCATTATACAGCTTTTTCGTTCATTTACATGCTGGGTGCGGAAAGGGTTTAGGAAAGGGTTTAGGAAGCGCTAAGGACGCGTGAAACTGGAGACTGTATCGCTGGATGGCCTTACTCGTCTGTATTGTGCGCTCCCAGCACGTTACAGACCGGGAATCTTTAACTCAACGTTACTGTATCGACCTGTTAATAAGCATTCACAAGCAGGTAAACCTGTGTGTTTTGTTTCGTGCATTCAAGAGGACTAACCTGGCATCCACACTGCTTTATCCAGAGCGGACTCTTGTCCTCAAAAAGTTCATGCCTCGATAAATCTTTTAGTCCAAAAGGCGCCAACAGCCTCTTGTCATTTTCGCTACTATGGACTGTCATGGCTGCCCCTCGGGAAGTGAAAACTCTAATTCACTCTCATTGCAAAAGAAGGGAACAGGAAACCCCCACGTGCACCTTACAACCAAGCATCCGGGGAAGATTTTTCATGAATGTAGAGCTGCACTAGAGGAGGGAATGGTGTCCCTTCTCCTCCCCGATTTACTTCTGTTCCAGGCCACCAGGCTGCAGCCACTCGCTCTGCCTTAATCTCTGCCATAACCATGTGCTCCCTGGTTAATTCTGCAAAGCCAAATGTAACTAAATGGAATCAGACAACAGACTGGAATAAAACTCCATTTTAATACTGCCTTTATAATCATGCACATTTTGTCCCAAGGTTTTTAGGAAAATCTCTGATTATTTATGACATATTGCAAGTGGTGCAAATTTCCCTCCCCTATCAGTCCCACAGTGGAAAAATCCTGCAAACTCATCCACCCCTCCCCACCACTACCGCCAACCACCAGAACCTTTCGAACCGGAAAGTCATTAAGGCACGGGAACGTTTTAGCAGAATCGTCCAAAAAAAAGGAGAGAGCCATGACTTTGTTATTTGCTACTAAAGCTGTGCCTTAAGGGGCAGGGCAACTGTCATTCGATGAAGGAGGAAATGGAGAGCAGAGACCACAGAGGCGACAGTGATTGCAGGAGGATGAGGAGGAAACAAGATCTGCGCTGTGGCTGCAGCCTGCACCAGAGCTGATCTTACGGTGGGGGGGGGGGGGGGGGAGGGCAGGGCGAATCAACCTCGGCAGGGCCCTGGGATAGAGCTAGGGATGGGGCCCAGAGCGGTTGCTCGTGTTCGCCACCCCCTAGGGACAACCCTGACCGCAGCCAGCAGAGATTTTTCCAGTCCCGCCCCCTCTGCCCTGTGAACCTTTCCCCCCCCAGTTGGGGCCAGTCCTCAGGGCCTACATTTGGAGGGGAGCAGCAGCAGCAGGTGACTTCAGCTGACCCCGACTCCCATACAGAAGCCAGGAGGGTACAGGGCCACTCCTGGGCCTGAGGGCAGTAGTAATTGTAGTAGCGTTGCTGGCTGGCAAGGGGATGGGAAGGACAGGGAGGGAGTTATATATATATTTTTTTTTTTGGTTCAGTGACAAGCAGGTGGCCGGGAGGGTCTTTCTTTTTTCTTTTCTGAGGACAATAGTGTTGACTGGTGGGCGAGGAGGGAGAGAGAGAGAGAGAGAGAGAGAGGGCTTTTTTTCCCCTTAATAACAAACTTTTTTGTCTTTTTTTTTTTTAGAAAACAGTTTTCTTAAACTGGTTAGTTACCTTCTTAAAATGACAGAGTAGTTGCAGAGCTGACCCCTGAGAATAAAGACTGGGTAAGGGAAGAAATATATCCTTACCCCCCCCCCCCCCAATCCCTAGCTGTTTAATTTTCTAGGGGGTCTCCCCTCATCAGTGCTGCAGCCGGTCCATGCAGTTGAAGGAGGGGAGCTAGCTAGTCCCTTACGCACAAAAGGTAGACAAGCGCTGGCATAGATGGACGGCCTCATGCACTGACCTTCCCTATCGACGGCTTCTGGGCTTTGTACTGCTCCATCGAGAGATCACCTCTCGCCAGTTTGGCTACCAGTCCAACAGCGGGTGCTGGTCCACAGGGTGCTGTCCGGACATTGCCCCGATTTTTTAAAACGGATTTTGCCAGCACATCAGACGCAGCGGTCCTTAAGAGCTGGTATTCAGCTATTACTGTCGCGGCCCGAGGTTAAGTCCGCTGGACTTCGGTGTAAGAGGGCACCAGCGTTTTACTCGGTCGCCCCTTTTTTTTTTTTGTGGAATTCCCTCCCGGATAATCTTCGTTTAACTTCTGATATTAAATGTTTTCGTAAAAGTTTGAGGAGTCTGGTTCTTACTGGCTATGTACGGTTTCTGGTACAATGGCGGGCTGTACGTCTCTCTGTAATAAATGCATGTGATTCTGTGGATCCTATCAAGGTGCTGTCTATACATGTCCGGTCGCTGCCGCCCGGCCTCCCCCCCCCCCCCCCCCCCCCCTCCCGCTTTATTTCCTGTGCTGCAGACTCAAGTAAGTATTTCAGAGCATATTTAATTGAGGCTGACTGAGGAGTGGGCAGCTTCTTTTGGATTCTTGCCCTTAGACGTGCAGTGTTGAAGGAATGATGTCCGTGCAGGACATCATTCCTTCAACATGCTCCATGTGCTCCCTTCACCCGATCCCAGATGTTGCTAATATCGGAGCAATCTTGCATATCTGAAAAAGAATAATGAGCCTCATGTACACTCTATATAGCAAGGATGCAGATAATACATTCTGTGCCATGGGCAGAGGCCTGCGTTAAATCTCTCATTACACATTCCTTTTAGCCTATTTGCAGTTATTCAAGCTCCCAAGGAGCCCTTTCCAAACTGAGACTAACATTTAAAATATTTGCAATGGCCCCCCTTTCCAGTCTCTAAACGAGTGAGTGCATCCTACTGGAAGGACTTCCTCTTGTCTTACATGGGGAATGGTGCAATCCAGCGCACCCCACTGGTTTTCCCGACAAACTGATTTTAAGAAGTTTAAACGGGATTTAAAAACTTGGCTGTTCGAAAAGGCGTACACGGCTAGCAAATGAAATAGCATCTAATTCTTAACATTTTTACTTATTTTTATTTTTTATCTATTTTATTTTTTTTATTTTATATTTATTCTTAGTTTATTTTTACTGCCATTATTAGTTTAAATGCCTACTGTTTATTACTACTGTATGTTTTACTCTTATGTATTTTATAATTTGTAAACCGTTGTGATGGCTTTTCTTAACGACGGTATAGAAAACCTGATAAATAAATGTGCCCTGGGTGAGTAGGGGATGTACCAGGATCCCTGAAGGTAGTGTGCCCTTCTCCAGGACAGTGGGAATGAGTGATGCTGCTTGTGGTTTGTGGAGCGGCAACATGCCAGAAGAATCAGAAGGCATGGTGTGGAATCAGCATTACTTCATAATCCAATCTTCTGAACAGGACGCTCTCGCTAGCTGCAAGCCTAAACCACAGGGCTGGCACTCTGGGAGACTGCTTATAATGCAGTCTTACCAGGTCCACCCTTTCATGGGATCTGTAAGTAGACTGTTTGGGGTCCATATTCAAAGGTATTTAGCCTGATAACTTCTGATAAATGCTGATTTTTTAATATTTTGGGCACTTACCCTGCTAAATTTTAGCCAGATAAGTTCTTATCCAGCTAAACGTTAACCAGATAACATAGGAGGCATTCTGTGGCGGAGCTATGTTATCCAGCTAACTTCAAGGCAATGCAAAAAGGAAGGTACTAACAAAGAATTCCCAAATAGTTATGAATGGAACAAATCAAAGGGAATAAAATATATACAAAACATACCAAAGACTTTTATTACATAGCACAGCTCTGTTTTTTTTAACATTTCATCACAAATGTTTAAAAAAAAAAAAGAGATTTTTCAATATCACAAAATAAAAAAAACAGAGCTGTGCTATGTAATAAAAGTCTTTGGTATTTTTTGTACATATTTTATTCCCTTTGATTTGTTCCATCCAGCTAACTCAGCTATAGTTGGATAAGTTAGCCAGATAACTTTAGACTTAACCAGTTCTATTCCAAAGAATAAAACAGGTTAAGTGGCACAGTGTTGTTAAAAGTAAAAAGTGAAGTGCAGGCCTGTGGCCTGAATTCTCATATCCGCACTCAAAATTTTACAAATGTCCCTGCCGGGCTCAAGTACCCACAGCCCACCTACCCCTTCTTTTTTTTTTTTTAAATTTGAAATGTTTTATTGCTTAATATTGCAACATTACAAAGTTCAAATCTGCATACAATTGTGCATCTTATTATGTACATGAAAAATAGTAATGAACCACACAAAGATTTAAAGTAGAGCAACAAACGCCTTGTCAAATGGCTATGAACTCACTTATGTACTATATCTGTAATTAATACATTAGTATATCAACATGTAAAATGCAGTACAAAGGTATAAACTTCAATTCCCTCTACCCTCCCCCCCCCCCTCCCTTTCTGTTTAACATGAGTGATATATAGCATACGTAATCCGAAGCGCAACATATTGAGAGAAAAATCGCCTGTCCCATTCCTTGCAGACTCCCGGGCTAAGTTTTCATTTAAGACTGTTTTTAAATTTTAATGAGTCTCTTCCCTCTGCTAGAACTGTAAGGCTCCCGCAGAAGAATCCTGGTGCTTCTTCCAATTAGAAAACAGTCTCCATGTACTCCTCAGGTGTTCACAGTATGCCGAAGATATGCTGTAATTTCCGCCAGTCTATAAATTTGCTCCACTTTTTGTTGAATGTCCGACATTGAGGGGAGTCTTGGGGATCGCCATCGCCTTGCAATTTCAATCCTGGCTGCTGTAAAAATAAAGTTACCACCTACCCCTTCTGAAAGCAACTACAAGGAAAATGTAGTGGGTTTCGCTGGCCAGCCTCCCCTCCTCCCCCCCTTCCCGCCCATCCAATCCCTTGAGTAATCCAGTCCAAGTGCTGGGGTCGCGGTGCTCACAGCGAGATCAGGGCCCCTTTGAGACATTGCTGCGAGGGCCACGCTGGAAGCGTCAGCGTTGCTAACGGCTGTTCTGGTATAAATATTCGAGCACCACTGGCTGGTCTCTCTCCTGTTGTCCACATTCCCACACGCGCTTCCTGGTAGTCACATCAGCGGCTGAAACAAACTATCCAGACACTTGGCTATGTGGCTAAACCCTGCCTTAAGATCAATCAGCTCTCTCTCTACGGACTAAGCTTTTGTTTTCTGAGAAAGATCGAGACGGCTGAACATCGCCAGCATTCTTGCAGTTTTGTTTTATTTCTCGAAATTTGCCGCCTTTCCAGCGGCGAGGCATATCATTACAATTACCTGTACTTTCCTTAGAGGAAACTCTCCAGTTTCCGTATGGGTTGCAAACCAAAGCTTCTTGCACGACACACATTAGACTTGAATTTATGTGGACCCTGTGCAGGATTTCGAGGCTTTGTGGAGCTGCCTTCAGCAAGCCTGCCCCCTCTTGCCCAGACGATTGCAGTGCTGTGTGTTGCGCTGGAGGTAGACCCTTGGCCTGGCGCAGGGTTGGTACGGCCCTCTGAGGGATCCCAGAGGGCCCCTGCCGCCAGGAGGTGCAGCACACAAGGAGACAGAGGCTGACAGGAACTTCACCAATAACAGTCCAGGAGTTCCGCGGGTTGAGCCCTTGGTTTCCCGGACCACCTGGTCTTAGGTGGACCTCTGGGGGGGTCTCCTGGAGAGATGACGGAGAGGAGTGCCCACCAAGAGGAGAGGTGCGCGGCTGTCAGCGAACAGGTGAGCTAGACCCGAACCGAGGGTACCGGAGACCACTGGAACAAGACAGGAACTGAAGGTCCTCCGGGTAGGATAGGCAGCGCCTAGTAGTCCAGCTCGAAGGAGGCCGCGGGTGGTGTCGAGGCAGGCAGGCCTGGTGATCACAGGAGGAGCAAAGAGAATGTCCGAATGGAGCGTAAGGGTCAGAGCCAGGGTATCCGTCCGAGAATGGTCAGCCAAAGCAAGGGTCAGTTCCAGGTATCAATCCGAGCGTAGACAAAGGCAAGCAGAGGTCAGTTCCGGGCGTGGTCACAGGCAAGCAGAGGTCAGTTCCGAGCGTGGTCACAGGCAAGCAGAGGTCAGTTCCGGGCGTGGTCACAGGCAAGCAGAGGTCAGTACCGGGTATCAGTCCGAGAAGGTACTACCTGGGTAGCAAGACAAACAGAACACAGGAAGGACCACGGGAACACAGGAGCATGGCAGGAACACTGGAACAGGAACAAGGAACACTGGAACAGACACTGGAACACAGGAAGGACCACGGGAACACAGGAGCAAGGCAGGAACACTGGAACAAGCACAGGAACGAGGCGGCAAACTAGCTCACACAGAGGTGATGACCCGATTGCCAAGGCGAGGGACTGAGGTGCAGGACCTCGCTTAAATATTGAGACTAGGAAACGTCATCGGGACGTGCCACGGATGAGTTTCCTGCCCTTGGCCCTTTAAAGGGCCAGGCGATCCGTGTGCGCGCGCCTAGGGGCTGAGTCGAGGCAGCAGAGGACGCCGAGCCCCTGCGTGGGGCAAGGAGCAAGGCCTGAGATGCCGAAGCGCTGGAGGCAGCCGGGGACGCCGCTGCCCTGAGCCGGGGGCACAGCCGACTGGCTGCGGCAGCGAGGGAGGAAGGCCCGGGACCTGCGGAGCTGGGAAAAAGGTGAGCAGGCCCGGGCGCGGCCTTAGTGCGACCGGGACGCGCAACACTGTGCTGACTGGTCTCGTGTCTCAAAAAGCCCTTGCTCTTGCAGTTATTCTTATTCATATTTATTTATTTGCTATGCCACACCTCCATTAAAAACCATCAGAGTGGTTCATATGTATAATTTACAAGAACATAAGAAATTGCCATGCTGGGTCAGACCAAGGGTCCATCAAGCCCAGCATCCTGTTTCCAACAGAGGCTAAACCAGGCCACAAGAACCTGGCAAGTACCCAAATACCAAGAAGATCCCATGCTACTGATGCAATTAATAGCAGTGGCTATTCTCTAAGTAAAGTTGATTAATAGCCATTAATGGACTTCTCCTCCAAGAACTTATCCAAACCTTTTTTGAACCCAGCTACACTAACTGCACTAACCACATCCTCTGGCAACAAATTCCAGAGCTTTATTGTGCCTTGAGCGAAAAAGAATTTTCTATGATTAATCTTAAATGTGCTAATTGCTAATTTCATGGAATGTCCCCTGGTCCTATTATCTGAATGTGTAAATAACCGATTCACATTGACTCGTTCAAGACCTCTTATGATCTTAAAGACCTCTATCATATCCCCCCTCAGCCGTCTCTTCTCCAAGCTGAACAGCCATAATCTCTTCAGCCTTTCCTCATAGGGGAGCTGTTCCATCCCCTTTATCATTGTGGTCGCCCTTCTCTGTACCTTCTCCATCGCAACTATATCTTTTTTTAGATGCAGCAACCAGAATTGTACACAGAATTCAAAGTGCGGTCTCACCATCGAGCAATACAGAGGCATTATGACATTTTCCGTTTTATTCACCATTCCCTTTCTAAAAATTCCTAACATTCTGTTTGCTTTTTTGACTGCTGCAGCACACTGAGCTGACTATTTCAAAGTATTATCCACTATGATGCCTAGATCTTTTTCCTGGGTGGTAGCTCCTAATATGGAACCTAACATCATGTAATTACAGCAAGGGTTATTTTTCTCTATATGCAACACCTTGCACTTGTCCACATTAAATTTCATCTGCCATTTGGATGCCCAATCTTCCAGTCTTGCAAGGTCCTCCTGTAATGTATCACAATCCTCTTGTGATTTAATTACTCGGAATAATTTTGTATCATCCGCAAATTTGATAACTTCACTCGTCGTATTCCTTTCCAGATCATTTATAAATATATTGAAAAGCACCGATCCAAGTACAGATCCCTGAGGCACTCCACTGTTTACCCTTTTCCACTGAGAAAATTGACCATTTAATCCTACTCTCTGTTTCCTGTCTCTTAACCA
Organism: Rhinatrema bivittatum; assembly: GCF_901001135.1. Taxonomy (NCBI): domain Eukaryota; kingdom Metazoa; phylum Chordata; class Amphibia; order Gymnophiona; family Rhinatrematidae; genus Rhinatrema; species Rhinatrema bivittatum. The sequence goes on along the minus strand of NC_042617.1, from coordinate 32,966,840 downwards.
GTTTGTAATCCACAAAAAGACATCGCTTCCTATCCTATGAATTTTTAGTTTTCTTAGAAGTTTTAGTTTTCTTAGAAGTTTTAGTTTTCTTAGAAGTTTTCTTAGAAGCCCCTCCCGGTCTCCTGGATTCAGATCCATCACCACTCATTGAACTCATCGCCAAACACCTAAAAAATGACACCCCAGCTGTCATCCTAGGAGACTTTAACATTCACACAGACGTGATCCCTTTATCCGCCAATTGCGATATGCTACTATCTTCTTTTAAGGCTATGGGCTTTTCTCAAATTGTTAAAAGTCCCACGCACAAAGCAGGGCACACTCTGGACCTTATATTCATCAACTCAGGCCTTTCACAATCTTCCCCACCACAATGCTCCCCTATCCCATGGTCAGATCACCTGATGATAACAACTAATCTCTGTATCAAGGACAACCCCATATCTCCAAACACCAAAACCACAATTCACTACAGGAACTCATGCTCTAGAGAGGACCTCACCTCTCTCCTATCTTCGGAACTCGCCAATCTTGACCTTTCAGACGCAGAAACAGCCACCTCGTCATGGCACAACATTACGAACAAGGTGGCAGAAAAACTTTGCCCCCAAAAAACCAAAGAGATCAACCCAGCCTGCAAAAACAAAAAACCATGGTTCACGCAGGAACTAAAAACCATCAAATTAGAATTGAGAAAAAAAGAACACGCATGGCGGAGGAATCCTTCCAACACTACACTGAATGAGTACAAAACCCTCATGCACAACTACAGAAACAACATCCTTCGCACAAAGAGAGATTTTTATGCCCACAAAATTCACAATTTTTCCTTTGATCCCAAAGCGCTGTTCACATATGTCTCAGAGCTCACAAAACCCACCTCACCAACTATCCCAGATGATCAAGCACAATCAAGATGCACAGAACTTGCTCAATTTTTTGAAAACAAAATTCTCAATCTAATGGCCCCTCTGGCAACCAGTAACACAATACCTCCTTCTATCATCACTCCTTCACGCAACCAGAACATAAACCTAGATTCATTCGAACCTATCTCCTCACTTGAAATCGAAATGACTCTCAAAAAGATGAAACCCTCCACTCACCCGACTGATTCCATCCCTTCTAAACTCCTACTCACCATTCCGAACATCATAGCGAAGCCCTTAGCAGAGATAATTAATAGCTCGCTAACCCAAGGCCTAGTACCAGACATCCTGAAACTAGCCACCCTCAAACCTCTCCTCAAAAAACCCAACTTGGACCCTACAGACCCAGCTAATTATCGCCCCATAGCTAACCTTCCATTTGTAGCCAAACTTATGGAGAGGATAGTCAACAAACAGTTATCTGAATACCTAGAAGAGCATAAAATACTCACAACAGCCCAATTCGGATTCCGCAAATCCCTTAGTACGGAATCCCTCCTAACCTCTCTAACTGACAGAGTCCTCGTAGGTCTGGAGAAAAAGACCCCATACCTCCTGATTCTCCTCGACCTATCAGCTGCGTTTGATACCGTAAAACACTCTATCCTGATCGACCGGCTCTCAGACATAGGCATCTCAGGATCAGCCCTGGAATGGTTCAGATCCTTCCTACACAATAGGACTTTCAAGGTCAGAATCGGCAACAAGGATTCCCTCCCGGTCAAATCCTCTTTCGGAGTTCCCCAAGGATCCTCTCTCTCCCCCACCCTCTTTAACATCTATCTTCTCCCCCTATGTCATCTACTCTCAAGTCTTAAGGTCACACACTTCATATACGCAGACGATGTTCAGATTCTGCTGCCAATCACTGACTCCATCTCCAGCACCATCAACTTCTGGAACAATTGTCTACAGTCCATAAACTCACTCCTATCTAGCCTTAACCTAGTACTTAATACGTCAAAAACAGAACTTTTGCTTATCACTCCAGATGAGAACCTTCAGCCTACCAACAACCTAACCTCACCACCAATGATCAATTCCACTCAAGTAAGAGACCTTGGGGTCACCTTAGACAAAAGGCTGAACCTCAAAGAATTTGTCAAGAACACAACGAAAGAATGCTATTATAAACTACATATTCTGAAAAAGCTGAAACCTCTCCTGCATTTTCAGGACTTCAGAACAGTCCTCCAAACAATACTATTTTCCAAAATCGATTACTGCAACTCTCTGCTTATAGACCTTCCAACCATTACCATAAAACCTCTACAAATGTTGCAGAACTCCGCCGCAAGGATTCTTACTAACACCAGCAGAAGTGAACACATAACACCCATACTAAAACACTTACACTGGCTCCCCATCAGATCCAGAATCATTTTCAAAGTGCTAACTATAACACACAAGAACATCCATTCACAAACGTCGCTAGATCTAAGCCTTCCACTTCGCCTACACGAGTCTTCAAGACCAATCAGAAACAGATACTTAGGCACCTTACACATACCTTCAGCCAAGTCCTCACTCAAGAAACGTGCATTCTCGACTGCCAGCCCCCTTCATTGGAATGCCCTCCCCACGGACATTCGCCTCGAAACGTGTACTCGAACATTCAAAAAGAAACTCAAGACCTGGCTCTTTACAAAAGCCTACACTTAAAGGTCTAGCTCAGAACCACGTCCCAGAACTTGAATCATTCTCGCTTTTATAATCATATCAAACAACTCCTAATTTTATCCTTGGTCTCACAATTCCAAATCATTAAATATTTGAGCATGCTACACCAATACCTCTTAATCCAGATGTAACCTCAGTTTTTGAAGTCTTCACTCCTATAGAAATAACCACCAGTTCTTATTTACTTAACCCTATTCTGTAGACGTAAACTTTTCATGAAGACTGTAATCTGTAAGCACCTGTATTTATTATAATATTATTATATTTATATTTATTATTTAGCTATTAACATTGTTCTGTTACCACTTGGTACTATTTCTCTCCTTTACCTCAAACTCTAAGTTCCTACTAAGTTAGCCATGTTATTTATACCCAATCGTTGGATGTAATTGTATATTTGTTTAATTGTTCAATCTGTTTGATGTAATTTTCTGTTCCTTGTTCTGTGTAAACCGAAGTGGTATGCACTAGTGCATGAACTCCGGTATATAAAAGCCTTTAAATAAATAAATAAATAAATATGAAAGCCTTTGTCAAACGCCTTCTGAAAATCCAAGTACACTACATCTACTGGTTCACCTTTATCCACATGTTTATTAACCCCTTCAAAAAAATTAAGCAGATTTGTTAGGCAAGGCTTCCCATGAGTAAATCCATGTTGACTGTTCCATTAAACCATGTCTTTCTATATGCTCTACGATTTTGATCTTTAGAATAGTTTCCACTATTTTTCCTGGCACTGAAGTCAGGCTCACTGGTCTATAGTTTCCCGGATCGCCCCTGGAGCCCTTTTTAAATATTGGGGTTACATTGGCAACTCTCCAGTCTTCAGGTACAATAGATGATTTTAATGATAGGTTACAAATTTTAACTAATAGATCAGGAATTTAATTTGTTAGTTCCCTCAGTACCTTAGGATGCATACCATCCGGTCCAGGTGATTTGCTACTCTTTAGTTTGTCACTCTGGCCTACTACATCTTTACATATTTAATTTATGCCATTGGAAAAAAAAGTTAACATAGCCATATAAAATAATTAAACAAAAAAAAACAAATTTAAAACCCAGCATCAAAATAAAACAGTATATAATTTAAAAAAACAACAATAATTATTAAAACAAAATAGCACAGATTAATAAATGAGTCCAGCAAAAAAAGCTTCAAATATACAGAGCTTATCTTCACTATATGCTTGTTTAAATAACCATATGGTCAAGTTTTTCCAGATTTTTAAATAATTCTCTTTCTGGATAGATAAAGCAGGGTTTCCCAACCACACCTATCCTGTTGGGTTTTCAGGATTGCCACAATGAATATGCATGAGTTTTATTTGCATACACTGGGTCTTCGATGTATGCAAATCTATCGCATGCATGCTCATTATGGATATCCTGAAAACCTGACTGGTTAGGTGTGCCTCCAGAAGAAGGTTGGGAAATGTTGAGATAAGCAAGGAGCTGTATAATAAAAGGCAGATCTTTGAACATAAGAACATGCCATACTGGGTCAGCCCAAGGGTCCATCAAGCCCAACATCCTGTTTCCAACAGTGGCCAATCCAAGCTATAAGTACCTGGCAAGTACCCAAACACTAACTATATCCCATGCTATTGATGCTAGTAATAGCAATGGCCATTTCCTAAGTCAGCTTGATTAATAGCAGGTTCTAACCTTATTGTTGTGGGCGAAGGCACAGTCAGCAGGTCCAGTTGGGATGATCTTAAAGTATGAGATGCCTTATAAGCAATATTCTAAGGATTCCCATTATGTAAGATTTTGTAGACAAAGGATTAGATCTTAAATTAGATCCCACAAACTAAGGGTTACTAGTGTACTCTGTATGCATTTGAAGTTATTGAATCAGTCTTTTTTTTTTTTTTTTGTTGTTGCAAAAAGCAGCCTAGCAGCGGTGTTCTGTATCAGCTGAAGGCGTCTGAGCAGTTTTGTGGTACACCCCTGATATAAGCCTTTACAAACAGTCTAGACCACTAGACAGTGAGTGAATCAAAGACTCTAAATCCATTCCGTCTTTATTTGAGGAAGGAATAGTAGAAAGAAAAATCATGCTCTAATAAGAGAAGAAATTTAGTCACTCCATATCAGTTTTGCATCTAAGTTGACTCCCACCACAATGATCACATTTTCTGGTTGAACCGAGGTACCTAATAGTTTCGCTAAATCTTTTAAGTGTTTGATGGAGTCTGCCGATGCGCGGAGCCTCAGGTTTTAGAAAGATTGAATTTTAGTTTGTGTTCCTTCAATCATTCTGCAATTACTGCTAGACAACATGGGTTAATAGAGTCGGTAAAAGCCAGAAATTGAATGTCATCAGTGTGACCATCACAATTAAAACCATGATCTTCCTAGGGAAGCCAAACTCAAATGAAAAAGAATAGGACCTAAAATAGAGCTCTGAGAGACCCCAAAATAATAAGGATCTGAGCGCTGATTCTGCTTGGTTCCATGAAACTGTGAATGTCCGATGAGTCAAGTAAGATTGAAACCATTGTAGGAGAATTCCTTCTTAGCCAAGGTCATGTAAATGCTGCAATAAAATATCATGGTTGATGGAATTGAACACAACACTCACATCAAGTGATATAATGGTCACAATCCTTCCCATATCAGCCTTGGTTCAAATTTCATTTAGCAGAACAGTTCTTGATGTTTCTGTACTAAAACCTTCTCTGAACCCAGACCACAGGGCTGAAGGGAATTCACTTTCAAATTTGTGGAATATATTTTCAGTATTTTTTTATTGCTAGTTCCTCCTTAGTTTTTGGTTGGCTATACAATGTTACATTATGAGTAGTTTTGAAGGCCTGGATTGGCTAATATGGCTGGCCTCTTCTTCTCTCTGTAGATATATATATGGGGGTTTTTTTTGTTTGATTGGCCACATAATGTTACATCACGAGTAATGCATTGGCTATTGGCTGATTCTTCATGAATGGTAAAAATCTGCTTTCTTGCTTATGCTGAACTTGTGTTCCTAAGAGCCATTCGACCCAGCATGAGTGTGAGTTGCCACAACATTGTGATCTTAAGAGAAACGTTATGCCAGTAAGAAAATCGCCTAGGGATAAGAGAATCTTCATGTGCATTTTGTTCCTACTTTTGTTTGCAAATACATTTTATGGTCTCCCATTTCTGAGCGCAATGACTATCGTTACCTCTTTTTTTTTTTTGTTTGAGCACCCATGAAAAAGCTGACTGACGATACATGGCCTATGTTAGAGGAAGTACAACAATAAGGCTGGCCTCTTCTTCCGGCTAAATAGAGGGAGGAATTTTTCATCTGCCTATGCTATATATAAAGAGCTGTACTGTTTTTCAAATTCATATGTGGGATAAGATTTATTTAAACTATGTTACAAGTTTTTTTGGTGCCAGATGATTACAAAATTGATTCTTCCGCATATACCCATGCTGTTAAGGAAAGTGTGGTGGGTGCCTGTATACAAGGTGCCTTTTTCAGTTGTTTTCATGTTCTCTGAATTGCCATTAGTTTCTTTGCATGATGGGGATTTATGGCGGCCAGAGTCACTTTGGGCTACTCGAGACATATTTGTGCTATGCCATCACTTCCGGCTTTCCGCTGGCTTCCAATTAAGTTGTGCGCTCAATTTAAAAACCTATGTCTAATTTTTCTAACAATTCGTAACAACTGTGTAGCCTATCCGAGCAAGAAATTAGAGTGGTGCACTGATTTAATCAGAGAGCCCTTTTGCAGGATCTATCAGAGGGACTGGCAGAGCCCGTTGTAGGGCTCATTCCTTCTCAGTAATCGGTCCCTCACCCTGGAATAAATTGCCAGAACTTCTTAACACTGGAATCCTTATATCTGATATTTAGAAAACTCCACCTTTTTGCTGGGATTTGAGGGGATCCCAAAATGCATTTCTCATTGAAGCGGTTTCTTAATTCTTGTTGCTAAGCTTAGGTTTTATAGTCTGTGTCTATTTTAGGTGTTTTTTTGTTAAGTGTCACTCAGTGACCATTTGAAAGCTGGGGAGGCAGTTTATACATTATGCTAAATAAATATGCATTGTGAAAGTAGGAGTGGAGAGATAGAGAGAGAAAGTAGGAGTGGAGAGATAGAGAGAGAGCTAGATAGAAAGTGCATCAAGCTAGGTAGAGAGTGCAATGTACAAATCAACTCCTTTTGTACCTTTCATCAATTCAAACAGCAGAAAATCTTCAGTGATGTCAACTTTGCTGTTCGTATCTCTATGTAGGTAAAACCATGTGCTCTTGCAGCTGACTCCTCCAGTGCTGTAGCTGCTTGCATCAGTAGGGAGTGGTAGGGATTGTATAGCTGGGCAGTTGATGTGGTTGGGCAGACTGGATAAGTCGTATGATCTTTTTCTGCCATCACTTTTCCATGTTTCAGATACCTTCTTCTTTAGAGCTTTGAAAGCTGCTTGTATTTTCTGACCCCACCCTAGAATGCCTTTGTAATACCCTCTTTATCCACTCATACTTTTCTGCACGGCAGGAGAAATACACATGTACTTGTTGACTTCTCAGAAATGTGCTTGGCCCGTTTGTGTATATGTCGATTCTGTGCCATTGGCCGGACCCTGTCACATGGTAGGAGCACTGGATGGCCGGCGCCATCTTGTGCTCCTACCATGTGACAGGGGCTGACCAATGGCACTGGTAGCCCCTGTGACATAGTAAGGGCAAAAGCTATCGGCGCCATTTTGAATACTGGCAGCCGACGGTCCGAGTGCAGGAGGTCGCTCCTGGACCCCCGCTGGACTTTTGGCAAGTCTTGTGGTGGTCAGGAGGGTCCCCCAAGACTTGCCAAAAGCCCCTGGTGGTCCAGCGGGGGTCCAGAAGCGATCTCCTGCACTCGGGCCATCGGCTGTCAGTAATCAAAATGGCGCCGATAGCCTTTGCCCTTACTATGTCACAGGGGCTACCGGTGCCATTGGTCAGCCCCTGTCACATGGTAGGAGCATAAGATGGCACAGGCCAGCCAGTGCTCCTACCATGTGACAGGGTCCAGCCAATGGCACGGATACCCTGTCACATGGTAAGGGCAAAGGGCCATCGGCGCCATTTTGATTAGTGGCAGCCGACGGCCCGGGAGCGGGAGATCGCTCCAGGGACCCCCACTGGACCACCAGGTACCTGTAAAAAGTTTTTGGGGGGGTCAGGAAGGTGGGGGAAGCTAAGGGATTAGTTTTAAAGGGTCGGGTGGATTTTTTGTTTATCGGCTCGGGCGCGATCGGGCCCGATGGGAAAAAAACCCACATGTGAATCAGAACCGGAATCTGAACGATTCCGGTTCCGATTCACATCTCTGCTGAAAAACATGAGGAGGGATCTAGCAAAGCTCGAGGAATGGTCTAAGTTTCAATACTAAAGTTTTAATACTAAAAAATGCAGAGTAATGCAATTAGGATACAAAAACCAAGGGAAAGGTGTTAGGGTCGCCGCGACCGGGACCGGGTGTCATGGCCACCGGCCGCAGCGGGTCGCAACCCGGGTCGGGCCAACGGCCAATGCAACAGTGCTCACCTTGAGCGTCTGGTCCTGCCGGAGGCTCCTGCGGTGGCAGGCAGCCTTCCTCATCCTTTCCGCAGGACTGCTACTGCTGCCCAGCCCGGCCGCGTGGTTCCTCTCGGCCGGGCTGGCTCCTCCCCCTTTGTTGCTGCTAAGGGCCGCACGCGCGGCTGAAGAAGATATTTAAAGGAGCCATGACAGGATATGGTCATGGCTCCTCCTGGGACTCCGCCTCCTGGTTCCTGTACTTGAGGCAAGGTCTGACACTCAGACCTTGCCTTGGTATCGAGGCTCTGTGTTTGGTTTCCTGTGTCGGTGTTCCGGATCCGCTCCTTGTTCCGCTTCTGCTCTTCTCCTCGTTGGACTGACTCTTTGGCTCCTGATCCTTGGACCGGCGGTGGTGATCTTCTGGTATCGACTTGGACTGGCTCTGGACCCTTCTCCTTCTTTGCTCCTGGATTGGCTTCGGACCATTCTCCCGGCTGCTCCTGGACCGGCTCTCGACCTCTCTCTGGACTTCGACCCTTGGACTGGATTGGGACTATTCTTCAACATATACTCCCGGACTTCTCACGACCTGCTGGAGGCGCCAGCCATCTGGAACCCACGACCTGCAGGAGGCGCCTGCATCCAGACCATCTTCAGGGAGTCTCCTAAGTCCCAGCGGCCGTGTTCCTACGGCCTCCCCCTGGGGGGATCACGAGCTTCCAGGGTGAAGTCTTCATCTCAACATCTTCAACAGGCCTTGCCATCCGTCGGTAGAGACCGATGAGGGATAACTTCCTTCTCGGCAGTGCTGACTCTACCTCGGAACAGGGGTCCACTCTCCGATTCCTAACAAAAGGTACAGTATTGGGGGTGAAATTCTTCCGAGCACTAAGGAAGAGTGGGATCTGGGGGTAATTGTATCTGATGATCTTAAGGAGGCCAAACAGGTGGATAAAGCAACTGTGAAAGACAGAAATATGCTTGGCTGCATTGGGAGAGAAATGGTCAGCAGAAAAAGGGAGGTGATATTGCCCTGTACAGTCCCTGGTGAGACCTCACGTGGAATCCTATGTACAATTCTGGAGACTGCACCTTCAAAGGATATAAAAAGGATGGAGTCAGTCCAGAGGGGGTGGGCTACTGAAATGATCAGTGGTCTTCTTTCTAAAGCATATGGGGATAGATTTAAAGATCTAAATATGTATATCCTAGAGAAAAGGCAAGATAGGGAAGATATATTAGTGACATTAAAATATCTCAAAGGTTTCCATGCACAGGAGGTGAGCCTTTACAGTGGAAAGGAGGCTCTAGAATGAGGGGTCATGAGATGAGATTGAAAGAGGGTAGATTCAGGAGTAATCTTAGGAAATATTTCTTAATGGAGAGGGTGATGAATGTATGGAACAGCCTCCCAGTAGAGGTGGTGGAGACAAAATCTGAATTCAAGAAAGCATGAGATAAATACAGAGGACCTCCAAGGAAGGGATGAGAATTGTAATGCTAAATCAATTGGATGGATGGGCCCCTGTTTCTATGCTTCCACTGAGGTTGTTTTTTTTGTTAGAGCATAGAAATTCCTGGGAAAATAAAAACTGAAAACGAAGGTCCCTATGTATACAGTTACTTCTATGAAATAAAGTAAAGAAAGAGCATCATGGGTGCACATGGCCAGAAGGTGCAGAATTAAACCTCCTGTTGCCTTAGATAGGTGTCCTCTTTACCCAGATGCTTTGTAGGTTTTACCTAATTTACAGGCCGATACAGAAAAAGTCGCGGGAGAGCGCCTGCTCTCCCGGCGCGCGCACAGGCCACTCTCCTGGGCGCGTGATTCAGGAGGGTGGCCTATGCAAATTAGGGCCCGCGGTAAAAAGAGGCACTAGGGACACTAGTGCCTCTTTTTTAACAGGAGCGGCGGCTGTTAGCGAGTTTGACAGCCGACTCTCAATTTTGCCGGCGTCAGTTCTCAAACCCGCTGACAGCCACGGGTTTGGAAACCGGACGCCGGCAAAATTGAGCTTCCGGTTTTCAACCCGCGAGTTGCGGGCCAATTTTAAATTTTTTATTTTTTTGACTACTTTTAACTTTTGGGACCTCCGACTTAATATCACCATGATATTAAGTCGGAGGGAGTATAGAAAAGCAGTTTTTACTGCTTTTCTGTGCACTTTCCCGGTGCCGGCAGAAATTAGCGCCTACCTTTGGGTAGGCGCTAATTTCTGAAAGTAAAATGTGCGGCTTGGCTGCACATTTCACTTACTGTATCGCGCGGGAATGACTAATAGGGCCATCAACATGCATTTGCATGTTGCGGGTGCTATTAGTCTCGGGGGGGTTGGACGTGCGTTTTTGACGCGCTATTACCCCTTACCGAATAAGGGGTAAAGCTAGCGCGTCGAAAACGTGCATCCAAATGCAGGTTAACAGTGCGCTCCACCAGAGCGCACTGTACTGTATCGGCCTGTTTATTGTAAAGGAGAAATGCTAGCAGGGTGTCCTATAGTGCAACACACAACTGCTCTTTCTTCCATTTTTCCTCCTTCAGCAGAAGGATTGCTGACATCAAACACACACACACAACGGCACATCTTAGGATCTGGCAGGAACCCAACCATAATCAAACACTGCAGGCCCTCCCGCAGTCGCGTCCCAGGGCAACGACAGCTCCGCGCCAACCTTCCGCCTGTGCACTTTACGGAGATTACTGGGAGCTGTTTTCTTAGCTTCCCTGCCTCCCTCCTTCTCCCCTGCAGTGAAATCCTGTTTCTTGCTCCCAGAGTGTCATGTTCTTGCGGCAGCCCGGGCTTGCTCTGCCCAGTTGGTGGCTTTCGCACGTGAACCCATCCTGCTGGCTGCTTTCCCAGTTGCTTACTTACCGGCGGGAGCACGACTGAGCCTCGCTACAGCTAATCTGACACAACAGGCTTCCATTGTGAGTGTAAAGGCCGGTCCCTGGGGCAGACATTAAAGGGCTGCCAGGGTGGGGAGCAGAGGGAGAGCTGGGACTTGTTTGTTTGTGTACCTTGGCATTAAAGAGAGAGAATGGTTAGGTTTTGCAAGAGTGGAAATTCCCAGCACCCTGGGAAGAGGCTGTGGGGAGGAAGAGAGCTAGAGAATTTAACTGCAGAAGAGACAAACGCACACTTCAACTCCCTTTTAGCCATTCCACGTTGGCTTTGCAGTGTAATTCATGACAACTGTGCCAGCAACTGTACGCTTAGATACTTTTCTGTTGGAGTAATATAAGAATTATCCAGAAAGGATCTGGCACCAGGTTTTTGAGACCGTCTTTAGCTGTGAAATAAACTCATTCCGATTTCTTTTCAATTTACCAGGAAAGTTGTCCAGCTAAAAGTTTGTGAAATGCCTCTTCTTTTAGCCCCTCCCACCATTATGAATCTAAGCCAGTAGGAGGTGCTACTGCACTGTTTATCAGCAACATCCCCCACACACACAGAGTATATCGTTATACAATATACATGGAACAGCGCAAGAGTGCAGACAAGAGGATTTAAAAAAAAACCCCAGGGGGAATGGATCCGATGAAATGCAAAAATATACTAAGTATATTAAGGCATAGAGAAAAAAGGGATCTATGAACAAGGCTAAAACAGGATTTTTTTCTTTCAGAACATTTTTTATTCAGTTTTAGTGTACAATAAATAGAATCAGTTATTGGCTCCATGACATAGTCTTGTGGTTATTTTCAAGCTCCCGATATATCACTCGCTCTTCGGATTCATGTCCTCCAGATATTAATAACTTTAATCACCTCTTGCTCGATGCCTGCATATTCCCCTCAGCGCCATCCAGATCGCAGTTCTGTTTCTATCATTTTGCTCAGCTCAGCGCCCCAGCCTTTAACAGCGAGCAGCCGCATTCTGTTCCAGCCTCTCAGGATGACTCCCCTACCTACCAGAATGAATTTCTTCATTACATTTGCAGCTCCTTCCCCCGTGCATCCTTGAGGAAGGGCCTACACTCTAGGATCATTCGGTAACACATTCCAGAAACCCTGAATAACCAGTTTGCACAGCTAAAATGTGGCCTCGGTCTCTCCTGCTGTCTCAGAGCCTCCGACATCTGTCAGTTCGCCATCTGTCTATGGCTCATAGGGGCAACAAGGGTCACTTATGCCCTCCTATAAATCCCGTACTGCTGTTCAACAATGTCTGCCGACAAAGGATACTTCCAAATCCCATCTGTAAGCTGATCCCAATCGCCTGGTTCTGCGGCTCTCTCTCCCTTAATGCTCCCGACTCCCCTGCCCGGCACAGAGCTTTATAAATGCTACTTATTCGGCCCTTATCCACTGCATTCTGAAATACCAACTTTTCCAGCAAAGTTAGGGGGGGGGGGGGTGTTGTAAGCAATCTCTTGAATTTCAGTTTTGTTTACCAGGTCCCTCAATTGAAGAAGAGCGACAAATTAAACTTCTCCCTAAATTCCATCCATTTACCCAAAAAAACACCACCTGCAACGCTCCCTCCTCTCAACTTTTCTGCTAGTAGACCACTTGGTTTATTTCCCTTTCAAAAAAAAAGGAACATTTTCATGGACTATTCTCTTCCCTCATGCAAGAGGGCTTTCTATTTCACTCTCAAGGCTACAAAGTTCTCTCCTTCAATTGAACATCTTTCTCAGGTTGATCTATCAAGCCTTCCCTCTTCTTTTTTTCTGAAGGTACTGATGGAAATGAGATGTCCTCTGGTAGTGCCCTTATCCACTTCCTACATTTATTTATATTCTGCTTTTCAGCATGGCTTAAATTCAGGTACTGTGGGTACTTCCCTGTCCCCCAGAGAGATGCATAGGGGCAGATTTTTATTCTTATGCGCTACCCGGCGCGCACAAATGTACACCCAATTTTATAACACGCGCGTGCTGCCGCGCGCGTGTTATAAAATCTGGGGTTGGCACGTGCAAGGGGGTGCACACTTGCGTGTGCCGAGCCCAAGGGGAGCCCCGATGGCTTTCCCCTTTCCCTCCAAGGGAATGTTTTTTCACTGCCCCCCCCCCCCCCCGTAACCCATCCCCCCTACCTTATTTTATTTTTACACCTGCCTGAGCCTTGCGCACACCAGACAGCTGCCAGCATGCCATTCCCCAGCACAGCTGCTGTGCTGGAGGCTTCAGGACCACCCCCGGACCTGCACCTGGACCGGTGCCATGCCCATGACCCCACCCCCTGACAACCCTTTTTTTAAAGCCCTGGAACATACACGCATTCCAGGGTGCGCACAGGTTTTCGGGGTTACATTATACACATAACCCTTTGAAAATCTACCCCATAATGTTTTTAGGAGAGAGAGAAAGACTGAGACTGACTGGCTAGCTATAGTGCCTGCCTAGTAGATAGGTATTTATACCTCTATAGGAGGCCCACCTAGTCACTTGAGGTGAGGTTTAGGTATTAATGTAGGGGTTAGGGGCCACTTTGACATTCAGAGTGAGACGTAAGAACAGAACAGTGCTCTCTTGTAAAGATTTGATGTCCTTCGGAGTGAGGAAACTCAGCCAAAGATGAGATTTGTACAATGTTCTCTCAACCTAGCTTGATGTTACCCAGGTAGAGAGTCCATCAAGCTAGGTTGAGAGAACATTGTTCAAATCTCATCTTCGGTTGAGTTTCCTCACTCCGAAGGTCCTCAAATCTTCACAAGAGAGCATTGTGCTGTTCGTACATCTCACTTTGAATGTCAGTGGCCCCTAACCCCTACACTAATACCTAAACCTCACCTCAAGTGACTAGGTGGGCCTCCTATAGAGGTATAAATACCTAACTACTATGCAGGCTCTATAGCTAGGTTCTCTCTCTCTCTCTCTCTCATTCATGTATTGTGGCACTTACCACAAAAATTATTGTGGTAATAACATTGCAATAAATTACTTCTTGTTAGATATCCTTAAGGAGTGCCTCATTTAATTTCCATCTTCTCCCACCTGCACCTCCCGATTCCCATTTTAAGCTTGATGTTACTGGCACATGATTAGATCCTTATCTCACATTCCACAATTCTCCACACATCCTCACTGCCCATCCACCACATGTCAATGTGAGAGTAAGATCCATGTGGCGCCAAAAAGAATGTAAAATCCTTTTCGAGTGGGTTTTTCTGTCATCAAGCACAGCTCTCCTATTACTTCAAACTTTAGTGAACCTCTTATCATGTATTGCCCCTGGTGTACCATTTGCTTTGTCATCACATTGGTCCAGTATCACATTGCAGTACCCTTCCCTTCTGTATACAATAACTCAAACATCTTCTGAAAGAATGCTTTGGCTGATTCACCAGGGGCATACACATTCAACATTGTAACCTGCATGCCATTCAACTCCCCCTGCAATAGCAGATACTTTTCTTCAGGATTTCTTTCTCAGAAAAAAAACAAACTGATTTTATTTATTTAAAAAACTGACATCCTGTACTATCTAGGCGGGTTACATAATAAAAACATTCATAAAAATATAACAAATACACAAACAAGAGCACATTTTCCTATCAAAATTGCCTCTCCTCTCCAATTTACTACCATTCACCTGAGCAGAATGAACAGATGGTGAATTGCTAACAGAAATTAGGGAAGCTTACAAAATAAGCAACACAGTAATAATGGGTGCTTTCAATTGCCCTAGCACTGACTCAATAAATGTCACATCAGGACATGCCAAGGAAGCAAAATTTCTAGATTAAAGAAATGATTGCTTTATGGAGCAGCTGGTACAAAAACTGACAAGAGGGGAAGCTATTTTAGATCTAATCCTCAATGGAACACATGATTTGGTGTGAGATGTAATAATATTGGAGTCACTTCGCAGTAGTGATCATAATATTTATTTATTTATGTATTTATTTATTTGTACATTTTTATATACCGAAGTTTAGCTAGCTGCCTTCACTCCGGTTTACATTTGAAACAACATATTACATTTGTAGAGGTAAAACAGATAAAACATGCGTTACATAAAACGGTATAACATATTACAGCATGATATGATCACGTATACAACAGCAAGATCTGATAAATAATCGATGGGGGCATAATATGGCTTAGGGTAAAACAACAGAGGTTTATGTGTTCATTTTATCAGTTATCCTATCAAGTTAGGTCCGTCGTTGGTGGGGACATGCTTGTCAGTCCGTTATAGGGATTAGATATTTGTAATGGCATGGTTTAAATAAATATTTATAAAGTTCAATTGTCTGTAACAGAATGGGTGATAATTGTTGTATGTGGTGATTAGTGTGATATGGGCGATTAGCCGATTCCATCTTTGAAGGCTTGTCTGAAGAGCCATGTTTTGAGATCTTTTTTAAATGTTTTCGTGTTATTTTGTAATCTCAGGTTTTCCAGAAGTGAGTTCCAGAGATGAGGGCCTGCTATGGAAATGGCTCTGTTTCTTACAATGGTATGTTTGGCAGTTGGAATATCGAGAAGTAATTTGTTTGTTGTTCTGGTGTTGCGTTGGGAGACAAGTTTCTGGATGATGTTATTTAGGCTTGTGTTTTCATTGTTGTGGATTGAGCTGTGTAATACGGTTAGGGCTTTATATTCTATTCTATTTTCTATTGGTAGCCAGTGTTGACTTTTTAGCACTGGAGTGATGTGTTGATTTGATTTGTATCAAGAAAGTCGGTATATAAAAGCCTTAATAAATAAATAAATAAAATGTGGTCAGATCTTTTTTGATAACTGAAGGGAGGACATTAAGGAAATCTACTGTGATACCATTTAATTTTCTAAAGGGAAATTATGAGAACATGAGAAAAATGATTAGGAGAAAACTGAAAGGAACAACTGCAAAGGTTAAGATTTTACATCAGGCATGGATGCTATTCAAGAATACCATCTTGGAAGCCCAGAACAAATGTATTCCATGCATTAAAAAAAGGTGAAAGGAAAGCCAAATGACTGCCAGCATGGTTTAAATGTGAGGTGAAAGAAGCTATTAAAGCAAAAAGAAAATTTTTCAAAAAATATAGTAATGTAGTAATGATAGTAATTTGCTTATGATAGTAACTGCTGTGCCATGCAGATTACCCCATCCTTTCTGTTAAGGATAGTAACTGTCGCTCTGTGCAGGTTACCTCCATGCATTCTGTTAAGAGCAGTAACTGCCATTCCATCCAGTAAGGGTAGTAACTGCCGCTCTGTGCAGGTTACCCCCATCTTTTCTGTTAAGGGTAGTAATTGCCATTCTGTGCAGGTTACCCCATGCATTCTGTTAAGGGTTGTAACTGCTGCTCTGTGCAGGATACCCCCATCTTTTCTGTTAAGGGTAGTAACTGCCGCTCTGTGCAGGTTACTCCCATGCGTTCTGTTAAGGGCAGTAACTGCAGCTCTGAGCAGGTTACCCCATGCGTTCTGTTAAGGGTAGTAACTGCCGCTCTGTGTAGGTTACCCCCATGCATTCTGTTAAGGGTAGTAACTGCAACTCTGGGCAGGTTACTAAGTTATACTGCTTGCATTACTTAAAATTAGGAGAAAAATATAAGGGCTTGATTACAAAAATAAAATTTCTGCAGGCGTGGTGTGAGTTATCTGTGGCAGGATAAAACAAACGCTTGTATTGAGCACCCATTTCCCCAGACCATGCACAACCACGTCTCTCGGGCGCCCGATGCTTTTGAGCGATAGAAATGCACAATTTTAGCTAAACGCGTCCTTTTTAACGTTAGCTCCTTAAAATATAGCATCATGTGCCCAGGAGAGGTGGATGTGCGCGCATTGAAAAAACAAGCGCCAAGTTTGGACGCATGTTTTTATGCGCATGATATCACATCGGCCTGTCAATTGGGTTGCGTGCCCATGGCAAACAGCCAATTGTATTGAGCGCCTGTAGCAAACAGCCACATCTCCTGGGTGCCCAATACTTTTGAGCACTAAGGACACACAATTTATCTCACAGCCATAGGTAAGGAATACAGACGCTTAATTAAAAGATATCCATTTCCCTAGCCTGACTGCAGGCAAATTTTTTTTTATGCTGCTTCTTGTGGTTCCTCCTACTTACTATTGGGAGGAACCACAGAAAAGCAGTATTTTGGTGACTTTGTGGGGGAATTTTCAGATGGGAGCGTAAAGACCAGGGCTGGCGTTAAGTTTTCCCTGTTAAATTGTGTGCATGGTGATTTTTTGGAATCAGGCTAAAAGCTAATAGCCTCATCTACATGCATTTACATGTCATGAGCGCTATTAGCTACGTGATGGTTTGGACACACACGTTGGACGCGCGAATCACCTTACTGCACCAGCGCGCGATTCAGTATTTAAATGAGGGCCCGTAGTAAAAAGAGGTGGTAGGGACACTAGCGCGTCCCTAGTGCCTCTTTTTTGATAGGAGCGGCGGCAGTCAGCGAGTTTGACAGCCGACGCTCAATTTTGCTGGCATCGGTTCTCAAACCCGCTGACAGCCAAGGGTTCAGAAACCGGACGCCGGCAAAATTGAGGGTCTGGTTTTCAACCCATGAGCCGATTTCAAATTTTATTTTTAACTTTCGGGACCTCCGACTTAATATCGCCATGATATTAAGTCAGAGGGTGAGAACATAAGAACATAAGAAAATGCCATACTGGGTCAGACCAAGGGTCCATCAAGCCCAGCATCCTGTTTCCAACAGTGGCCAATCCAGGCCATAAGAACCTGGCAAGTACCCAAAAACTAAGTCTATTCCATGTAACCATTACTAATGGCAGTGGCTATTCTCTAAGTGAACTTAATAGCAGGTAATGGACTTCTCCTCTAAGAACTTATCCAATCCTTTTTTAAACACAGCTATACTAACTGCACTAACCACATTCTCTGGCAACAAATTCCAGAGTTTAATTGTGCGTTGAGTAAAAAAGAACTTTCTCCGATTAGTTTTAAATGTGCCCCATGCTAACTTCATGGAGTGCCCCCTAGTCTTTCTACTATCCGAAAGAGTAAATAACCGATTCACATCTACCCGTTCTAGACCTCTCATGATTTTAAACACCTCTATCATATCCCCCCTCGGTCGTCTCTTCTCCAAGCTGAAAAGTCCTAACCTCTTTAGTCTTTCCTCATAGGGGAGCTGTTCCATTCCCCTTATCATTTTGGTAGCCCTTCTCTGTACTTTCTCCATCGCAATTATATCTTTTTTGAGATGCGGCGACCAGAATTGTACACAGTATTCAAGGTGCGGTCTCACCATGGAGCGATACAGAGACATTATGACATTTTCCGTTTTATTCACCATTCCTTTTCTAATAATTCCCAACATTCTGTTTGCTTTTTTGACTGCCGCAGCACACTGCACCGACGATTTCAATGTGTTATCCACTATGACACCTAGATCTCTTTCTTGGGTTGTAGCACCTAATATGGAACCCAACATTGTGTAATTATAGCATGGGTTATTTTTCCCTATATGCATCACCTTGCACTTATCCACATTAAATTTCATCTGCCATTTGGATGCCCAATTTTCCAGTCTCACAAGGTCTTCCTGCAATTTATCACAATCTGCTTGTGATTTAACTACTCTGAACAATTTTGTGTCATCTGCAAATTTGATTATCTCACTCGTCGTATTTCTTTCCAGATCATTTATAAATATATTGAACAGTAAGGGTCCCAATACATATCCCTGAGGCACTCCACTGTCCACTCCCTTCCACTGAGAAAATTGCCCATTTAATCCTACTCTCTGTTTTCTGTCTTTTAGCCAGTTTGCAATCCACGAAAGGACATCGCCACCTATCCCATGACTTTTTACTTTTCCTAGAAGCCTCTCATGAGGAACTTTGTCAAACGCCTTCTGAAAATCCAAGTATACTATATCTACCGGTTCACCTTTATCCACATGTTTATTAACTCATTCAAAAAAGTGAAGCAGATTTGTGAGGCAAGACTTCCCCTGGGTAAAGCCATGTGACTTTGTTCCATTAAACCATGTCTTTCTATATGTTCTGTGATTTTGATGTTTAGAACACTTTCCACTATTTTTCCTGGCACTGAAGTCAGGCTAACCGGTCTGTAGTTTCCCGGATCGCCCCTGGAGCCCTTTTTAAATATTGGGGTTACATTTGCTATCCTCCAATCTTCAGGTACAATGGATGATTTTAATGATAAGTTACAAATTTTTACTAATAGGTCTGAAATTTCATTTTTTAGTTCCTTCAGAACTCTGGGGTGTATACCATCCGGTCCAGGTGATTTACTACTCTTCAGTTTGTCAATCAGGCCTACCACATCTTCTAGGTTCACCGTGATTTGATTCAGTCCATCTGAATCATTACCCATGAAAACCTTATCCATTACGGATACCTCCCCAACATCCTCTTCAGTAAACACCGAAGCAAAGAAATCATTTAATCTTTCCGCGATGGCCTTATCTTCTCTAAGTGCCCCTTTAACCCCTCGATCATCTAACGGTCCAACTGACTCCCTCACAGGCTTTCTGCTTCGGATATATTTTTAAAAGTTTTTACTGTGAGTTTTTGCCTCTAATTCAAATTCTCTCTTAGCCTGTCTTATCAATGTCTTACATTTAACTTGCCAATGTTTATGCTTTATCCTATTTTCTGCTTTTCTGTGCACTTTCCCGGTGTCTGGAGAAATTAACGCCTACCTTTGGGTAGGCGCTAATTTCTGAAAGTAAAATGTGCGGCTTGGCTGCACATTTTACTTAGTGAATCGCGCGGAATAACTAATAGGGCCATCAACATGTATTTGCATGTTGCGGGCGCTATTAGTTTCGGGGGGGGGGGGTTGGACGCGCGTTTTCGACGCGCTATTACCCCTTATAAGGGACGCGCAGTACCCCCTCCTAGCCTCAAGAATGCGCTCTCTACTGGAACTCCCCGACGGCCGCAAACGCGGACCTCTATGGTTGCAGACGGTCTCTGGCAGAAGTGACCCGGATGCGCCTTCTTATCTCTTATCACCCAGGGGATACTCCGCCTAGCATCGCGGGCTCTGATTGGTGGACGTTCGCGCGAGCCAATCCCGTTGTGTGTTCTTGGGCTGCCCTGTGACAAGCGTTAGTGCTGATGTGTGCGAGACGCGCCGGTTGTTCTTCGTCTCGCCATGCCCTACTACCAGACCTGGGAGGAGTTCACGCGGGCCGCCGAGAAGCTGTACCAGACGAGCCCCATGAAGGTGAGGAGGCGGATGTGAAGCCAAAGCCCCGAAACCTGCTCTCTTCCCCCCCCCCCCCCCCCTCGCTTTCCCGCCCGGCACGGGTCTTTCCATTCCAGCCTTTACACCTTGAATTATTTTTGCTGTTAGCCCTCTCCCTTGCTCCAGATTTGCTCCCTCGTTGCAAAAAAACCCCCCAAAACAAACCTAAAAAACAGAAGGCCGGGTGCTCGCCCCCCCCCCCCCCCCCCCCCCCTCCCCCCTGATTTCGTCCTTCCGTCCGGAACCGCTTCTCTCTCCCCACGGTAATGGTTACTGAAACCGGCTTCCTCCCGAGCAAGGCGCTGCAGGGTATAAAGGACACCTTGGCTCCTGCCTTCTTCGTCGTTTCACAATAAATTCTATCCGTTGCCTTTATGGATTTATAAAATGTTATTGCTAGGTATTTGAGTTGATTCCTTCTTTAAATGTATTTGACCATATGTTAGTAATAAGATGGAAGCTGAAAACAAATTAGGGGTTAGTTTCTTAAATATGTGGCAGTGTGAAAATGTTGGTGTAATATTATGCCTGTGTTAAATAAATGATCCCTATGCTTATGAGCCTTTTCTTAAAGGGATGAATTTTTTTCCACCAAAGGTCTCTCATGTAGGGTCTATAGTATGTTCTATGGAGATATGTACCTGGTCTGATCATTGTTTGTGGCCATTTGTTTGGCTTTTTTTAAAATTGTATATGTTTTTATGTAACTTGCCTTGAACAGTTGTATGTGAGCAATATTTTTAATAGAAGTAATTCTAATTTATAGTGTGAATAATATGTGGTGGTGATTGAGAAGTAACAGTTAATGCCTTAACATGGTATTTTCATGGAGGAGTGCCAAGTTGCTCTTTTTTGTGCACTTTTATGCTGCATGTTAAAATGTGCTAAAAGAATTGTGTGGTTAAATTAGCTACAACATACTATTGTATGCTAAGGCTTGTAGGTTAGTGCAGTATATACTATGATAGAAATGAACTTCACTTGTAAGCCAGGGGCATGTTGAATATAATCTCAGTCTCTCAAAATTACTGCTAATGCTGTTCTTGCTATTTGCATCATACAAAAAGAGTCTTCTAGCATTCACAGGATATGATCAAGCAACATATAAAGGTATTTCTTTCTAACATGCCTGGCTTATGAGTGAAGTTTATTCCTGTTATGGTATGTGCAGCACTAACCCATTTGGAGACATCACCCCAAGAATTCATCAGCTTCAGTATAGTATAGTAATAGGTTGTAGTTAATATATTGCACAATTTTCCTTGCTGCTTTTCAACATGCAGCATAAAAGCTGCTGTTGTTCCATTTATCTGTTAGTACACTGCATGCATTGTTTTTAGACATGGTGTGAAGGTGACTCATAGTCCAATAACTATACCTATTGAAAAAAGTCTCTGGCTGAGGTCATTTTCAAGAGGGTCATCTTATTTTGAAAGATTTATAACCTGTTTTATCCTTTGCTCAAGGTAGAGTACATAAAAGCACATAATTATCAAATGTACATAACTAATGCTAACAGATATAATATACCATGTGCATCTTAGATAATATATAAATCCTTGAAAAGTGGAGAAAATAAGAATCAAAGATATGAACCATCTAATTGAAATGCCTGAACAGAGAGGCCTTTAGAGAAGACTACAGGATTGCAGATGTAGATTCTCAGGTAGAGCATTCCAGCTACTGAAAATGCCTTCTGAGTTTCTGTGAAGTGGGCTAGCTGTGAAGAGAGAACTTCAAGAAGGCTGCAGTGTGCTGACCTTATGGTATGAGTGGATTATAAACTTTGAAAGGGCCATCCATAATGTACAGTCTACCAAGGACTACCCCCAGCTTTGTCATACACATTAACAGACCTATGCAGTATCCGTGTGTGAAAGACAGGCGCTCAATCATGAGTACCCGCTTTCCTAAAGCATGTCTATCCACTGCTCCTGGAGCACAGTGCAGTAGGCAGTTGAGTGGCTGTGTTTTAAAAAGGAGGTGCTAGGGGAAATTGGGTGTCCCTAGTGCCTCCTCGGCATCAGGCGCCCAGAAAAAGTGGCTCTGCCTGGACCCTTATCAATTGAGTTTTGTTTTTCCTAACCTGACCGCTGTCGACTCTTAATTTTTTTTTTCACATGGCTGCTTTCTGTGGTTTCTCTGACTTTATATTTCCGAGAAACCAATAAAAAGCAGTATTTTCTACTTTTCTGTTCAAATTCTGGGGCTTCTCAAAACTTAACATCAGCTCTGGGGCTGGCATTAATGTTTGAGGGTTAAAATGTGCATCGGGCACATGCTCATCTTTTATATATGGGGGGGGGGGGGCGCTAATGGCTAATAGCCTCATCAAAATGGCATTTACATGTGGTGAGCGCTATTAGCTATGCCCTGGTTTGGATACACTGATCCCCTTTATTGTGTCAAGGGTTATGGACGTGCATCCAAAACTCGCATCCAACCACAGTTTAACCTGTGTGTTAGCCTGAGTGCACTGTATTGCATTGGCCTGTAAGACTTTTTGGAGCAGAGAATTTTGCTGATACTAATTCTTGGTGCAGAGGTTCAAATGTCCCTTGACCCATGTTGGTGCATTGAATGACCCATCAGCTGATATCCTTGGTCTGGACCCTAAGCCATTTTTGAAGCTGATTGCTCTGAAAGTCAAAGGAATGATGCAGGCTAGGAAACAAGTTTTTCCTCTCTAGATGGGGCCCATCTGCACATTCTGAACGATCCCTATTTGGAGGACTCTGAGAAAGATGGCAAAAAAAGATGATAAATTCATGCATAACTAATGGAGCCTACTTTTCTAGGATGCATGTCCATGCATATACGGTTGAGTGCAAAAGTTTAAGCACACCTGGTCAAATTCTGTATCCATGAACAGAAGCTGAAAAATCTCTGGATGGTACAAAGTGACACAACTTACTGGTATCTTCATTTTCATTTTCAAATGCTTGTAATGCTGCTTAAAAGGATGTCATCGGGCTAGATGGCCACCTGAGCTCTGCAGCGATTTTTATTTCAATCGCACAAGCAGGCCTTCAAACGCTGCCAAATCGCACTAAAACTACACAAAATTGAATCGGAACGCACGGCCGACTACCCGACCATGGCTGCGAATCGTAAAACAGTTGATTTCCGCTGTTTTTCTTACAAGAAGCAGGGAGACCACGAGGCTGGGGACGCTGATCAGGTTGCGATCGGGGACACACCAGAGGACAGCGAGGAAATGGCAGATCACTTCAATATTACCTCAGACAGTGCCCCCACAATAGCTGAATTTTGTTCCTGGTTCTGCAGCATACATCAGGACCTTAAATCATACAA
This sequence comes from Rhinatrema bivittatum, assembly GCF_901001135.1. Classification (NCBI taxonomy): domain Eukaryota; kingdom Metazoa; phylum Chordata; class Amphibia; order Gymnophiona; family Rhinatrematidae; genus Rhinatrema; species Rhinatrema bivittatum. Next base: position 32,943,269 of record NC_042617.1, on the reverse strand, counting down.
GAGTGAGATGGAGGAAATGAGGGATCTTCATGACGAACTGGCCACTTTAGGACATAGAGTAGACAATATAGACAATTGCGTTGAAGCCCAAGCAGAAAATTCCAAATATTTAAGTGAGCTCTGCACTGATTTACAAGAAGAAAATGCCACCATACGTTCCAAACTGGCTGACTTAGAAAATAGAGCTAGGAGAAGTAACTTGTGCTTCAGAGGCTTCCTTGAAAATAAGAAGAATAGATTGCATGGACCTTGTTTCCCAGTTCTATGCTTTTTTTACTTGGTACTAATGGTGCATGTGAAGGTGAGCAGCAGGCTGTGATAAAGCTCGACAGAGCCCACAGGGTTTTCAAGACACCAAGCACAGGAATCCCTAGAGACATTGTTTGCTTTCAAGATTATACTATTAAGGAGCAAATCGCAAACATAGCGAGAAGGCAGATGAAGTGGCCCTGGGAAAACCAGGAAATTTCTATATTCGTGGACTTGTCCCAAGCCACGCTCCAAAGTAGACAGACACTCTGGGAAGTGACGGCATTCCTGAGAAAAGAAAACATCAAATATCGCTGGCTACGTCCTTTTGGCCTAAGCTATACGTGGGACGGAGTGACCCAGCGGATAATGAATGTAGCAGACGCCACCCGGATTCTAAAAGATCACGGATTTGCATCCACTCACCCCACAGATCTGGAGCCGAAGAAATCTCAGGCCAAGGAACAACACCCACAATGGCAGAGGCCAAGTTCCAGAAATAGTTGGCTTAACCTGGAGTTCTGATCCTCAAAAATTTTTGCTGGAAAAGACATGAAGCTCCAGCTTCAGAGACACTAATCTCACTCTGCAAGGACCTTACTATATCAGTAAGCTCTTAACTGCTCCTTAGCAGATGGTTAACTCTAGCTCAATTGGGGCCAGGGCTATTGAGACCCTGCTTCAGGAGTCATCCATAGCATTATTGATGTTAGATTATTTGGCATTTTTATATTATACTTCCATTATCCTGTTTGGTTTACGTGTTCATATATAATGCAGCTGGGGCTGTCTGGACCATGACCTTTTCTTCCTCCAAAAGATGGAGTGCGCAAGTTCTCTCGGGAGGCTGGGGGGTGTAACTGCACAGTTGCTTTGCTTGACTTAAATACTGAAGTAGGAAAGGCGGGTAACTTATGTCTGTTATGGCAAGCGTCCTGGGGGGAGGGGAGCTTCATACTAGGCTTCGGATTTGTGGCGAGTGGCACCATGTTAATAGGCCTAGGTGAACTATATGTATTTGACAACACAGATGGGGCACATCAGGGTGCAACTCTGTATCCAAATAGGCAACATAGGAGATGGGTACTTGAAGTATTGGTGGGGGGATGGTTCCCTCTTGCTCGACCATGACTGTTTCGATTGATCTCCCTTAATGTTAAGGGACTTAATTCCTCATTTAAGTGCCATGCTCTTTTTAAGGAATTGGATAGCCTACGGGCAGATATTATTTTCCTTCAGGAAACACATCTTAAAAGCCGCTTTGAATCTTTCTTGAAACATAAAACAATACCCTCACCAATACTTCACTCCCTGTGTTAACAGCCAGATATACTGGGGTGGGTATATTCTTTTTGCAACATCTTGTGTTTGAACTATGTAAATTCATTAAAGGTCCCCTAGGCAGGTTCATTTTATTGCATATAAAAGTGGATGGACAGGACTATACTTTGGTTAATGTTTACGCGCCTAACCAGGAGCAAGTCCGGTTTCTGATGACCCTGCAACATACGCAAGGTCACCTAATTATAGGTGGGGACTTCAATCTAGTACGTATACCCGCATTAGATTCCTCTAGAGGCCAGGTAACATGTCACGTTCCCATAGACAAACTAAAGGAACTGATGGAACACTGACAATTGTTAGATGTATGGAGAGTGCATTTCCTGAGGTCCTGATCCTATACGTACTATTCAGCACCACATCAAAATCATTCGAGAATAGATTTCCTTTTGGTTGATAAAGCTATCTTTAATTGTGTGTCCGAACCAGACCTATCCCCTATTGCATGAACTGATCATGCCGCGGTGACACTCAATATTACCTTCGCAAGCTATGATACAGGGATGCGATTTTGGCATCTTAATGACTCCTTATTACTGGATGACAAATTTAACAAATCCCTAATTGAACACATTAAGGAATACCTTGCTCGAAATGACAATGATGAAGTGCCATCACCTGTAGTTTGGGATTCCCTCAAAGCTTTTTTACAGGGACTATTGATATCCAGGGCTTCGTATATTAAAAAACAAGATAATAGGAAAGCATCGACACTCCGACATGAGATTACTAGGGAACACCAGGAACGGGAGACACAACGTATATGGAATCAATTGTCTAAACTTTGGGTAGAGCTAATGAGGCTCCAATCCAAGAAAATGGCACACCTACTCACTTTAACTAAGCAATCACACTTTGAAGGGGGCAATAAAGCAGGCCATAACTTAGCTCGAAAATTGAAGAAAGTGACAGTTCAAAACGCAATAGCCAAAATTAAAAATGTGGGAGACAATATCTTAACTAATAATACAGATATAAGATGCAGATTTCTATCATTTTATAGTCAACTTTGTGCCTGAACATTCTATCCAATCCGACACAATAGACCGCTATCTCGAGCCCCTACACTTGCCTTCCTTATCTGAGGAAGCACATCAGGCATTAGAGAGGATCTCTACAGCGGAGATCTCATCAGCAATAAAAGAGCTAAAAATTGGCAAATCTCCGGGTCCTGACAGTCTAACAGCAAAATTCTACAAATGCTTTGCCCCCTTCCTAGTCACCTATCTCCAGAAAGTGTTTAATTATTTAAGGGGGGGGGAATGCTTGCCCCTAATTCTAACATAGCAGGCATAACAGTACTTTTAAAACTGGGAAGAGACCCAGCGGCCTGCGGATCATACTGTCCAATTTCCCTTTTAAACTTGGATCTTAAACTTTGGCAAGGATCTTAGCTGGACGTATGAATAGATATATAACTACCTTAATACATCAAGACCAGGCAGGATTTATGCCAGGTAGACTTGCAGGCGACAACATACGCAAATTAATTGGCATGCAGTGGTGGGCTAAACGTCAGAGCGCAGATGCCATTTTTCTATTCATGGACACTGAAAAAGCTTTTGACGTGGTCCACTGGCCTTTTCTTTTCCGGGTCTTACGAAAGATGGGTTTTGGGATGGTTTTCTGCCAATGGATCATAGTCTTATACACTAATCCAAAGGCATGTCTGAAAATCAATGGGGGTTACTCGGACTACTTTACAGTGGGCAGGGGGACTAGGCAGGGGTTGCCCCTTGTCGCCACTCCCTTTTTGCCATTTTTTCTCGAGCCATTAGCCACCACCATTAGAAGGGATCCAGACGTCTCGGGCTTCTCATTTTCTCACCACACTTTCAAATTGTCCCTCTTCACAGATATTATGTTTACGTTCACTAACCCTCATCAGTCCTTAACTGCTATAGAGAAGAATAGAAGAGTTTGGCTCAGTCTCCGGGTTCAAGGTGAACTAGGATAAATCAGAGATCCTTAATCTTACCTGTAGTCACGAGATGGTGCCCACCCTGAAACAATTGCATCCTTTCCGCTGGGCCTCCTAGAAAGTAAAATATCTAGGGATATATTTATCCAACAACCCTGAAGATTTATTCCATCTGAATTACACCCTGCTTTTGAAGAAAGTATTTGCTGACCTAGACCAATGGGAGAGACTCCAATTACCTTGGCTGGGGAGGATAGCAACCATCAAAATGAACCTGTTATCGAGGTTGCTTTACCTTTTTCAGTCTCTACCTATTTTGATCTCCAATGACATGCTTAAACCATGGCAGAAAAGGGTTTTCCGTTTTATTTGGAAACGGAGGACCCCCCCCCCCCCCCCCCCAGGGTTAGTCGCATGGTTCTCTACCAAACCAAGGCGGAAGGAGGGTTGGGGATGCCCAATCTGCTCTGGTATTACGTGGCAGTGCAGTTAAAAACCATTGGTGGTGTGGCATCAAGTAAAAGAAGTCAAGCACTGGGTAACTATAGAACAATCCATGCTACCCATGATGCCTCGGGCAGCCTTACCATGGCAAGCTAGGAAAACTTGGCGTCCCTGCCCCAATATGCTCCCTACCACCCGTCATACCATGAATGTATGGGTCAAATGGCAGACTAAATTAGTGGGGAGTAAATCGTGTTACTTTTTAACTCATCTATTTCATAACCAAACATTCCCTCTGAGCCTATTGCTTTCTTTTTTTACGAGGTGGGAAAGAACAGGGTATCCACTGTGTCGAACACACACATCGGGAGGCAGGGATATAATGACTTTTGAGGCTGTATGCTGGTATGGGGGGGGGGGTCGGGCCCTGCGACTATTTTGCTTATCTTCAACTCTGCCACTTCTGGAGGACCACCCGGGTGACCCTGGCGCTCTCTCAGTGGAAATCTCTGTTTGAAGGATACGTTTCCACACTAACCACTCTTAAAGGCTTAATCTCCAGGATATACAAACTGCTCAATGTGTGGCTCAATTATCAGCCGGCACGTATCGGGGCATGGGTTGGCGACCTTCCCTGAGATTTTACACAACAGGACTGGGAAATGGTATTTGAGCAAATTCATAAGACCTCAATATCAACACTTCTGGTTGAAAACAGCTATAAACAACTGTACAGATGGTACTTAACCCCAGCCCAGTTGGCAAAAACTAACCCCCCATTCTGATGGTACTTGTTGGAGAGGGTGTGGTTTAATAGGTACTTATATTCATATGTGGTGGTCGGGAGCTTGCATTCAGCCCCTATGGAAATGAATAGAATTCCAGATTTCCCAGATATTGCAAACTGCTGAACAACTGTCAATGGAAATGGTTTTATTGAATGTAATTGATACAGGAGGGCTGACATGTATCCATCCGTTTGTTTTACAATTTTGTATATCTGTGAGACTGGAAATAGCTAAAGCATGCAAGGCACCTACTTGCCCATCATTACAATCCATACTGCGACGGTTGGACAGTGTCTGTACATTATACAAGTTGACGGCAGAAAACCATAATTCCCTAAACAGATTTCATGCGACGTGGGATACCTATTTAAGTTGGCGGTCTTCACGACAGGGGGCGGACAATGCAACCCATTGAAGGATTACAGGGACCCACATTGACCAATATGTCATACTCTATTTCCAACTTCAGATTCCTCTGCGGACATTATGAGTATCTGTGCAGTTGGGTGGGAGGGATGGGGGTAAGGGAAGTCAACGTTATAAAATTGTGGTAGTGAACAATGAGGTTGACACTATAACTGTTATGTTCTGTTTATTATCTTGTCACATACCAATAAAATTGTTAATACAAAAAAAAAAAGGAGCCCATGTTGGTTTAAAGTAAACGGAACAAAAACAATCTGAGTAGAAAGGTTGGAGTATTTGTTCAGCTGTGGAATTGTCTTCTCCTGACTAACAAAAGACCTAATTGTCAAACTTTTCAGGCTTTAACTTTTTTTTTGGTTTTTTTTTGTTTTGTTCAAGTAGTAATGCACCACTGGAAATAGGATACTGGGCTTGGTGGACCTTTGATCTGACCCAGTATGGCAAATCTTCTTATGTGTATCAACTGGAAGGGAATCTAAACTTCTGCACTTGAAGTATTCACATTTTCAGTCTTTTTTTTTTTTTTTTTTTAAATCAACAAATAGTAATTTTGTATTAAACACCGCAGAAAGATTTCACCCTTAAAAAGCAGGGGAAATCCCTATAAGAAAGCTCTTTGAATGCTTCAGCTAGTAATCTAAATTGTCAAACATTTTTTGTCAAGAAGTGTGTGAAACTATTGACATCAGGGAAAGTCTGGAAGGCCAAGAAAAATCTGATAGAACTGCCTGAAAACTGGTCAGATCTACAAAACAGACTCCACAGATCATGGTGAATAACCTGCTTTAAACCTCTAGCTGCCATTGGAGTGGTCTGCAGCACAGTGCTTGTTTACTGTGATAAAGCAGTAGCTTTATACACGGGTCTGGTTTCTTTAGACTGCCTAACTCTGTAGACGGAGGGAATTCTTGTGGTAGGTCCATGGAATGCTGGTTCAAAAGGAGAAAGAAAACTGAATAAAGAGTTGGCAAGGGAATTGTGAAGCCAGACAACAGGATGCACAAGACTGCTGGGACATGTAGTCCTGAGATCCTGGGTAGAGAATTAAACAGGATCCAACAAGCAGCTAGGGGAGCAGCTGAGACAGAAGGCTGCTTGGCAGTCGACCTCTTAAGGGTTGCCTGCAGCCAGGAGAGATGGAGACAGAACCAGACTGGGAGCCCGGTAAAGGCTTATCTGAACATAGAAGCAGAAGTACTTGCAGCCTTTGCTTATGGCTTAATTCTGAGACACACTGTTGGGGAATGAATGATGTAATAATCCTAGAAACCTGGGTTAGCATAGACCTGACTTGTACCATTCTAGGGTGATACTGGTGTGTCGGGAGAGAACTGGAAAGTTTGAATGCTAATACATGGCATAAAGCTGCTCTGAGCAGTCCTTTTTCAGGAAAATATTAGCAGATCGTGAGCCAGCTGGTGGTCTCTGACATTACCCAACAATGATCTGCATGTGAGAGCTGTCAGAAGGAAGCTTTTTTGTTTTCTATATCCTTATCACAAAAACCATAGTCTAAGGCAGGGGTGCTCAAACTAGTCCTACAGAGCCCCCCAGCCAGTCGGGTTTTCAGGATATCCCTAATGACTATGCGTGAGATTTATTTGCATGCGCTACCTCCATTACGCGTACCCCTGGTCTATTCATTATGGAGACATACCCATTTTCTGATTGGCTCATGCACGGGGCTTCCCTGTTCTTTAGGCATGGGTTGTGTTTTTTTTTTTAGTATATTTAAACTGCTGGCATTATCAGTTTCGGCAGTCTTGAGCGTGTAATGCTCCCACGTGAAGGTATGTTGTCTTTGTGGATCCTTTAGTGGGGTTTCTCGGTTGCTTGTAAACCTAGTGTCTCTCTCTCAATCCTTTCGAGTTTCATTTTGTCACTACTTCTTCTCTGCTTCCAGTGTCCCATTCACCCTGACACCGGCAGAGTTTTGTGACAGCGTTTGTCCCTTTTTAATATTGTATTAACTTTCTTTGTGCTCATGAAGAATTTTATACCTATTAAAAACTGTTTCGGTTGTTGTCATTTACAATCCTTCTACTCCATTCATTTATGGGATTTAATATATATAGCATCTTAGGGGTGTTCAGTTTTCTGTATTGCATCATATTTTTTATTGATATTCTTTAGGTCACTCATAGGTGCACATTTTGGCTTTTGACGTTTGTGTTCAAATTAAAATGTTTACTCTAACACTAGGTGGTTCATGGGTTACCTACCCTATGTTTTATTCTTTTTTTTTTTATATTTTCTATACATAACTTATATATTTAAAAAGGAATAAGTTTATAATTTTAGGGCTTTTCTATGCCCATTTCATTTTCATTTGCTCTGTTTACTTTTTATCTACTTTTCTGTTTATTTTCAGATTCTGTATTATTGCTTTGAAGATCACTGTGATCTCATTTTCTGTTGCTCATGATGCAGCCAATGTGAAACACAGCTTGTGTTGGGGGACCGACAGTGCTGTTAATTTAATTGTAAAAAGTTTCACAGATAAGACTGACTATTCTGAATTATATATAAATAAAATTACTTTATGCATTGAACACATTTTGTCTGTAGATGAACTTGAGTGTTTGGACACACCTTCTTTTATTTATTTATTTTTGCAGTTTGCCTCCTTGGTGTGTTTGTATCCTCTGCTGTTGTGTTGGCTAAGGTATACAAAACCAAAACCTCGATTAGCCAGAATTGTTTGCCTGCAACCAAACAATGTTAGGAGAAAAAAAAGGATGAAGCATTTGGCAAGGTGGTGTTTTGTTTTTTTTTCCAACCATTAAGCATTGGGGTATATCTATTATGCTTTGGGGTTTTGTGGCAGCCATTGCAACAGGAAATATTGTACAGGTCGAAGGAACAATAGATTCAACAAAATATCAACATTTATTTATTTATTTATTTAAATACTTTTCTATACCGAAGATCATGTACAAGTACATATCGGTTCGGTTTACAGTGAACCAACAGTTGGAAATTACATCAAACAATAAGAACATAATTTAACTAAACCTTGTACAGCCAACAATAAGAACATAATTAACAAAATTGTACTAGAGTAGAACTGTAGTTGAACAAGCATAACGAGTGTAATATAGGGAATATCGAAAAAGGGAAAAACATGATAATCAGCACAGGGAGTACATTATAGAGGTTACGGGGAGCTTCAATCGGTTAGACACGATTGAACCTAAGTTCTAAAAAGTAAGGACAGGTATGGGACTTTAAGTAAATGCTCTTGAGAAGAGCCAGGTCTTCAGTTTTTTTTTGAACGTCCGCAGGCAGGGTTCTGTTCGGAGTTCCGAGGGCAGATTGTTCCATTGTAATGGTCCTGCAATTGAGAGTGCTCGTTTCTTGAGAGCTGATTTGATTTGATTTGATATGATTTGAGCTGATATGAACATATCCTAGAAGTCAGTGCCCTACAGTCAGTGAAGACATGGAAGTTGAAAAGTGGGTGGACAACAATCCAACACATACCTCCAAAATCAACCATGAAGTTCTTGCTTTAGAATGGCCTTCATAATCCCCAGAATTAAGAATCTGTGGGGAGATCTCAAATATGGAGGGCATGCAAGAAGACCTCAGGGTATTTCTGAACTAAGAGTTGTGTGAGGAGAAATGAGGGCATGCATTCCAAACAAGAGATTAGTTTGGCTACAGGAAATAATTGTAAGCTAATTATTATTTTTTTAATTTAAATTTTTATTGGCAACATCCAATTTAGCCAGTACATATTAGACCATAACTACATAATACATAGTCAATGAGCACTAAGCCTGTTGTATGATACATAAATACTCAAAATACGTTTTACAACATTACACCCCCCCCCCCCCCCTTAACAATTAACAACACATAATTCCCCCCCCCCCCCCCCCCCCCCCCCCCCCCCCCGAAGCAACATCATACTAAGCACATTTATGTAACAAGTACTATTAAGTAAATCAGATAAAGTTAGATGGAACAAATTAAGGACATTCCTTGTCAATATTATCCTGTGCTAACCATTTATACTGTAAACCCCTTCAATGTCCCCCATAAGCTAATTATTTTTACCAAAGGAGGTGTTACAAAGTACTGACTGCAGAGGTGCACAAACTTTGGCAAGTGCCGTATTCACTGTTTTGACTCAGTAAAAAATTGCCAATAGTAATTATGCATTAAAATTTGGAGAAAGATGTTTAACTCCTGAAAGCCTCTACATGCTACAACTTTTGTTCAGCAAGGATCCATTTTAAGACACCAGCTAGCCACTCCTGCACTAGAAGGATTCACTGTGGGGTATAATTTTTATTAGTTTACTATTTGATGGAAGTCTCTAGGAACTATAAGATTAGACCCGCATAGTCTATCTTCTTGACCTATTTTAAATCTTTTAAAAAAAAAAAAAACAACCCTCTGTGTATACATTTCCTGTTCTTAGTCAGATTTTGCTTTTGTAGTTATATAATTACAAAGCCACAATAGCATATTTTATTTATTTATTTATTTTTTAAAGTTAAACCCAGCTTAAAATACAATAAGGCTGCCCAATTACAAAATCCTCCTCACAGAGAGGAGTCAGAACCTAAGTTAAACCTATCCCCAGATGTTATCAAGGGGTTGGGGCAGTACCCACCTACATTCTCCATTACCCCCCGCTCCTCCCCCATGGTTCCAGGGGAAATAGTCTGTGGCCAGTGGCTGGCCTAGCAGATGGGCGGCTGAGAGTGAAGGCTTGTGGTACTGTACTGCAGAACCAGGCTGGTTCCAATTTGAACTGAAAACTTAAAGGAGCAAGAAGAAACTGTGGGCCAACAACTTTTTTTTTTTTTTCCCCCTCTAGCCCTTTAAGCACATTTTATATGCAGCCTGCAGCTATTTAACATAGTAATGATGGTAGAAAAAGACCAAATGGTCCATCCAGTAAGCTTCTTATGGTAATATTTACTGCACTGTGTAGATCACCCCCAGGTTTCTCTTAAGCGTAGTCTGGCAGTTACCCCCAATCCTTATCATAAGGGTAGTAATATTTACAGTCAAACCAAGCAACTGTCAAACCCATAAATTATGGTGGCTAGAAAATTTGTAACCATATGTTGATACCTGATCCCTTAATTAGCTTGATGACCAATTTTGGTGCTACTACCCGTGCTCCATATGATATATAGAGTGCTAGTCCTTGCTTCTGCCCCTCGTGTAACACTTGGCTGCTGCTGTCTGGCCTAACCTCACTTTCCCAGTTTATCAGCTGGTAGACTGCTTTTCTTTCCCTGGCTAGTGTTAACATCAAAGGTATGTTGCACCTGCCTGTGGTTCCTAATTTATCTTATTTGCTTCTTGTCTGCCCACTTGCCCAGAGTAAAAAGCAGCCCTGATGTGTATTTACTATGTGACAATTTCATTTGTTTTTTTCCTTCCGCTATATCATAGATAAAATATTATAACACAGCGCAGAGCCCTTAGAGTCCCACTTCCTACCTTCTTCTGATGAAGAGATGTTCTGTTTAGTGTGACCCTATGCAGCAAGGTTTTAAGCCACTTGCAAATATGGTCTGGGAATCCTGTCTTTCTTAATTTGAAAATCAGCCTTTCATACAGGTTCTTGTCTCTGTGATTACATAAAAAAAAAAATCAGCTGATTCTGCTTAGTATCCAGGTCTTGTGGCCTTACCACCATAAATGCTGAGGAGAGAAAGTAGTTTCATAATACTGTCTGCCCCCTCCCATTTCACCCATAAAAGAACCTGTAGCATTCCTTTTCAGCCTGTTTAATATACTCGGCAAATTTTTTGGGGTTTGGTTTAGCTATCTTTAGAAATCTTTCATTGTTTTGTGTGTATTTTGATTACTCTTAGCTTTGTTTACATGCTGTGTGGTGTAGTAGTGAACATAAGAACATGCCATACTGGGTCAGACCAAGGGTCCATCAAGCCAAGCATCCTGTTTCCAACAGAGGCCAATCCAAGTCACAAGTACCTGGCAAGTACTCAAACACTAAGAAGATCCCATGCTACTGATGCCAGTAATAGCAGTGGTCATTTTCTAAGTCAACTTGATTAATAGCAGGTAATGGACTTCTCCTCCAAGAACTTATCCAAACCTTTTCTAAACCCAGCTATACTAACTTCACTAACCATATCCTCTGGCAACAAATTCCAGAGTACAATTGTGCGATGAATAAAAAAGAACTTTCTCCAATTAGTTTTAAATGTGCTACATGCTAACTTCATAGAGTGCCCCCTAGTCCTTCTGTTATCCAAAAGAGTAAATAACCAATTCACATCTACCTGTTCTAGACCTCTCATGATTTTAAACACCTCTATCTTATCCCCCCCTCAGCTGTCTCTTCTCCAAGCTGAATAGTCCTGACCTCTTCAGCCTTTCCTCATAGGGGAGATGTTCCATCCCCTTTATCATTTTGGTTGCCCTTCTCTGTACCTTCTCCATCACAACTATATCTTTTTTGAGATGCGGTGAACAGAATTGTACACAGTATTCAAGGTGCAGTCTCACCATGGAGCGATACAGAGGCATTATGACACTTTCCGTTTTTTATTAACCATTCCCTTCCTAATAATTCCTAACATTGTTTGCTTTTTTTGACTGTTTATGTACAGAAAGTGTATGACTACCTATCCAGTCTTCCCATCCATCCAATTAATTTAGCATTATAATTCTCATCACTTCCTTGGAGGTCCTCTGCATTTATCTCATGCTTTCTTGAATTCAGATTTTGTCTCCACCACCTCCACTGGGAGGCTGTTCCATACATTCATCACCCTCTCTATAAAGAAATATTTCCTAAGATTACTCCTGAATCTACCCTCTTTCAATCTCATCTCATGACCCCCTCATTCTGGAGCCTCCTTTCCACTGTAAAGGCTCACCTCCTGTGCATGGAAACCTTAGAGACAATCAAATGTCTCAATTGTATCTCCCATTTCTTGCCTTTCCTCTAGGGTGTACATGTTTAGATCTTTAAATCTATCCCCATATCCTTTAGAACGAAGACCACTGATCATTTTAGTAGCCTCCCTCTGGACTGACTCCATCCTGTAGTGTTTATATCCTTTGAAGGTGCTGTCTCCAGAATTGTGCACAGTATTCCACATGAGGTCTCACCAGGCACTGAACAGGGCAATATTACCTCTCCTTTTTCTGCTGACCCTTTCTCTCCCTGTGCAGCTAAACATATCTGTGGCTTTTACCATCGCTTTATCCACCTGTTTGGCCATCTTAGATATAATTACCCCGAGATCCCACTCTTCCGTTGTGCTTAGAAGAATTTTACCTCCAATACTGTATCTTTTTTTCCCTTTTGGTTTTTGCATCCTAATTGCATTACTCTGCATTTTTTAGAATTGAAATCTTAGCTGCCAGGTCTCATTCCTCGAGCTTCACTAGATCCCTCCTCTTGTTTTCCATTCCTTCCTGGCTGTCGACCCGGTTACAGATTTTGCTATCAGCAAAAAAAGACAAAAACTTTCCTGACAACCCTTCCATTATGTTGCTCCCAAAAATATTGAAAAGACCCAGTCCAGGAACTAAGAACACAGTTTACCACTACCCTTTGTCTCCTCCTTTCTTATCCCTTTCAGCTGTCTTCCCCCTCCCCATCTCTTAGTTCAGCCACATAAGATTTATCTTGCATTTTTAAGTTTCCCACTGCTATGCATGCTTCTTGGCAAATATGCAATATCTCTTGCTTTCCCTTTTGGTATCTTTACCAATGCATTCCCAGCCAGTGTTTGTCTTTTGTCTGGGAAAACAACGCTGGTAACCTGCCAGGGTCAGTCTAACAAAACTGTGCCTGCTATACTGTTTGTACTGGAAAAGATGAGGAAAAAAGTTACAAAATGTCATTAGATGGCCCCTCTTCTTGCAGAGTTCATATTGTACTCTTGAGTGATTCCATCTGTTCCAGAGGGCAGTATTTTAAACACTCAGTAATACAAACAAATGAGATCCTGGGGTAGTTAATGTATGCTGAATATGTCTCCAAACATTAAAGATGGAATGTGGTGTAGTATTCTCATTGGAGAGCTTTTTTTTTTATTTGATTTTGTTTATTCTTTGTCCCCATGCCGCCAGAGGAAGCTGCGCTCAATTGGTCATAATTTATATCTGCAGTAGTTGCTTGAAGAGGGGGGGTGTAGAACTGAGGAGGAAACTGCAGTCCAGGACTTGCCCCTTGCTGACACTGTATTTAAGTTGGATGTTTAGGATGCCTCTGGCCTTTTTAGCAGCAATGTGAGCTGCCTCTTGTGTATATGTGGAGGAGTAGCCTAGTGGTTACAGCAGCGGGCTGCAAACAAACCCAGGGTTCAAATTTTGCTGCTGCTCCTTGTGACCTTGGGCAAGTCAATTCACCCTTTGCCGCACGTTGTCGCCAGAAATAGCTACAGCTATTTCATTGGCACTACGGGCTCACTATCACACCCCCGCCCCCTCTTCTGGCCGTGGCTCGTCATATTTAAAGCGGCATGATGAATCCATGGGCTAGGGAAATACCTATAGTGTCTGAATGTAATCTGCTTTGAAATGCCACAAAAGGAGGGTTAAAAAGGGGAGTGGGGAGAAGACTGTGAGAGAAGGTTGTCTATTACTTGGCTTTGCAGACAACCTAATGTAGTGCTCTCCTTCGGTTGTAAATACAGGCACCACCTATGTATTAAAGCAGAGTCCTGAGCTGGAACTTGGAGAGAGGTTTCCCAGCGTACGGCTCCAAGCTTCACAAGTAGCCAGCATCCTCACTATAAAGAAATAAACCCAGGGCTGGCAAACATGTGCACACACCCTCACCGAAGCTGTGCATTTTGTATATATCCCTTGGTACTGAATCTTAAAAATATATTTTAATGTTGTGGAGTGTAGAAAATGAAAGATGACTGGTTCAGCCCAAGTTATTCTGCAAACCATTTAATCCTCGGACAGGCCGCTGCGGTAAAAAGGAGGCACTAGGGAAAACTTTGTCCTGGGTGCCCAGGAGAGGTGGCTGTCAGCGGGTTAGGAAAATGAACACTCAGTTCTAAGAGCATCCATTTCCTAACCTGTGCGCAGCCACGGGTCAGGAGAATGAAAGCTTGTTAATGGAGTATCCATTTTCCTAATCTGACTTTTTTTTTTTTTTTTTGCATGGAGGGGTATAGCAATTAGCCTCATCAACATGAATTTTCATGTGATGAGCGCTATTAGCTATGTGCTGTTTTGGACGCACTAGTCCCCTTATTGCATGAAAAGTTTTGGACATGTCCGACACGCTCATCCAAAGGTGTAAAGCTCTTTGCTCAGCCAAGCGCACTATATTGCATCTGCCTGTGATTCTGTTTAAATATATATATATATATTACTTTTGGGCCTGGAAATATTCAGGGCACCAGGTTGCCTAGGCAGCTAGAAACTGGTGCCTCATGGCTGATCCAGACCCATGGATAGATACCACTGCTGTGGCAGACCAAGTTTGCAGAAACATTTTGCTCCAGAGCTGCTCTCTTCCATTAATGAAGAGGTGGTGGATAGTGGCTGGAGGGAGAGGAACTGCAGGGAAGTGCCTGAAGTGAAGGAAGGAGTGAGCATAGACATTAAAAAAAAAAAAAAATATATATATATATATATATATATATATGAAAAAGGTAAAATAAAAGAAACCTGTGAAATGAGCATCCCTCCGAAAACCCTAAAATAGGACAACCAAAAAAAAAAAAAGAGGAGGAGCGGGTTAGGCGTCTCTGTGCTAAGGCAAAATCCTTTCATCACTGGACATAGGCACACAGGGCCCCTGCCATAAACTCTGGAATTTGTTGCCAGAGGATGTGGTTAGTGCAGTTAGTATAGCTGTGTTTAAAAAAGGATTGGATGGGTTCTTGGAGGAGAAGTCCATTACCTGCTATTAAGTTCACTTAGAGAATAGCCACTGCCATTAGCAATGGTTACATGGAATAGACTTAGTTTTTGGGTACTTGCCAGGTTCTTATGGCCTGGATTGGCCACTGTTGGAAACAGGATGCTGGGCTTGATGGACCCTTGGTCTGACCCAGTATGGCATTTTCTTATGTTCTTAAGTGAGTTTGAGAATACCCTCTGTGCCAGCTCCAGCTGTTCTCCCAGTGACTTGTGAGCCCCTGCACCTGTAAGGAGGCAGAACTGCAGCGCCACTCTGCAGGCTGGCACATTCCTGGCCTGCACTGTGTGCCATGATGCTCAGATGGGAGACGCCTCTGACACACTTAGAGTATCAAGTGATGCCTCTGCCCTGGAAAATAAGCAAACAAAAATTGGCATGTGCCTAAGAGTTTTGTGAGTTGGGGTTTTTGGGGTTTTTTTTTTTTATTTGTCCACACCATATCTTTAACTGCCTGCATGACTTTATGTATAATTTATTGCAAGTTCAAGATAAATAACTAAAGTGGTTTGGAGAAAGAGGATGCACGTGTTTAAAATAAATAAAATAAAAATTCTAAGAGCACTTACTCTTATGAAAGTTTTTAATATTTGAATAAGTTGAACAGAGGGAGAAATCAGACTAAGAAACATTGGATATGCTGCAGAACTGCCAGCAGCATTTCTTTAAACAGCTTTCCATGGCTATGAGTTATGGTGGGGGAGGGCAGAGAAACTTCCAAAGTGACATTGACCCACACTAGGCCTGGACAGCAAGGAAGCGCTGTTTGCAGAATGCTATGGGCTTGGGCACAGAAAGTGACCTTGAAATGAGTGCTTCCTTGTTGGTGTGCTTAGAATATTAAGGCCGTCGTGGGGAAGGCATTGCAGTGATGCGTATTCTTCTTCTTTTCAGGTGCGTGTGGTGCTGAAATACAGACACTGCGATGGGAATCTGTGTATGAAAGTAACAGATGATGCAGTTGTAAGTACAACCTAACCAGATCATTGATTCCTACCCTCGCCTTGCAAGAATAGGCACTTAGAGCACCGAATTCTTACAGTACCCCTGTGCCAGAATACTTTAAAATGTGAGTCTGAACACAAGGAGCTTGGTTGCAAAGTGAATACTAGATCTGGAAATTGAAATGGTCACCTAGTTACCAGTTGTGTGTGCTGCCTGTCTTAACACAACCCTGCAAGGCAGTGCTGGCAGATACAGGTGGAATGTCATATCTAACTGTGAGATGTCTTGTGTTTGTTTTTTTTCCCCCCAGTGTTTGTTGTATAGGACGGACCAGGCTCAGGATGTAAAGAAGATTGAGAAATTCCAGAGTCAGCTAATGCGACTTATGGTTGCCAGGGAGTCCCGCAGTGCTGCCATGGAAACGGACTGAGCAGCTGCGTCGAGGATGAATTCTCCGGACTTGAGAGCGCTAGGTCAGGAGGGGCTTCTGAGTGGACGGAAGAAAAGTCCAGGGACTAGGCTGTTAAGTTTGCAGATGCCACGTCTGAGGGTTAGGCAATATGCTTTCAATTGAAAGCCTCTATTTATTTTAGAAATTTGAGTAAGGAAATTAATCATCCAGCTGGAGAAAAATAAATTACATTTTTCTGTGGTAAACAATTTTGGGCAATTTTTGCAAACTTACAATTTTAGTTGTTGGGGAAATGAGCAAAACTGCCTTTAATGCAACTTTTTTTTTTTTTTTATTTTGTCTCTTGACATAAGTGTCTCTCTTATACAAATATATATATATTTTTTTCTTAATGCACACAGTCCTACTCCTGAACATAACTAGAGACATAACTTGCTCTGCAATGCTCGAGCGCTTATCATACTCTTGCTTTTTATTCCTCTGCTCGGCAGTTCCATGTCCACGTTGTTAGGATTGGGTGTTCTTGTGGGGCAGGTTCTGCTCCCCTGGCTTCCAGCAGGGCGGTTGGAGGGCTGTGAGCCCTTCTGGTGCCCAGGCAGCGGTCCTGGCGGAGACGGGTGGCAGCTGCTCTTTCAGCCCGTGCCATGGAGGAGGAAGAAACGCCCACTGAAAAGGGCAAAGGGAGTTGAGGTTGCGCAGCTAAGTATATGGCTGTGAACGTTTAGACAGTGGCACTCGGCAGACTGCATCACCACTGCGTGCACCAGTGCCTGTTACAACAAAAATAACTTCCACCAAAGGGAACATGTTGTAGTTGCACGAAATGGCTCTGCTTAGTATACAAAGTTTTATATTTTTCTGTATTAATTTTTAAATTGGAAATAACTGCCTTGTGCCTCCATTTCCCATTTTTTTTTGTTTAAAAGCTATGACTGAGTGAGAGACCTAAGGGGTAGGGGGAGGAAGCAGATTTGCTGAACAAATGAAAATAAATGTTATGGTATGTAAAAACTGTCTGCCAGCAATGTGTAACTTGGCTAAAAAAAAATAAAGTCTTAAGATCTGTTGCTTTAAAAAAAACCAAATACAACTGCTTGACAGAGGAAAGTGATTATTTACTTATCTGTGTGGTCACAGTGACTTGTAGTAATGTATCACCCAACCCTGGATTCGGTTTTCCTAAATCTTATTGGTGTGCTAAGGCTTTAACCTTTTTTTTTTTTTTGAGGCTGTATCAAATTCTTATGGTCTGTATGTATTTGCAATCAGCTTTTCATCTTTGCTGCCTCCTCCAACACACCTCACCCACAGGAGTTTGTCCCAGTGCCCTAGAATGATGAAGATATAAGGAGAAGGATTTGCATTTCAGCTGCTGCTTTGCTCATAAATATTTTGAAGGGTTTTCTCCTGGTTATACAGTCATATCTTTCTGCTGATGAGTGCACCTAACTCTCATAATTTGGCTTTAGCAAGAGCCTATACCAGGTGTAGGTGCTGTCATTTGGAAGTGGGCAAATCAGTGTTGCACAGTCTGCCTTGCCACAATTGTAGGTCAGTAAAGTATCTGAATTGTATACATATTTACTCCTGATCTGGTGTCTTGGGTATAGAGGTGATGTGTTCTTCCTCCACGCTTGCAGGAAGCTGCTTAATTAAACTGGTACATCCTAATCCCAGCAGCAAGCTCTCCAAGTGGTGTCTGCCACATATAGTATGACGTTCCTCTGTCACTTCAGGTGTGTGTGTGTGGTGGGGGTGGGGGGTTGTTAGTGGGACTGTATAGAAGGGGTCTGTCCTCTGCTGCTTCCTTTTTTGTTTTGGCCGGCCATAACTCTTTGGATGTATGGTGGCACTATTCCAGTAGATATAGATAAACTGTCACTTAGCTGGTTTATGAGAGCCTGTGACAATTTGGCAGCTGTTATTCCAGACCTGGTTGACTTTCATTGCATAGGCAGAGCATTCCCATGTTGGGCAAGCCTACTTAGCACCAGAACAGCATAGGGCAAATGTGTTCTGAAAATGCAGCTATGATCAGTTTGCATAATTTATAGGTGTTTCGGGCACAGACCTCACTTTTTTCTAAGGTGCCTTGAAAGCAAGTATACAGTCCAGAGTCATGTGAAGATTGGATTTATCCAATGAATTGGCTGTATGCCATTCCGGTTTTATTTGTGGGAGTGAAAGAGGCTGCCCTGTCTTATTTGGTTGAAGTTGACTTAATTGTAGTTATCAGCCTGGCTTGATTTGGGTACAGTCTCCTGCTTATGCCAAGATTAAGTCATCCACATACATAAAGCAGCGTGGGTCATTCATTTAGATATTAAAAAGGATCAGTACAAATACTTCTGTGTAGTTGGCTATTCCATTGGAGGCAGCTCTGATTTCAAGTTTAACAGAGAACTGGTGTTTTTCAACAAACATTTGAATCATATGGACTTAGCTGGTAGTCCTTTTGTCATGGCTTAAATCTTCCAAAGCAGCATTCAAAAGCTGACACTATCATGCTGCTGAGAGGTCAACAGAAATGATGCTAATATATTTGTAATAGCCCTAGATCGTCACTTTATCTTGTTTAGTCAATAGGAGAGGCATAAACCAGGAATCCATGTAGTCCACTGATTGCTGTATTTAAAGTGCATCTCAATTTTATTCCTAAAACATTTTAGGATAATGAATTGAAAATGAGAACTGGGTTCCAATCCTGCTGTACTACTGACATTTATTGCGACCTTGTTAATCATGTTTTCTGTTGGTACCTCAGATACCCACTTAAACTGGCTCCTCTCTTAGCAGAGACTCATTGGATCGATGTATAATTTGTTGCAAAGTGCCATTGCTTAGGGTGCTAAATAACTCTTAGAATTGGCTGGGTTATATAGCAGAAGCATGGGACAGTCAACATATCACCTCCCTTGAACAGGAAGTATGGCTGCTTTAATGTGTGTGGAGTTAGGGTTGAAAACAAGTCTTCAGTCTGTTTTGCACTGTCACACTATGGCACATTAAATGAAACATCCCTCAATCCCTTACAACAGAGACTTTTATAGGGCTGTGCCAGTGGCACTCTCACCTCGTACGGATGTATGGGAGTCCCGGGTTTGATTCCTGGACACAACTTCTGCTCCACAGGATAAAATACTATGACTAGCACCACAAAACCAGTAACTGTCTACCTACAGACAGCGAGCCTTAGCTATTGTATAATATTGGTGACCAGACTTGGTGTTTTTAAAAGGACCAATACTGCCATGATTGTGCTATAGAGGGAAGGGTGCCTTCCAAATGGGGGGATTGTTAATAATAAAAAAAAGCCAAGAAAAACACACTAAATTATTGGCAAATTTAAAAAAAAATAAATTTCCTCTTATGAAGACTAGCAGTTTACTGTAGCTGCACACATGGGTGGAGATAGCTGACGGCTCTGATCACAGCACACAATTCCAGAGCGTCCCCTCAGCAATACAGTGCGCCTCACTTCATTTTCCACCAAGACCAATGGATATGATGGCTGCTTCTCTTTTAGCAAAAAAGGATGGAGAAACAAAACCTAGCCATTAGCTTGCTTGCTTTCTGTGGTTTTGCTGCTTTGTGGAAAGTATTTCTAAACATCAAAATCACAGAACATATAGAAAGACATGGTTTAATGGAACAAAGTCAGCATGGCTTTACCCAGGGCAAGTCTTGCCTCACAAATCTGCTTCACTTTCTTGAAGGAGTTAAACATGTGGATAAAGGTGAACTGGTAGATATAGTATACTTGGATTTTCAGAAGGCGTTTGACAAAGTTCCTCATGAGAGGCTTCTAGGAAAAGTAAAAAGTCATGGGATAGGTGGCGATGTCCTTTCATGGATTGCAAACTGGCTAAAAGACAGGAAACAGAGAGTAGAATTAAATGGGCAATTTTCGGAGTGGACAGTGGAGTGCCTCGGGGATCTGTATTGGGACCTTTACTTTTCAATATATTTATAAATGATCTGGAAAGAAATAAGAGTGAGAGAATCAAATTTGCAGATGACACAATTTTTCAGAGTAGTTAAATCACAAGCAGATTGTGATAAATTGCAGGAAGACCTTGTGAGACTGGAAAATTGGGCATCCAAATGGCAGATGAAATTTAATGTGGATAAGTGCAAGGTGATGCATATAGGGAAAAATAACCCATGCTATAGTTACACAATGTTGGGTTCCATATTAGGTGCTACAACCCAAGAAAGAGATCTAGGTGTCATAGTGGATAACACATTGAAATCGTCGGTTCAGTGTGCTGCGGCAGTCAAAAAAGCAAACAGAATGTTGGGAATTATTAGAAAGGGAATGGTGAATAAAACGGAAAATGTCATAATGCCTCTGTATGGCTCCATGGTGAGACCACACCTTGAATACTGTGTACAATTCTGGTCGCCACAACTCAAAAAAGATATAACTGCGATGGAGAAGGTACAGTGAAGGGCGACCAAAATAAGGGGAATGGAACAGCTCCTCTATGAGGAAAGACTAAAGAGGTTAGGACTTTTCAGCTTGGAGAAGAGACAGCTGAGGGGGGATATGATGGAGATGTTTAAAATCATGAGAGGTCTAGAACAGGTAGATGTGAATCTGTTATTTACTCTTTCGGATAATAGACTAGGGGGCCCTTCATGAAGTTAGCATGGGGCACATTTAAAATTAATCGGAGAAAGTTCTTTTTTACTCAACGCACAATTAAACTCTGGAATTTGTTGCCAGAGGATGTGGTTAGTGCAGTTAGTATAGCTGTGTTTAAAAAAGGATTGGATAAGTTCTTGGAGAAGTCCATTACCTGCTATTGAGTTCACTTAGAGAATAGCCACTGACATTAGCAATGTTACATGGAATAGGCTTAGTTTTTGGGTACTTGCCAGGTTCTTATGGCCTGGATTGGCCACTGTTGGAAACAGGATGCTGGGCTTGATGCACCCTTGGTCTGACCCAGTATGGCATTTTCTTATGTTCTTCAGATTTCAGCATGATAAAGCTTCTGTCTATTGGAATACCCTCCAAACTGCCCACCCAAAAGAACATGGCATGCTGACAAACATCAGGCAGTTTTCATGTTGGAAGTCGCCTCCCTCTTGTAGATCAAGACAATTGAACCTGTTCCATCATAGGAATGAAGTTGGGGTTTTTATTTTGGGTATTTCCTGCTTGAAAGGAAAATGGGAGGATTATGTCCCTTCCTAGATTTAAGGCTTTAAATAAACATTATGAAATAAAAGCTCAATGAGGGGTAAGCAACTGTGTTCCTGAAGTGCTATAAATAGGTCTGGTTTGAAGTCTATCCACAATGAATAGATATGAGGTATGGTATATTTGCAGGCAATGCTTCCATTGTATGTAAATCTCTTGCATATTCATTTAGGATATTCTAAAAACCAGACCTGTTTGTGGCACTCCAGGATCTGAGTTGCCTACCTCTGTTCAAGATGATTATGCTGGGCACTTTGATATGCCTTCTGAACAAAGGAGACTGTCACAAGAGCAGACACCTTGATGACTTGGATGTAACTATCTGAAGGTGTAGGCTTCTTTGAAATGCAGTGAGCATAGTCCAGAAGTTGTCAGTTCTGGTCCTTCAGCCACAAACTGCTCTGGTTTTCTGGATCTCCACAATGAATATACAGGAAAGAGATTTGTATGCACATATCTCATGCATGAGTTATGGCTGAAATCCATAAAGATCTATGCAAATCTCTCATACATATTCATTGCGGATATTCTGAAAATCTGACTGGCTAGGTGGGTCCCAAGGACTGGGGGTTGAGAACTCCTGCTCTAAATAGTTCTAGCCAACTCGCAGGAACTATCTAGAGCAGGAGGTTCTCGACCCGGCTAGCCAGTCAGATTTTCAGAATATCTACACTGAATATGTATGAGAGAGTGGCTGCAATACATATAAATCTATCTGAGGCATGAGATGTGCATAGAAGGGAAGCAGAGCAAATCTATCTCCTGCATATTCATTGTGGATGTCCTGAAAAGCAGATCTGTTAGTGGCCCTGAAGGACCAGCATTGCCTACCCCTGTCTTACTTGGATGATTGACTGATCCAAGGCCATATCTTAAGGCAGAGAAATCTGTGCAGTGCACCTAAGTCAGGGATGGCCAACGCTGGTCCTTGAGAGTCACAAACAGGACAGGTTTTCAGGATATCCACAATGAATTTGCATATGAGGCAGTGCATGCAAATCTCTCTCTCGTGCAAATTCATTGTGGATATCCTGAAAACCAGGCTGACGTGGTGCACTAGAGCACTACAGTTGACAACTCCTGTCATAATTATGGGAGTTACTAAAGTTTGTAAATCAATTAAACTCATTATAACATCTGACTTTAAAGACTGTGACCTCTACTTCCATTCTTATTGTGACCTCTAGTGGTCAAATAAATAAAAGTAAGATGCAAAATTCGATGTGGACCTTATTTACTTGTTTCTTAATGCTTATGTTATGTTCTGTAAATATTCTAGTTCACATTTATTTTGAATAATATGTTGGTGGCCTCTGGGTACCGTTATCTGTCCAAATGTGCTGCTTGGGAAAACGAGTTGGGGTTTTTTTTTAATTATAAAATACGACACCCTTAACCATTTTCAAGTTTAGACAGCTGTGGTGCAGGGGCCTCTAGCCTCCAGTGCTTGTGTAATGGGAGGGGGGAACAGCATAATTTAGCTGTTGCTGCATATTATTTTACACTCTGCCACAGCACTGGCATTCTTGAAAGCTTTAATGTCTCTTAATTCAGTCTGTTGAACAAAGCTGAAGATCCTGCCTTCAGTTTCAGCGCTCTGCTCCTGCCCCAGTCCCTCCCCTTCCAAACAACCTGCAAGGAACCTTCTTCTCTTCTTCCCCTTACACGCTGGAGTGAAGTTATTGGGACAGGGGTAAGAGGTGACGTTGGAGTGGCCAGACAAAGCTGTCTCAAAGCATTTGATCCTTCAAAGATAAATCTGTATCAAACCAAAGCTGATCGTGCTAAAATTCCTGGCTGGGGAGATGCACCTATAGCAGCATTTCATTTTTATCTAAAGGTTCCTACGCCTGCATACATGCCAGTCATAAACACCTTTAAAAGACCTGGAGCTAGCTATTTTGAAAGTCTTCAACTGCTCCTGTCCCACAGTTGGCAGAGAGGGCATTACTTTCAATTCACAGAAGCTGTGATGACTGATGCTACTACTGACAAGCTTTGACTTGTACTAATTCAACTTTTTTTTTTTTTTTTAAATCTAATACTCTGCTTTTTTTCAATGTACTTCCGGTTACCATGTTTCTAATGTGTGTGTGCACGCGTCTTTCTCTGTGATTAACAGCATGAGACATAGCTGATACGTAAGCTTGTTCGAAAAGCCAGAAAGGACTTTCTCAGGCAGATGTAAAAAGGACACCGCTCTTCCGAGGGAAAGCTGTGCTAGTCTGGTGTAGCAAACATGACAAGAGGCAGGTGGCATCTTTTCTAGAGCAATTTATTGAGGCAGAGTCCACTTCATCAGATCCCTCCATACATTGGTTAGTTTTTTGTGTCATGACGCACCTGGCATTGAGCTCACTTCAGCACTGTGGCAACCAGAAGAAGACGCATCCGTAAAAATGATTCTCTCTTTAGCACAGTACGAGTGCCCAAAGAATCGTTTTATACGGATCCGTCCTCTTCTGGTTGCAAGATTGGATGGGCTTGCGCTGTGTTTTCTGGCTCACTTCAGCATGGCGCACAGACACCTTCCCTCCCTCAACCCCTGGCATCTTAGTCTTTTCTCCATTCTCTGCCCCCTGCATCTTTACCTCTTTCCCCTCTTCCCTTATCTCCCACCCCCTGGCATCACCATCTTTCCTCCTCATTTCTTCATTGCAATCCCTCATCTTCTCTCCACCTTTGCTGCCATCCCTTTCTCTTCTCGTCATCCTCCTTCTGCCCTATTACCTTCTGCATCGCCTCTCTTCCCTTTCTCTTTAGCCCCTGGCATTAACATCTTCTCTTCCCTTTTCTCTAACCTTTGCATCACCACCTTTCCTTTTCTCTCCCTCTACCCCTGCTGGAATCACCTTCCCCCCCCCCCCCTGTGCTTTCTCTGCACCCTCCTGGCATCACCATCACTGTCGCCTTTCCTACCCCCTCCCCCGATTATAATCTCCAAGCTCCTACCCTCTCACGTCACCTTCCCTTTCCTACTCGCCTTGGCATCCGTATCTTCTCTTTCTCTTCCGTTCCACCCCCAGCTGCCTCTGCCAGCAGCTTGTGCTGCTGCTGCTTTCTTTGCCTGTTTCCTTCTGTGTTCAGTAGAGATGTGAATCGGATGCCAGAATCTGTTCTGGTATCGTGGACCCGTGGGAAATTTCATTTCCCACGGTCTAGATGGTTTGGTTTTTTTTTCCGGCTATCGCGAGCTGGAAAAAAAAAACCCACCCTGACTCTTTTTAGATCTAATTATTTACAATTCCTGACACCCCCCCCCCCCCCAAAAAAAAAGAAAACTTGCCTAAAGTCCCTGGTGATCCAGCGGGGGTCCTGAGAGTGATCTCCCTCTGTCGGCTGCCAGTAAACAAAATGGTGCTGGTAGCCCTTAGCCCCTGTCACATGGTAAGGGCAATCAGTGCCATTGGCCGGCCCCTGTCACATGGTATTTATTTATTTTTTATTTATTTTTGGTTTTTATATACCGATCTTCCTGCATTAGATACAAATCAAACCGGTTTACAAAGAACGTAAAACTTGCCTGTAGGCTATACATTGAACCTTGAACATTAACCTTGAAAGAACCTGGAACAACAAATTGAATTATGAAACAATACAGTCACAATAAGCAATTGATTCCATTAAATTGGTCTTAGATACTATTAGGTTGAAGCAGAAGATATGAAGTGAAAAAGATAGGAGAAAAAAGGGAGGAGAAAAGCAGAATAATACCAAGGGGTAATAGGAGGGCTCTTCAAGGGAAATGAATTAGAGAAAAAAGAAAAGTAAAATATGAAAGCAGAAATAAAACAAGCCTATCTTGAGGTGAGGAAAGAACAGAGATATGTAGCGAAAAGAGGAGAGAACGTGTTAACTAAAATGCTGTTTCTGGAAAAGCTAGGTTGAATAGCCAGGTTTTTAGTTTTTTCTTGAATGAGATTGGGCAGGGGTCCTGTCTGAGGTCTGGTGGGAGAATGTTCCATTGAATAGGACCTGCGGAAGAAAAGGCCCTGTTCCTTAGAGAGGTTTTAACTTCAGGGATGAAGAGAGAACCTTGGTAAGCTCTTCTCTTAGGTCTTGTGGAGGAATTAGGGCGAATCTGGAAAGAGAGATCGATTGGAGCAAGTTTATGGAAGGCTTTGTGCATGACGGTCAGCACTTTGGTAGGAGAATTGCTCCTGTCATAGGATCGCTCCCAGGACCCCTGCTGCACCACCACCACCAGGGACTTTAGGCAAACTTTAGGGGGGGGGGTCAGGAGGGTGGGGGATCCTAAATAATTAGATCTATAGGGTTGGGGGGGGGGTTCCAGTGTGCCCGTTCTCTCCTCTCCCCCCCCCCCAAACTATAGGAAAACCCCACATAATTTTCATGTGGTTTTCTTATCATTTTCAGGGACCCCCGCTGCATGATGGATTAGAAAATATTGTACGATATTCATCCATCAAAAAACCGATGCCCATCCCTAGTATTCAGAACTGCATGGGGCCAGCATGACTTGTGTGCCTACAGCGTTCACCTTGCCCTTTTCAACTGCAGTGGGGAAAACCAGCCACAGATCCATGCTGCTCTGACTCCCCCTGCTGGCAGGAGCAGTGCCTGCAGGCCAGCTGTTGGGAAAACAAACAAAGCTCAGGGCACAGCAGTTGGGGAAACTGTTTTAGCCTATAAGGTGCCACCTGCTTCTTGTCAAAAATGAGGGCACTCTTCCAATTCAAAACAAAAGTGACATTTCACAGTTAAAGTACATAAGTTACAAATGTAACTTTTTAAATACTTAAACCATAAAGTTGATTTTTATTGTTTAAAAACATGTTTTCAATAAAACTACTTTTTATGTAAAATTATGAAAACTTGCCATATCCATGCCACAGAATTTTAAAAACTCTGCCACAGCATTTGCTAATGCTTCCTGCTGAATTAAAAAAAAAATCTGCAGGAAACCAGAGGTGCTGATTGTAGTACCTGGAGCCCATTCTGCTATAGTGCTGTTCTCCTGCTTCCTATTACTACACTACTTCCCAGTTCTCCCACGATGTGTGCTGAGGCTGATGTGTATCCCCTCATAGCTTTTGCAATTCTTCATCATTATTGCCAGCAGTACCTCCATACTCTTCACTTCTTCCTGGTAAGAATACTGTGGGTACTGTTCAAAAAGACCTTATAATATACACAATACCTATAACGAAGATGGCTACAGGTGCTTAAAAAATTTAACTAATAATCTAATGATACAAATTCAATAACTTTGAAGGGAGCAGTTTACACTTTTCTGAAGTAGTCAGTTTTATTGTAGCAGCATAAGTACAAGATTTAATATGGTATACATTATCTTATGCTTTTGTTTTAAGCTTCCAAGACTTGACCGAGCAAAGTATGGTTATGAAAACTAGAACTCCTGCTTTATTTCTAAAGCAGCTTGCACTTGTCCATTATGCAATGCCAAACTAATTAACCCATCTGCAAGGTAAATTAAACCAGTTTTATCTCACCCTTAGCTGTTGGTGGATCACTGTCCTGAAGAAATCTAGGACCTGTCTTGACATGGTGCGGGGAAAATCCAGCAACTCCTATGCAGGCAGATGACAACAAAGGTAGAACCCAGAGGTCTTGTAAATAATTCACCAGGTTCTTGTCCTAGTTATCTTAAATCTGTCCCCAAATCTCTTCTCTGGTTTGGTGTGAGACTACCTTGATAAACATCTTGTTTATCTCAAGGCCCTACTCCCCACCAAATACAACAAATGTAAGCCACACTTTTAGGCAGGTAAAAGATAAGAGAGACAGATTTATTACAAAGCTTCCTTAACAATAAACAAAATATATTTAATAATAGCAGACATGATAGATCACACTTCATGTTGATTAAATTCAGTGCCCCTCCCCCCCCAGTCTGATTTAAAACCTGTCACAGGCCAGTAACAATTCACTGTACTATGTTAGTACCCCCCCCCCCCCAATCAAATATATCCCTGAAAACATAAGGTAGTTTTTGGTAGCCTGTTACCTTAAACTTGTGCCTGCCTTCTTAAATGTGGGATCAGCTCTGTTTTAAAACAAGAAAATATTTTCAAATCGCAAATTTCTCATCTACAAACACAACTGGGAATTGCCAGCAGCTGTCTGTCTCTTCCCAGATGTCCTGAAGTTCTTTCATGTAGGCTGCTAGCCTGGATACTGCAGCATTTGTGTGTGTGTGTGTGTGTGTGTATTGCTGTTAGTCTTGTCACTAGTGCTGTGAACCTCTCTTACTTGTTACTGCAGTTAAGTATAGCTGTGTAATTGTAGTGCTTGGTAAGTAAAAAGTTCGAGTGAGTTTCTGTCAAGAATGAGTTATCCCAGTAACTGTCTCCTAGTTGCTTGGATCTTTCCAAATCGGTGGAAATCTTTCAGTGACATTATACAAACAGTGTTCATACACGAAACTTAAATTTTTTTCCAATTCAGCAGTGTTTGCTTGCACTCTGATAGCTCGTGCTTCTGCTGTCTGTCTATTTTTTGACACTGTTCCTTTCCTAAAGTCACACATTTAGCACTTTGTAATGCCAATAGGTTTTGGGTTTGTTTGTTTTTTTGTGCATAGTCTTTGCAGTTTCAAATGTTCATCTCTGAGGAGTTGGTGACCACTGACATCTTCACAGACTTTGACTAATTTAACAGTTCAGCTTGTGCTTTATATCTAACCCACCATCTGCCTTAAGAAAATTGTACTTTCCCGCCTCCTTTATCACACAGAGCAGAAAACAGACTACAGAAGTGAAACGTCTGCTAGACAGAGGAAACTAGGACTTCTGCAAGCAGTCGTCAGAATTCAAAGAGAGAGAGAAATGGGGAAAAACAAGATTAATAACTTTCTTTTTGTTAGAATAGATAATGTTTATATAAAAAGGACTATATTAAAAATGAAGACAAAAGGAAATACATATGCTGGCTCTTAATATACTTAGTCTCTCCGACGTCTCTGTGCTGTATCCAGGCAAGAACAGGGTAACAGAGGGTGGTGGATGGTGGAATGCCCTTCCGGAAGAGGGGGTGAGGATAAACACTAAAACTCAAAACCACATGGGATAAACACTCTGAATCCCAAAAAGGTTAAGGAGGATGATGAAGGAAAGGGTGTATGCAGGTTACCGCATGGAGTGGCAGTTAATACCCTTAACCAATTACCCGTGAAGAATTTGACACAACTCTAACATCGCTCTCTGCTTTGATCGGGGGGGGGGGGGTGTGTGTGGAGTGGTGAAAAAATGGTATTCAATTCTGAAGACGGCCAAAGCTGGGCCCCAGCTTTTACTAAGTTGGGTACTAATACGCTGACATTGGAGATAAAGCTTCTATGGTCAAGTCCAAAAGCAAAGAACTTTCAAGAAGCGTAGTCTGAATAATCAGGAAGGTTGTTCACCATGTAAATATGTTGCAGTAATTTTTGTTATGGGTGTGAAAGTTTGCTTGGTTTTGCTTGTAAATATTGCTATCCTTAACATAAGGCATGAGGGTAACCAGCATGGAGCAACAGTTACTGCCCTTAACAGACACATGGGTGTAATTTATACTGAGTGGCAATTGCTGCCATGGGTAGTGTGCTAGGGAGACTTGATGGACCATTGGTCTTTTCTGCTGCTAATACTATGTAAGAAGTTCTTGGCTTTAACCAAAGCTCTTTCAAGGGCTAAGGTGGCAAGACACCTATGTCCAGGTTATGGAGCAGGATCTACTGAGCACGGAACTTAAGTCTTATACTTGCAAGTTCACAGGTGTAGTAAACTGCAACAGTCAGTCTAAGGATTTCTTAGAAAATGTTCAGAGTCCTTTCCTCTGTTTGGAACCTCATTCCGTTCCATAGGATTCAGTGTTGATCTTGATTGGATGTCGCCACCAGCTATAGAGAAAGGATTGGTGTGATGTAAATGATGGCATCTGAATGTTCTCACTGCAAGTACTAAAGTTCATCAGTGGATAGTTGCTGAACAATACCCATTTCATAACTGGTTTCATGGCTGGCTAAGGACATGCTGACAATTCTTGTGTCCCCTGTATCCCACCATTGTGTAAGGTGCAGATAGATGTCTGAGATGGGAGAACAATTGGTTTCTTCTATGTGCAAATCACAGTCCCTTATGCAGTGGCCAAGATCATCATGAGCCTGAAGACTCCATATTTTGTGCTGCTTAGGCCTTCATTCTGGTTCAAGCTGTGTACATGGCTGCAGGCCTTCAGTTCAATGATGCACATACTTGTTTAGGGTCACTGGTAATTACCTTACACATGCTGAACCCTCTGCAAGTTTAGACAGAAATGGAGCCTGCAACCTACATGAAATATATTATGCAAAGTACAAATTCCCTGACTCCAACTAGAGCCTGACACCTCAAGCCAAGCCTTTTTTTCTTTGCCATTAGAATCTCAGCCTTAGTGTCTGGTGCAGACTCTCTTGAAGCTTTGTGAGGACAAGGGGACTGTGATGGTCATAGCCACTTTCTAGCCGAGACAGGTCTGTTTTCCACACCTCTGGGAGTTGTCCATCTGAAGACCAAACAGTCTGGGGCCTTCCTCAGATCTCATCATGCAAGAGTGAGGCAGGTTGTGACATTCCAAGCTCTAGGCCCTCTTGCTCACAGCCTGGATGTTGAGAGTTTAATTCTGCAACCACTTGATCTCTCAGAAGATATGTCTCAGGTCCTAGAAAGCCTTCCACTAGAAAGGCCAATGGACTGAAGTGGAGGAGGTTTTCTATATGGTGTGAGCAGAAGGGCCTAGATCTGTTCTCCCCACACAAAAACTGCTTGATTACTTTCTACGCGTAGTGGAAGCTCGCTTAAAAACCAACGCCGTTAGCGTTCATCTCAGTGCAATTGGTGCATACTACCATGGTGTAGATAGCATGCCCATCTCTGTACCGTCTACAATTGTATGATTCATGTGGGGCCTGCTTAAATTGAAGCTGCCCCTAAGGCCTCCCGCTGTGTCTTGGGACCTCACCATGCTGTTAGTTCAGCTGATAGCTCCTTTTGAGCTGCTGTGCACCTGTGACCTGAAGTACCTGACCTGGATGGTCATATTTTTGGTGGAAGTCACCTCAGCATCAGAGTCGGTGAGCTCAAGGCCTTAGTGACTTACTCACCTTACACTTTTTTTTATCCTGACAGGGTGGTTCCTGCTTAAGGTGGTGATGGACTTAATTCTTAACCAGGCCATTGTCCTGCCAACATTCTTTCCCAGGCCCCATTTGCACCAAAGCGAACAAGAAGTGCACGGTTTGGACTTCAAGCAAGCCTTAGCCTTCTATCTGGAGTGGACAGAAGCCCATAGATCAGGGGTGGGCAAGTCCGATCCTCGAGGGCTGCAAACCAGTCGGGTTTTCAGGATACCCCTAATGAATATGCATGAAATAGATTTGTATATAACTGAGGCAGTGTGTATGCAGGTCTCTCTCATGCATATTCCTTAAGGATATCCTGAAAACCCGACTGGTTTGCAGCCCTCAAGGACTGGACTTGCCCACCCCTGCCATAGATAGTCCACACAACTTTTTATTTCTTTGGGAATAGGTTGGGCATTGTTGTTGCCAGACACCATCCAGTTGGCTAGCAGATTGCATCTTTCTGGTATGCCCAGCCGGGCCTGCATCTTGGGGGTCATGTCAAGGCTAATTCTGTAGCCTCATGGCAGCATCAGTGGCCCACATGCGAGCAGTTCCCGTGGAGGAGATCTGCAAGGCAGAGATGTGGTGTTCACATTTCACTATTGTTTGGCTAAGGATGGCAGATGTGACAGGTTCAGCCAGTCTGCCTTTCGGAATCTGTTTGAGGTGTAGAACCCAACTCTACCCGCCTAGGGTCCGTTGTTTTGGGTTCAGGCTGTCTCCTCCCTCTGTTACCAACAGCACAATTGTTGTGCCCATTGGCATTTGGTTAGGTGTCTCTTGGTCCCCTTTTGTGTTGGGGAGCAGCCTGTAGCTAGGGATTTACCCATGTGTGAAAACTACCATCCTGCTTGTCCTCAGAGGAAGCAGAGTTGCTTTTCTCTTAACAGGTGTTTCCTAAGGACAGCAGGAGTTTGGTCCTCCAGAAACCCGCCTGCCATCCATGTCCACAAAGAATATGCAAATCTATCTCATTCATATTCATTGTGAATATTCTGAAAACCAGGCCTTTTGCAGCTCTTGACGACTGGAGTTAGCCAACCCTGCACTAATCTTTTATTATTTTTTTTTTCCCCCTGTCCAACACAGTTTGAATACCTTCTGCATATTTGTTTTTAAATATATTTATTAACACAAGAAGCATGAATATACAAACCCCACCATCCACATTTGAAGAAGTAGTAAGATACAGTATTAGTGTGGAATCAAAATATGAACAAACATTTGTTGCCTGTGTTAACATTTCCCCCCCCCACCACACACAATTTACCCTATCCACACTTCATTCACACCTCATTCAATCATTCCTACAAATCCTGACCTAGACAATAATACATCTCACACGTTCATTAATTTTGCCAACCTTTCCCACTAAAGAAAATGCTTCCTCTGGTATAATATTGACCTATGACCCTGCGAATCTTGGAATTGTAGTTTCTCTAGCATTTCAGCTTGCCATTCTGCAAACATGGGTGGTTCCTCTGTTCCAATGGGAGAAGATGACCTTCAAGGCAATGGTGAACAGAATAGTAAGCAATTTGGGGTCTCTCGCTGGAAGACTCAAAGCTTGTTCAAACCAATGCAAATGAATCATCTTCCCCTCCCATGGGCTTGCTCTACCCCACTAATCTTTCCACGCAATCCCATATGTGGCCCCCAGACTGTTGCGGCCTAAGACCGTGAACATGTGACATAATGACCCTAGATGAGTTTTACATTTGAAACCATTCCTGGATTCCCACAATTTCAGCTTGGCTCCCCTTTCCCTAGTTAAACAACTTAAATTGCATTTCTCTCAAACTAGCAAGCTGTAGAAGCTTATAAATGACTTTAAAAGCTATGTGAAGAGCCTCTTCTGCATATTTTTAAGTCTAGACTCAAAATTATCGCTGAAGGATATGCTGCAATGCCATTGGCACATACCATCATTTAATATGGTCTAATCCCCCCCCCCCCCAAAAAAAAAAACAAAAAGAAAAAGTGGTTTATAAATGATTGAATTGAATGTAGAAGGAAGACTGAGATCTGTATACCCCTTAGTTGTATGATTCATGTAGAACTTAATTGAGTAAAGCCTTGTATTAAGCCTCCTGTCATGTGACCTGGATGCAGCTGAGCCTTTGAACTCTTGTAAATTAACATACCTGATCTGGAAGGTTGCTTCCTTGGTGGCAGTAACTTCAGTTCACAGAGGTAGGGAGTGTCAGCCCCTAAAAAAGTTATCGACCTCTTAAGTTTCATCACAACAGAGTAGTGCTACACACGAGTCCTCAGTTTCTACTTGGGTTGTGACTGATCTCCACCTTTATCCGTCACTTGTTCTTCCAACATTTTTCCCCAAGAACGCATGCCAACAAAGATGAACAAGCCTTTCATGCTGCAGATTGCAAAACAGATGTTGCCTTCTGTCTGGAGCAGACTAAAGGCTTCAGAAGGCTCTTCTAGCTCCTTCCTTTTACTCCAACCAACCTGAAAGTGCTGTCACGATGAGAACACTAGCCCGTTGGATAGCAGATTCTATAATCTTTCATTTATGCCTAAGGTCTAAAAAGTCAGGGCCATAGCTGCATCAAAGGCCCATCTGAGGTCAACTGGTCTAGAAGAGATTTGCAGGCTGCAATGTGGGGTTCAATCCACCTCTTCCCATTCTGTTATTGTTTAGATACAAACTTCTGGTGTGACATCTGGTTTGGGTACTCCATTCATTCTTCAGGGACCTTTTCAGGGTTACAGCTGAATTCCAGCCCTGCTTGGCCCTATTTCTGTGTTCTAAGTTTGTCTTCCTGTTTGAAAAAAGAAAAGGAAGTCCTATTTTTTTTTTTCTATGTGTTGTGCTTTAATAATCTCATTTTCTTCTCCTCCCCTACTTTATATTGGGGGTCTAATCTGTATACATATTTTTCCTTTGTCTTAATTTTGTAAATTTGTTAGCATGTGTGGGTTTTGTTTTGTTTTTTTCTGGAGCTGGCTTATTTGTGAGCCTAACAATGGTGCTGAATAAAAATTAAAGAAAAAGAAATTCTAACATGCTGAAAATAGTTGTCCTCCCCTGTGGGAGAAGTTGTTTTTTCCTTGTTTAAGACAAATCTTAAGTAGAGAGTTGTATCGGTGTGACTGTGTTGAATTGCTTGATTTGAAAGGGAATTTGCTCAGGTGTTCTCTGAAGCCAGGAATTACCCACCAGGCCCCCGCAAGCCCTCCATCCTTCTGTTCTTAATTCCACAATCGTGGCGCACTCCTCAGCTGTAGGCATGTGGGAAGTGCCCTAAGAAGTTCTGAAATGGTTTTGTGGTCGGCACTCTCTGCTGATATCGCCCATGTGGGCGACTGAGCTGCTCTCTTCAAGGAACACCGAGTAACTGTTTTAGTTTGCATCTTTCAAGCCATGTGGCAGAGCTTGAATTTGGCAGGGCTGGGAGGAGCGAGGCTGAAACAGATGACTTCTCGCTCTTGGTGCTTGTGATTGCTGCTGGCGTTGTGTTTTAAATTTATGAGACACTCTTTTGATAGGAAGATTTCAAGAAAAACCTACACAAATGAGGTATGAGATCATGTAGGTGGATTGAGTGCTGCACTGAGTCATCTTGAATTACTTAAAAAGAAAATGCTGTGTTGTAAGGTTAACCTCGTTCTATTAAGGTCAACAAGAATTTGTCTAAAGCTGTAAGCACAGTAATTGAATCTGCTTTTGGGTAGGAATTTAGGCTATGCAGAGACATTTTTTCTTCTTTAAAGAACTGTAACTTAAGAATACTAAAAGCTTGCAAATAGCACACAGTACACTTCGACCACAATCCTTTGCTAAACTTGTAGTAACGATAGAGGCCGACCCTTGGAATTAATATTTTTCCATCATATTGCTTACAGGGCTGCAATTGAATCTTATTTTGGAGAACATTTTCTCTAACAAAAACTGGAGGCCAAATCCTCCTGTGATGGGGAATAAGTCTTACCATTTCTACCCTCCCCAATACTTTTAATTTATTTTTTTTTTGATAAGAACATTCTTAAGATTTTGAAGAAATAGACTTTGGGAATTCCCCCATTTGCTGCAAGAAAGGAATAACCAGGTTTCTTTCCTTAGTCCTGGCATTAATTTGTAGGAGAGCAGCCAGCACTGCAGGGCCAGGTCTTCCTTTCCGATTTAAGGAGCCAGAGCAGCAGGGGGTGTTCTACTCCAGCCCCAGCCCCTCCCCTCCAGGCAGCCTGCAGGGAAGTGAAGGAGAGGGGGTGAGGTTGGAGCACTCTGAGAAGAGAGCGGCTTCCTAAACCAGGCCCACTCCTCTTCTTCTCACTTCTGTATTGCAGGGAACAGAAGGGGCAGGGGGTGATACTGAAGCAGATGCTGCAACGACAGACACAAGTTTTTAAACTTGGGAGCAGTAGTGCCAGTTGTCAAGGTATCAAGCCCTGGCCTTGATGAATGGCACTCCTGCTCACAACTTTCAAATTCATCGAGGGCCTATTTGCTGGCAGAACAAAACCGAATGGTGTTCTGCTACCTCTTTTTCTGGGACCCAAGAAAATGGAGCGGAGCACAGCTGGCAATGTTTATCGATTCTGGCTCACCCCGGGGAACCAGAGCAGAGCCAGTTACATTAGTAAGTGGTGGTCCCCGGCCCCTTGGAGGAAGCAGAGAAGAACAGAGTGTTGAAGCTGCTTACACTGAGACATGGGCAGCCCTGTAGATTTGGTTTTGTTTTTTTTTTATTTCTCAAATTTTCAGTTTACAATCAAGAATTTCTTGATAACAAAATCTGGCCATTACTTACATAAACAAGATCATAAAATAAATTTTAACATACAAGTAAATATTTCATGTACCATCTTCTAAGTCCTCAACAATTGGGAGAATATAAATAGGAATATTACAAAGGCATTATATCCAAGGGAAAAAAAACCCCCCACTAGGAAATAAGACGATTTAACTAGGTAGGCCAACTTACAACTTTATCGAGCCATTTGTTATTTTACTGAGGGAGTGTTGTTTCACATTTTGCTCACTTTGTTTATCTATTATAAATTTTTTTCAAATGAGAAGATTGAAAGAAACAAACCTTAACACTTTGATAAACAATAGAACATTTACATGGAGATTTGTTTGTACAAAGCACCCATCTGTAATAATTTTAGCTTTAATAAGAGGAACTCTTTTTCTCCTCCTTTGAGTTTCTTTGGTGACATCTGGAAACATTCTTACTTCCTTTTGGTAAAACTTCTCCTTTATATTCCTAAAAAATAATTTTTGAACCCACTCTTTATCTGAGTTTAGTAAAAAAAAAGAAATTACCATTGTGGCTGGTTGGGCCTCTTCTAAACTAGTGGATTCTAGAATTTCAGTTACATTTAGTGGCATTAAAGCTTGATAAGGTTGCTCTTTTTCAGATGTTATTTTCCCTGAAGGAATATAATATACTTGAGTTAAAGGACGTAAAGCTTGTTGTGGGATTTTAAGAAATTCTAATGCAAACTTATTCCACATTTCTTTTGCTGAGAAATTAGAAGCTTTAGGAAAATTTACCAATCTTAGATTTCTACTTCTAGATTGATTTTTCCAAATTTTCCATTTTTCTAATCAGAAACTGATTTTCTATCATTATTAATTCATTCTGATTACTTAACTTTTTCAATTCTTCAGAATTTCTCTCAATAGCCCGATCCCTCATTTTATCATCACAAATTATCTTATTAACTTTAAGGTCCATTTTTTTTTCTATATTTTTAACTATGGGTTTTAATTGCAATTGCAATTGCAAAATTTTTATTTAACACAACTAATGTTTCCCGTATAACTTCTAATGAAAAAATTTGTGGTCTTACAATTGGTATTATTTCTGACTCTTCCTCACTTAAAATAGATTCTTGAGGAGGCAGAGAGAAAAGAACAGCTTACATTACCTGAACGGACTCCGGGGGTGTCTCGGCTGCCCCCGACGCTGATTTGCACCTGGGATTCTGATTTGCCTACCCGGCGTGTCCACTGCAGGCGGGACCCGGAAGTTCCCATAAAAGCCTTGCCTCTGCCTGGTTTCATTGAGGCAGAGAGAAAAGAACAGCTTACATTACCTGAACGGACTCCGGGGGTGTCTCGGCTGCCCCCGACGCTGATTTGCACCTGGGATTCTGATTTGCCTACCCGGCGTGTCCACTGCAGGCGGGACCCGGAAGTTCCCATAAAAGCCTTGCCTCTGCCTGGTTTCATTGAAGCAGAGAGAAAAGAACAGCTTACATTACCTGAACGGACTCTGGGGGTGTCTCGGCTGCCCCCAACGCTGATTTGCACCTGGGATTCTGATTTGCCTACCCGGCGTGTCCACTGCAGGCGGGACCCGGAAGTTCCTACAAAAGGTCATCATGCTGCGGCGCGCAGTCGACGCCGGTGCGCTGCTTAAGCCGCGCGCGCTCAAGGGGCGCACGCTGTAGGCTTTGCCGGGACTTGGCCGGGACTTTGCTGGACATTATACCAGGTCAGAGACTTTTGTAATATTGCCTTAGAAGTGGTTTAGCTGCTCTCTCTATTACTGCCTTCATTAGCTGAACCTCAAAGCTTAATACGCAACACTCTGATACAAACTTGAAGCCTAATTGAAATAGGTTTAAATTTATTTGTTTCCTTTTAAACATGCCACATACTAAAAGGAAGGCGAAGCTTAAGCCTTCCAGTGATGTGGCTTCAACAGAAACGGGCCAAAAGACTGTATTACAGTGGTTAGACTCACAGCATAATCCAGATGAGCTGGCCGTTGAGGTGGATCCAGTGGAACGGTATGGTTCCCCTCTGGCCATAGAGGCATCACTTAGCCCTGGAGCACCGGAAACGCCACCACCACCTGGAAAGGAGATAGGGATTTCCCCTGGAAATCCAGGTGTTCTTAACGAGGGGAATGAGACTGTTCTGGACTATCAGGGAACCTTTGCACAAGGGGTTAAAAATTTGGAAAAAATTCAACAGAATGGGAAGGGAGAAAGTTTGAAATTAAGTAAATCAGATAATTCTGTTATCATACCGATAGAGACGAGTACACCTAAAATTGGGAATATGTTGTTAGGAAATCAAGAAAATATTACTGTTACTATTAAACAAGCTACTATACCCAAAAAACCTGCAAATATCACTATGGAATCCCTATGGAATTATATGGCTAAGATAGATGTCTCCATAAATAACTTAACTGAAGTAGTGATTAAGACCTCAAATTCATTAGTATTAAATACTACTGAATTAGGAAAACAACAGGAAGTTATTAATGAAATAGAAAAGCGTGTATGTCAAATTGAGAGGATTCAGACTCACCAGATAAAAAATGAAAATGAAATAGGCAAAAGATTGGAAAATCTTGAAAATGCAGTAAGATCGTTAAATCTGAGGGTGAATAATTTTCCCATAATTAAAAAGATAGACGCACTAGAACTGTTCAGGAATTATATGTTACAAATTTTAAAAATTCCTGAAAAAATATTGCCAGTGATAGTAAAAGTGTATTATCTGGGGAGTAAAAAGAAGGAGTTGAATTTAGGGAATAAAACAGGAAATGAGGAAGGTAAAGTAATTGGAGGAGAGTCAATAGATCTTTCTGATCTCCTACAAAAATCCCAAGATGAAATTGAAATTACTTCTAGGGCTACTCTCTTAGTACAGTTTGCCTTCTCAACTGATAGGGATAACACATTGAGATCTTTCTTCCGAAATAGGCTATCAACATTCTATGGCCAAAAGATTTGGATTTATCTGGATTTAATAAAATCCACGCAAATGAAAAGGAAAAACTTTTTACAATATAGAAGGGAAATTACAGATAAGGGTGGATATTTCAGCCTAAAATACCCCTGTAAATGTATAGTAAAGCTAGATGGTAAGACCTATTCCTTTTTAGATCCAGAGGGTCTCAAAAGTCTCCTCGCTGAGGAAAAAGCCGGAATTTAAATAATTGAGTCTAAAATAGATTCTTGAGTGATCAACAACTCCTCTCTAACATTCCCCTCTGGTACACTCGACCTTCTAGTGTACTCTGCCTCTGGAACCTCAGTTGTTCCCAGTTCACCCTCTAAGTCACCACTTCTTTTTAGAGGCGACAAGGTGTCCTCAGTTGATTCAGATCTCGCTCGAGCAGGATTCCCAGGGGTTGCTCTATCATCCGGGGAAAAAGAGATCTCCAAGTCACGAAGACTTGTAGTGCCTTCCTGCGACATTTCACCCGGTTTTATAGCACTCCTGATGTGGGCATCCATAGGGCCCGACACCGCACTAGCTATAGCACCTTCAATAGTGAACCTCTCTCTCGCCCTTTGTTTCCGGGCCGAGTGAGGCATAATTTAACAATAAAGTTCAGAAGAAATAAGAAGGTATTTAACTGAGTTAGTTGTCTGTTTTCATTCTCCCAAGTGGAGATTGTGAAGTCGAGAGGCTTTCCCAAGCGTAATCAACAAAATCCGACAATGCGAAGCCAGGCAAACCCAAGCCACGCGCTGGCTGCGCACCGCAAGCTGTCCGGTCTTATGGAACCGCTTCCGGGGTCCCGCCCTCCGCGTCGCAGTTGGTCACAGCTGGTAACAGAAGAAAATTACCGTCGGGACATCGAGAAAGCTCTTACCCCCGGATTTCTTGAACAAGCAGGTAATTGGGCAGTCCTTGCTTCTCTCAAGCCCCTGTAGATTTGATTTTTGTGCAATTTTCCAGCACAATTTAGGAGGCTGTGAGGGACCACAGCCCCATTACTTCTACCACTCCTGCGTGTTTTGGCTTTCCTGCTTAGCATGTTTTCATCCCAGGCCCTCCAATCGCTGCTGCTACTGACCCACACTGGTGACGGTGACAGGCCGAGTGAGGGGATGTGGAAGGGCAAATGAGAGAGTGATGAGATTAGAGAGGCTGTGGATTGTGGGGGGGAGAGGGGGAAAGAATGAGTCAGGGGATCAAAGGTGCTCTGAGGTGTGAATGGGGGTATCAGAGGGACTATGAGATTATCAGATTGGGGGGGGCTATCTGTGAGTGAAGTGATTGGAGGGGGTAGAGAAAAGGTGAAGCAGGGGAGGGAGAGAGAAGAAAGTGAGTGAGGAGAGTGTTTGACATTACTTCCTTCCTTCCTTTCACTCCCAAGGAGGCAAAGAGTAGACCCTGCTTTTAAATTCCAGGCCCCCAACCCCCCCTGTCCAAGGAGCCTGAGGACAGTGGACAGTGCACGCCAGCCTGCTCTCACCCAGGAAAGCAGCGGGGAGCCATCTGATTCTTGGCTTGAGGAGGGACAGTTTCTGGAGAGGGGGATTTTCCAAGGAGAGGAGGGACTTGATGATCAGCAGGGACAAAGGTCTAGACAGGGCTTAATTTGTAAAGGGGTGGAACCACTGCTGAGTGGTGAACTCTCTCTCACACACACATTTCACAGTCTTTTAAGATGCTTGATGAACACTGGGTCTGGGGATGCAGGATCCCTGGGAAGAGGAGAAGTTAGCTAGAGAGAATGGAGGGATCCTGCATCCCCAGGCCCAGCGTTCATCAAGCATCTTAAAAGACTGTGAAATGTGTGTGTGAGAGAGAGTTCACCACTCAGCAGTGGATCCACAGTATATTTCTGATAATTTTATGTCAAATACTAAAAAGCCTATCTAATAAATAGTAGAATATTAATTAGTGGTTTTCTCCATGTGATTCGCATTATTGGGTGACATTCAGAGAAAAAAAAGCTAATTTTAATTCCTTTTTCAAGAAGCTGATTTTGAGATCATTTATGATAAAGGTTTTTTGGGAGTTGAGTAAGTGTGTTATAATCGTCTCCCAATGAAGTAACACGATTTAGCAATTTGGTCAGTGTGCAACAAAAGTTGATATTAACTTCAACCAAACTTCCCTGCAGTTCTTGAAATTTTATTTCAAATGAATGGGAGAAAATGAACGATAAAGTTGTCCTAATTGTAGGGAGGAGGCTGAACATATTTAAGATTTTAATGGATTAACTGAAAATAAAGCTCAACAAATACCTTAGTCCAACTGAAAAACACCAGCTGTGACTTAACACATTTGAGTTTGAGTTTTCTGGGAACTGTGCTCCCTTCAACAGATCAGAGCAGAAGGAGCTACGGCTGCCCTACAGTAAATACTATCCTTGGCTTCTTTTGTATTGACCTGATGGAGGGAAGGGAGCTCTCAAAAGCTAGTCTGATAGAAAGACATCCCTTACAGCTCCATTGTTGATTTTTTATTTCTCTGTCTCCATCTGGCCTAACAGGCCAAGCACACTGCTTGATTAAATCTTGTATTCTGTATATGGTCCTGCCCCTTTAAAAACAAAAAAAAAGAAAATGCTGACTTCGCAGCAAACTTCACCACTAGAGTCTATGCTGCGGTGGCTTCCCGCCCGTACCCAATGCAAACCGTATTCCTCTGGGGTCGGGTCGAGTGGCATACCGAGTTAAGACTCGGCCACGGCCCTTGGAAAGTGAGTTCACAGCTCTGTGGCTGCCTTGGCTTACCCGGATGAATTTGGGCAGTGGTAAATAATAATAATCTTCTCCCTTCTTGCCTTGGAAGCTTAGATGGAGCCTGCGTGCTAGAACAGGGCTGCTGAGGCCCAGAAGCGACTGTGAAAACCTTGGGGGGGGAAAAAGAAAAGCACAATTCTTGCCTCATGTACGAACGCAGTCCTTTCTCAGCCAGCACACCAATCCCAGTCCCAAACTGGGTCGGAGGGTGGTGGGAGAGATTAGGTCAGGACCTCCTGCGTTTTGATCCTGGTTTAATTTTTATTTTTCTCCTTCAGCCATCTAACGTGCCAGCTTTTTTTTTGCATGTTTTCTCACTTTAATTCCCTACACTGCTGAAGTCAAAGTTGCGCTGCTCTTGCTGCATGAGACGTGTGACATATTGCGTAGGAGTGAACTGAAACATTTTTAAAACTCGAAGGCAGAAGTATTTCTAAGAAAATTAACAAATGCAGCGGGGCTGGTTCGGATCTCCTGGCACAGGACCAGACCGCTCTCCCCACTGAACCCTTTTTAAGCTGCATGCATAATCCTTACCTTCAGTCTGGCTCCTCCTGAGATGCTCCAGAGTTGTATGAGCAACCCCTGCATCCCCTTGATTTTTTTTTTCCCTTCCATTTGTTCATGGAGAAAGCCAGAGGACACTTTGGGCACAATATTTAGCTGCTGGCTGGCTTGTGTTTGGGATAATTCAGTGGCGCTGCTGAATGTACCCGACTTTCTTAAAAACAGCTGGATAACTACTACTCTGAACGACCAGAGTTATGCGGCTAACCTAACTCTGCCCCCAATCACCCCTGCAGTTCCCCTACATCATCTGCCTAAATTTTAGCTGGATAAGTGGTGGAAATATTCAAAAATCGGCATTTGGCTTGATAATGCTGTTCAATATTTATTTATTTAGAGTTTTTTATGTACCGATTACCGTTTGCACATTGTATCGGTATACAGGGAACATTGTGGTTATACAAAGGTTTACAAAGAACATTGTGATTAAAGGAATAGCGTAGTTAATAAGATTAAACCATTTACATAGAACAAATTGGTAGAGTGCATAATAACTGGACCAAACTAAACTATTTACAGAGAGCAAGGTTGAAGAGAGTAGGGTTAACATAAGTCTAAGTATAAAATAAGCTGTAAATGATAAGAACAAAACGCAAGAATATGGAAGGAGTTTATATAGTGCGGTTGGAGGCATGGGGGGGTTGTGAAAATTGGACAAAACAATGCAAATATATTTATACATGTTTAAGGGCGAGAGCTAAAGGACATATAAAAGTAACAGGGGTGATGGGGGAGAAGTGAACAAAATGTGAGGAGGGACTGGGGAGAGGCAAATCTCAGGGGGAGGACCAAATAAGGGGGTTGTTGCTAAAGGAGGCTTAAGCACCAGGGAAAAAAACCAGGGAGCGGGAAGGGAGCTTAGTCGAAGGCCTGCAAGAAAAGCCATGTTTTCAATTTCTTTTTAAACTTCTGCGTGCATGGCTCTATGCGCAGGTCGGGTGGAGTTTCGTTCCACAGTGAGGGCCCTGCTATCGAAAATGCTCAACCCTTGTGGAGGAGAGGTGTGTAAGTTTAGGGGATGGTATGTGGAGTGTTCCTTGCTAGGCGGCTCGGGTGGGTCTGTTGGATGGATGGAAGTGGAGGGAGTCGTGTAGCCAATGTGTGTGTTCATTGTAAAGGGTCTTGTGCATTAGTGAGAGGCTTTTGTAGCGAATTCTTGAGGAAATGGGGAGCCAGTGGAGACTCTTTAGGATGGGGGTAATGTGATCCTTCTTGTGTGTATTGATGAGTATTCTGGCTGTGGCATTCTGTCGTAATTGTAGGGGAAGCCTAGGAGGAGGGAGTTGCAATAGTCGATTTTGGAGAAAATGTAAGGTCTGAAGAACAGTTCTAAAGTCATGGAGATGTAGGAGAGGCCTAAGCTTCTTTAAAACATGGATTTTGAAATAGCATTCTTTTAGGGTGGATTTTATGAATGTTTTTAGGTTCGGATGGTTGTTGAGGGGTAACGCCCAGGTTTCGAATATGTAGGGAGAGGGGAATGGTGGGGAGGCGATTGTTTACTGTCCTGAAGATGTAAAGAGAAGTGATTAATAAAGTACCCACCTACATGAAATAGCAGGGGACGTAATAAGAGTGCAAATGCCTTTTAGTGAAAATTCATTGCACTTTAAATACCTTTCACCAGACAGATACTGACTTAACATAGCACCAGCAGAGCCTAAAGCAATGTTTATTAGCTTTAGCTAAGATGACTTGCCTGAGCTCAGTGTGAGTTGATGGCAATCCTGGCCCTGGCCTGCTGATTGATAATACAGTTCTGTAAGTATTTTAGCGTTCTGGATAGGCTTATGTCTCGGACCTCTCAAAGTGCCTGTGCAACTCGCCATGGTAGCCCTAGTTGTTCCTGCAACGATTGAGTCACGAAGTCCTATCCATGAACTGGGCATGATTCTGGCTTTTTGGGGTTTTTTATATATATATATATATATATATATATATATATATATATATATATATCCATACTTCACCATGCCTCATCACGTGCCGGTAGGAAACTCGCCAATTTACGGATCTGAAGTTTCACATGGTTAATGTTACATGGCATTGCGGAGTCAGAGAGTGAAGCAGGGTTGATAGTGACAAATGCAGCAGACCTGGGACCTGACAGCGTTGGCCAGAAGGCTGATTACTTTTTGAGGGCTGCTTCAGTGGTATTTGCGGAGTGTGAACAAGACGGGAAAGGGGCTGTTGAAGCTGCTGCAATGTTCAAAGGGAGGGAGGAGGCCTCAATGACGAGGCTTTTCAAGATTGTTTCCACACTTATTCCTCAGATATTATTACATTTTTGAGGGCTCCTCCTATTTTGCCACTCCCGCTTGGCTGAAGCTGATAAATTGGGCTGTTACTATATTCAAACTCAGGCCCCCATGCAGGCATCTCCCTAACAGGTGACGACTGAATATAATTTGAACTTGAGAAAAAAAACAGAAAAATAGAGAAAATGAAATACATGAGAAGAAAAGGAAGCAACAATATAGCCACCAACGGAAAAAAGGGTAGGCAATCTCCAATCATTGTGGACACCAATGGGCTTGTTTTCAGAATATCCCGACTGGCCAGCACACGTATCTCATGTGTGTTCCTTGGGGATTGCCTGTGACCCTGAGCATATTGGTGTCCATGAGGACTGGAGCTTTCCTATCACCTGCAGCCGGCACATTTCCCCATGCGTTTGCAAGGCATCATTTGCGGCGTGATTACACAAGGTAAGGGTGCCGGGGGGGCGGGTTG
This sequence comes from Rhinatrema bivittatum, assembly GCF_901001135.1. Lineage (NCBI taxonomy): Eukaryota > Metazoa > Chordata > Amphibia > Gymnophiona > Rhinatrematidae > Rhinatrema > Rhinatrema bivittatum. The sequence continues at coordinate 32,898,745 of NC_042617.1, read as the reverse complement.
TGCTAGCAGGCTGTAACCATGCAGCACTCACCCAGAATCGGTGCGGGGCCACGGTGCTCCCGGATGAGGGCCATGTCCACATCTGATGGAATGTGACGACGCTTTCTGCAAAACGGGCCTAGAGTAACTATGGTAAGTATGCAAGAGGGAAGTTGTTATTCAGGGGGCTGTGGCCATCACGTCTGCTTTAATGCATGGTTACTTCACTCTGCAGCTGGTACTCTGACCTAATTTCACAATTCTCAAGCATGCTTATTATATTTTCAAGGTTCCTCCATCTCGGGGCCATTTTTCCACAAAGACAAAAGGAGAGAAACTCCTTAGCACAGCTGATCCTAAAAGCCTTTGTTGTCCACAACTACTGCCTTCCGGGATCCTGCAGGGAGGAAATGTCAGTATCTTTTTTTTTTTTAATAAACCTTGGCCTGAGACTATGTGATTGGCTTGTTGAGGAGTTATTTGATTAAGACCAAAAGGTCCGGGTTAACAAAACGCTGCTCTGAACCTGTGTGTATTCCATAGCTGGTGCCAGAATAAGTTCCAGCAGGGACAAAGAATGGGTTAGAGACTTAGCTTTCGGGGAGGTGTGCAGAGAAATCATTCAAGTGCTTGTAATAACAGGAGCGTTTATTTAGCGGGGGCAGAGATGGACCTCGGAGGGGAGGGCTGGGCCTGCAGAGTAACCCTGTCCCCAGGCCCTTCCCCTCCTTCTGAGAACTCTCAGTAGGAATGGGGAAGGGCAAGGCCAGTCAATAATTTTAAAACAAAACTCTGTTTTCTTTTTTTCTTGTTCCAAACACAGCAGACTACATTCACCTTAGGTGTCGGCTGGTATAACTCTCTGTTCAAACTCTGCGTCCAAGTTGCCAAGGCAACGCATTTTCTCTGCGATGCAGGCAAGGCTGCAGTTGCTGGATGGGGGCACAGACTTCGTTGGCAGAATATTTTAATTTCTATATATGAAATGTATCTGAAGTAATACAGTAAACAAGTTAGCTGACAGATGGGAGCTGGTCAGATTCCTTGTTCTTTTTTTAAATCTGCTTACTGACACAGCTTCTCCCTCCCGTGCATTAGATCTCTGCGGTTATCCGGGCACAGCTCTTCCTGTGATTATTGCACGTGGCTGTTTGGACTTTTTCACCCCACTCTTCTCCAGAGGTGGAACAGGTTCTGCCTTGGGACACTAAGGGTTTAGGCTCCTCCAAGAGTAAATCCTCCCCATGCAGAGCAAGGGGCTGGCAGGGGCCACCCTCACTGCACCATGAGTCTCGTCTACTGCCCAAACATATTGTCAGCGAGGCACGGCTGAGCCCTGCCACACATGGGTCCTCTCTTCAGTGGCCAAGTCGAAATTGTATTTTTAACAAATATTACTATTTCATAGATACAGAACATCTAACACAGAAACAGAAAGGATCACCGAATCGGGCCATTTTCCCATGCGGTTGCAATATTAAGAGTCTATTCCTGCACTTCCCCATACTCCAACAAAGCGTCCTTTGGGTCTGCCCCATGCTTGATTAAATTGCAATACCGTTTTGCCTCTGGTAATGCTTCCCTGGATGCACCCCAGAATTCCTCGGACTCCCAAATGTGGATCACCCCCCCCCCCCCCCCCCCCCCCCGAGATCTCTCTCCTGTTTCGTGCACCTCTCGTCTCTCACCTGCCATCCTGTACTGCTCTTGGGATTCTGTGCTCCGAGCAGGCCTGGATTTGTCAAATAGGCAAAGTAGGCCTGTGCCTAAGACAGCAGAAATAGGGATGGGGCAGCAGGCTGGCTGAAGATTTGCTGCCTTCCAATAAAAATGATATGAATTCTACTAATAAATATAGTGCAAAACTACTTTAGTTTCATAATGTAATATAAAAGATGGAAATGTTTGCTTCTGAATTTTTACATTTTTTCCACAGGATCTACCCCTGAGCTGCCGTAGGAAATGAGGAGGGACTGTGCCTTAGCCCTTCTGCCCCCTGTTGTCCAACCTTGGGGGGGGGGGGGGGGAGGGAAGAGAGAGATAAGAGGGGGGCAACAGTGCTTAGGGGTGCCCAACCCTAAATCCATCTCTGGCTCCAGGTGCATAATTCTGCTGCTTTTTCTTTTTAGGCATGACAATCTCTTCAGCACTCCTCCTATGTTCCATTTTAAAGGTTATTTATGAATGTACCCACACGTCTCTTATATTTGGAGCCCTGCCTGTTCACAGAAGCTATATTTTATGTCCGTGTGAAGGGGAAATAAGTCATCTTTGCAAAAAAAACAAACTTGAAACTCTCTGATTTCTAACCACTCTTGTGCTGCCAAGAATGAAAGTCACCCCAGGTTTCCATGAGGGCCAGGAAGTGGAGCTGGCGTGGAGCAACGCGAGGACTGATTTATTATGGATGATTTTGGCGAGGTCTGAACATAAACAGCTGGGAGAGGGACAAGATGGAGGAGAGGTCATCTCCTCTACAGAAAAAGAGCTTGAATCCTAGTTCGGGTGGTGGGTTTCCATGATTTCTGTCATATTCTGAAATAAAAATCTAGTGTCTATCAAAAACACCATGGAATGAATTAGTTGGGATATAATTTTTTTTTTTTTTACTATGTGCTAAGGAGGGGCAATGAAGAGTATCAAAAACTAGTAAGAACATAAAAACACTCTCCAGAAAAAAAATAATTTAAAAAAAGGGGCAGATGGTAAAGCAAGCGTGAAAAAGCTCTTTATGGTAGATGGAGCACTACCCCTGAGTGGGGGTATCAGACACTCGTGGCTCAGCTGTCAGATGTCTTGTGCTCATAGGTATTGATTAAATATTCCTATGTGAAGATGTATACTTTTTTTGTTTTGGTTTTTTGTAATGTGAAGTCATAGATATCATGTAACATCCAATATCACTCTAAGAACAGAGAGATCCATAATCGGTTACTGTTTGGATAGCAAAGTTAACCAGTTAAACTTATCTGGCTAACTTTAGAAGTATATTAAATAGTGAGGCCGCACTATACAGTGGAGCAGGTTATCTTACAGTTAGCCAGCTGCTGTTATCCAGCTCTTTGTCCAGACCAGGCTTAGCTGGCTAACTCAGCTCCTCCCAGTTACACTCCCAGAACACCCCTAACTTAACCGGCTAGTCGGATGTGTGTCCAAATATCAGTTTAGTAAGATAACTTTTGAGTTATCTGTTTAAATCAGGATTGTCCAACTCCGGTCCTCAAGGGCCACAAACCGGTCTGGTTTTTAGGATATCTCTAATGAATATACATGAGACAGATCTGCATACCATTGAGGCAGTGCATGCAAATTTATCTCATGCATATTCATAAAGGGCCGGATTTTAAAACCTACGGGCGGGTGTACATTTGTGCGGGCAACCCGGTGCGCACAAATGTATGCCCGATTTTATAACATGCGCGCGCAGCCAGGTGCATGTTATAAAATCCGGGGTCGGCGCGCATAGGGGGGTGCACAATAGTGCACCTTGTGCGTGCCAAGCCCTAGGGGAGCCCTGCTGGCTTTCCCTGTCCCCTCCAAGACCGCTCCGAAATCGGAGCGGTCTTGGAGGGAACTTTCCTTCCGCCCCCCCAGCCTAAACCCCCCCCCCCAACTAAATATGGCCCTCGGAGAAATCTTCAGTGAGCCAGTGGAAAACAACACACAAAGAGACATGAAAAGTACACTTATCTTATCTTGGGCTGCACAGGGGGATGCAGAAGCCAACTCCAGCTGCTTGATTCCCACTGCCTGTATCCTGCTTCAGATCAAAACCCACATTTATAGGACTGGCTCCCACTTGTCAGTCTTAATTCAGTCCAAAACTTTTTATTATTATTATTTGTGTTTCAATTCGACATTTGAGCTTAGAAAGAGGGGAGTGTAGGAAGATTTCTTGTGGACTCTCGCAGACCTGGAATTTTGGTCAGCAGCCTCACACCACTCAGACAACCCTTGAGGGCCAAATCAAGAGCCTCTCTGTCCCCAGAGGAGTTGGTTGAATGCCTGCTGCCGCTGCCTCAAAGTCTGGTGAGTCAAGTCACTTGGGAGCTTCGAAAGGAGCCTGCAGCAGGTCGAAGACTGCAAATCAAATCCCATTCAGAAGGGGATTCAAATCTAAACTAATTCAAAGTGGATCACCAACCAGAGCCAGGGAGGCAACGGGGGAGGGAAAGTATGACAGATAATCTAATTTAGCGGTTTTATTTTTTTTGCCTGCAGTTTCCTCTTCCTTTTTGGGTTTCCAGCTCGGTCAGAACCACGAGCCTTCGTTAGCAGCTGCCTGGGGATTGCCATGTTGGGGAGGGTGATACCGACTGCAGGTTTGGCCTGGGATGCTGTGTTCCCCGGCGACAGCCCTGGAGGGTGTAATTTCTAGGAAAGGATGACGACTGCGTGGCCGAGGAAGATTGTTTATCACCTGACGAGGGAAGGATCTGATGGGGATGTAAGGGTGTCTTAGTTTTCTCTTTTTTTTTTGGGTGACCTAGTACTTTGTTCCTGCTCCTTTGGATTTGTGGCTGAGTTGGAACCGGAGCGGAGATATTGCGCTTCATTCACAGTTACCCGGGGGTTTCTATCCCCTTACACCTGACTTCAGTCCAGCACTGCAGCAGCAATCGTTTGTGGCGCGGGGGCCATGCATCAGGGCTCCTTCTGGGACTCTAAGCATAGGAGCAAGAGTATCGCTCCATGGTGAGACCGCACCTTGAATACTGTGTACAATTCTGGTCGCCGCATCTCAAAAAAGATATAGTTGCGATGGAGAAGGTACAGAGAAGGGCTACCAAAATGATAAAGGGGATGGAACAGCTCCCCTATGAGGAAAGGCTGAAGAGGTTAGGACTTTTCAGCTTGGAGAAGAGACGGCTGAGGGGGGATATGATAGAGGTGTTTAAAATCATGAGAGGTCTAGAACGGGTAAATGTGAATCGGTTATTTACTCTTTCGGATAATAGAAAGACTAGGGGGCACTCCATGAAGTTAGCATGGGGCACATTTAAAACTAATTGGAGAAAGTTCTTTTTCACTCAACGCACAATTAAGCTCTGGAATTTTTGCCAGAGGATGTGGTTAGTGCAGTTAGTGTAGCTGTGTTTAAAAAAGGATTGGATAAGTTCTTGGAGGAGAAGTCCATTACCCGCTATTAATTAAGTTGACTTAGAAAATAGCCACTGCTATTACTAGCAACAGTAACATGGAATAGACTTAGGGGTAGATTTTCAAAGGGGTACACGCGTACCCCCCGAAAACCTACCCCAAACCCTCCCTGCGCGCACCAAGCCTATTTTGCATAGGCTCGGCGGCGCGCGCAAGCCCCAGGACGTGCGTAAGTCCCGGGGCTTGCATGGAGGGGCGTGTCGGGAGTGACGCGATGTTTCGGGGGCAGCGCCCCGGGCGTGGTTTCGGCCCGGGGGCGTGGCCGCGGCCTCCGGACCAGCCCCCGGATCGGAACATGAGCGCGGCAGCCGGCCCAGCACGCGCAAAGGTAGGGTGGGGGGTTTAGATAGGGCCGGGGGGGTGGGTTAGGAAGGGGAAGGGAAGGTGCGGAGGGTGGAAGGAAAGTTCCCTCCGAGGCCGCTCCGATTTCGGAGTGGCCTCGGAGGGAACGGAGGCAGGCTGCGCGGCTTGGCGCGCAGCTCAGCGCGCGCAGGCTGCCAATTTTGGGCAGCCTGCGCACGCTGACCCCGGATTTTAATGGATACACACGTATCTATTAAAATCCCGCGTACTCTTGTTCGCGCCTGGTGCGCGAACAAAAGTACGCGTGTGCGCAGATTTATAAAATCTGCCCCTTAGTGTTTGGGTACTTGCCAGGTTCTTATGGCCTGGATTGGCCACTGTTGGAAACAGGATGCTGGGCTTGATGGACCCTTGGTCTGACCCGGTGTGGCATGTTCTTATGTTCTTAAACGTACGCCCTGACAAGAAGGCCTCCTCCTCTTCTGTCCTGCTAGCACCTTCTCTTGAGCACCACTTAGCCTGGAGAGGAGGAAGTGCCCTTTCAGTCCTCCCCCCTTTAAAGAGGCAGAGTCGGGTCTGCAGCCCTGAATGCCACCGCACTTTTAAGGAGGGTCTGAGCGGTGCTTGTGTGAGTGCTGCTGGAGCACAGGGGGAAGCGTCCCTTTCAGCGCGGTGGCCCTGAGCAGTTGCCCACTGATGCTCATGGGGAAATTGGGGCCTACATCGGCCCTAAATCTGGCCACTAGCTGTTCCCGTTTTGCGGTGACTTTGATTTCCCTCCCCCAAGGGGCTGGGAAGGCTGCCTCCTTGGTTTTGTCTTTTACTGCTAAATAGAGTTTAGTGAATATTAGAGAAAATACATATTTTTTGCTAGAATTTGAAGGAAAAGTCAAGTTCCTGGGGGGGTTTGTCTGAGGGCAGGAGGAGATCTCTTACGATTGAGGATTCTGTTGATGAACTTCCGTGGGCTTTTTAGGTTGATTCAGGGCCGGCACTACCATTTGGCAAGCTAGGTGGTCACTTAGAGCAATGGTCCCCAACCCTCATGCATATTCATTGTGGATATCCTGAAAACCTGACTGGCTGGTGGGCCCCCAGGACAGCGTTGGGGGACCATTGACCTAGAGGACCAAAGATTGGGGACAAAAAAATTGCTGCATGGGGATGCCGGAGCAGCCACTGGGCCGACCAATGTGGGGATCATCAGGCCCCATCAGATGAAAAGATGGAGAAGCCATGAGGCCAAGCAATGTAACTGGTAGGGATCCCCAGGCCCCGCCAGCTGAAGATTGGAGCCAGGGGTAGCGGAATGCCTTTTTAATTGGGGGAGGGGGTAATCAAGCTCCACCCACATTCTCAATGCCAAGTTTTTATTTTACGTTTGCTGTTAATTATTCTATCTTACATATAGTCTTTGCATTAATCAGTGTATAATTATTCATTTCCAGACCAATTAAATGCATGATGCTAGAAAACCAGACATTATTGTAAAGGCGAAAATGACAAAAACAGCATTACTAATAGAAATGTCAGTATAAAATGACTATTTGTCATCATTGCACCCCCTCCCCCCCAAACATACACCCACACAACCCTCTACCAATGGGGGCAGAGTAGGATATTTTCTCCTACACCTCACCATAGAAAAAATTTCTGGTGTCATCTAAGTAACAGAAACAGAAATTTCCTCCACTACCAGGCACATTGTGAAATAAATCAAAATCCGGGGGGAGAAACTCTGCATATATGAGGCAAATCTGCCATACTACAGCAGCACTAACTCACAAGACTCCAAAAGCAACAACTCTGCCTGCACTGCAAACACTACACCGGCCCTAGAACACCAATACACCTCCTGTTGGGAAAACACAATGAACAAGACTGCTACAGATCCCTTCACAGAAACTCTGTGCTAGCAGAATCTCACCTTAGTCACACATGCAAAATGACCCTCAACAAATACAAAATGAGTGATCACAAATTAAAAACAAAAATATGCAGACAAAAGCTAGAACGATAGCCTCAAGAAGCCAAACTCTGCATGCAATGCAGCACTGGAGCACTAGAAAAAGCCATGCATGTCCTCCTAGACTAAGGGGAGCCCCGGGCATTGCTCTTGTGGGGAGTGAGGGCTGTTATGTAACATAACGCCCCTCACCAAGAGCAATGACAAAGTCTTGGCAACACCCACACAATTTGATATTATATTGGGGCTGCTGAGCCTTTGTCATTTTTCTTGTGGGAGGTGGGTAGGAGGGAGAGAGAACAACAGGAGAGGGGTGGAAGCAGGAAGACCGAAGGGAAAGGAGGGGGGATAGGACAAGAGGTGAGAGCAAGAGGGGATGGAGGAGTAGGGTTCTGAAGGGGGCAGAGACATACCGAAAGTATTTGGCACTCTGTGGATACTTCCTTTGGTACCCCCGTATATCATTATTAAATTTAAACACACAGAAAAGGGAGGTCGTGTGATGTAATGGGAGAGTGAAGATGTGCAACTTCACCGCTCCAGGGCTCTGCTCCCCTATCTTATCATATCCGGACCATTCTGCTGCACAGTTTGGCTGCTAACAGTGTGCTACAGCTCTAATTTAAAACACTTGGTGTTTAAGAACATAAGAAATTGCCATGCTGGATCAGACCAAGGGTCCATCAAGCCCAGCATCCTGTTTCCAACAGAGGCCAAACCAGGCCACAAGAACCTGGCAAGTACCCAAACACCAAGAAGATCCCATGCTACTGATGCAATAGTTTAATGGGACAAAGCCAACATGGATTTAGCCAAGGGAACTCTTGCCTCACTAATCTGCTACATTGAGAGACCTCTTAGGAAATTAAAAAATCATGGGATAGTGGGAGGGTCCTGTTGTGGATTGGGAACTGGTTAAAAGATAGAAAACAGTAGAATGACATGGCAAATGTTTTCAATACAGAAAGGTGAATAGTGGAGTGCCCCAAGGATCTGTTCTGGGACCACTGTTTTTTAATATATTTATAAACGACCTGGAAATGGGAACGAGTGAGGTGATTAAATTTGCTGATGACATAAAATTATTCAAAGTTGTTAAATAAGAACATAAGAACATGCCATATTGGGTCAGACCAAGGGTCCATCAAGCCCAGCATCCTGTTTCCAACAGAGGTCAAACTAGGTCACAAGAACCTGGCAATTACCCAAACACTAAGAAGATCCCATGCTACTGATGCAATTAATAGCAGTGGCTATTCCCTAAGTAAACTTGATTAATAGCAGTTAATGGACTTCTTCTCCAAGAACTTATCCAAACCTTTTTTGAACCCAGCTACACTAACTGCACTAACCATATCCTCTGGCTACAAATTCCAGAGCTTTATTTCATATGTTTTGGAAAGTTGTAATTTGGAATATTTATGGCAACAAAGCTGGCTCAGAGGGAAAAGGGAAGCCTGCGGTGGGTAACATGGTGGATGGCTCAAACAACCCCCCTTCTCCAAGTGTGTCATCGGAAGGTGAAAGAGATCTCATAGCACAAGTGGTCATGCCCTAGATGACAGGTTTAATAAAACAAGAGGGTAGGCTATCTGAGAAGGACGTTTAGGCAACAATGTAGATTAGACGCCAAGAATTGTCCAAGTTTAACTTTTATTTGAGAGGAGACATATATTTTGTGCATGTGCCCAAAATACACGTCTCCACTCAAATAAAGGTTAAACTTGGACAATTTTTGGCGTCTAATCTAGATGACAGGTTTGACAAAATCTATGAAAAATTTGCCGAAATCCAAGCCCTATTTGTTAGAAACACCCAGTGGGTCCACAACGTGAAAACGCATCTAACTGGCATTGAGGAACAGGTCCAGGTCCTAGAGAGGGAACTAGCAGTGGAAAAATCATTGGCGGTAAAAACCGAGCAAAAATTAGATGATCTGGAAAATAGCTCGGGTGCTACAGCGTGAGGCTAACTGCCTTACCGGAATCGATAGAAGGAAGGGCCTTGCTGTGGCACTCTTCAAATAGATCGCGCGCATCGCCTGGGTGTAAGGGCTGAGTCGCAAAATAGGCCGCAGCCTGTCACAGCGAAGTTCCTTAACTACCGACTTAAGGAAGAAGTTCTCAGGCTATACAGAGAAAAACGTAAACTATAATATGATGGTCGCTCGGTTCTACTCTTCCCGAATTATTTGGCTGCAGTGTCAGCGAAAAGGAAGCTGTTTGCACCGGTGTGTGCTAAATTGGCAGACTGCCATATTCGTTTTCAACTTCTCCAGCATTGCAATCAAAGTCACACTTTTCAAAACAGCTGAGGAAGTGACTGCATTCTTGGCCGAACTGGGAGACAGCACTGGGATGTCACAAGACACTTGAGAAATGAAGATTTTCACAGCGACGTATACCCTGTTGGTATTAGAGAGAGAGAGAATATCTTCAGCATGTTGAAATACTCATCGGCGAGGACTCCTTAATTTGTATTTCTTGCTGTCCAGTGGAGACTTAAGATTGAAGGGCTGAAAGCTGAGATAAATTTTTTTTTCCCTTCTCTCTTTTTTCCTTCCTTTCTTCTTTACCTAAGAGGCTTAATTCTGTGGTAGTAGCCTCCTTTTCTTTCTTTGTCCTTGATAATCTTACCAGTGGGAGTCTATTGTTGATGATATATGGTTGAAGCTACTTGTTTGTAGGGTTTACATATTTGGGGAGTGGAGCCCTGCACATGGAACGTGACCCTAATGCCTAAAATACAGGATAGATTACAAAATACTCCCCATAATACACAAAATAATATATGAAAAACAAACAAACTGGCTAAGTGCACCCATAAAACTGCACTCACCAAACCGAAACCTCCGTTCAGCTAACAAAGGTCTATTAAAAATTCCACCTGCTCATCCCAAACAACTTACCTCAACTCGGAAGAGAGCCATATCCCTAGGAAGTCCCGAACTCTGGAACACCCTTCCCAACCGAACTGAGAACACAGCAAAATTTAAAAACCTTCAAAAAAGAACTAAAAACTTGGATGTTCACCAAAGCCTACCAAAACACCCAATGACTCTATGTTATAATTTCCCTCCCTACCGGCCCATAGAAACATGTAGAACCAACGCAAGTGCATAATATATATCCTGTACAGTTTAACAACCGAACTACGTTTGTAACACCTTCAATAACTATGTTAACAAGCGCATGAATTTTTGAACACTCTGTTACACATCGAAACTTTGTAAACTGTTGTGATGGCGAAACCGATCGACGGTATATAAAACTCAATAAATAAATAATTATGGGCATAAGAATTTTAGGGGACACATGCGAATGGGGGGAAGGGGGAGGGAGGGAGGAGGAATGTTGGAGGCTGGGAGTGATGGGAGGGAGGGGGAAGCGAATCATTTGTCAACTTAATAAAGGGTAGGGAGTGGGCAGTAAAGCAATTTCTGTTTTTTTTTTCCCAAGAAATGTAGAGAAGGGCTATTAGACAAATGAACAAATGAAACCAAGGCCTCATTTGATGTGTTACATGGAACATAGTGGATATAGGATCTGCAACCAAGCAATATATAATTTTACAAGCTTTAAAGAGATATAAGACCAGTATCACCATTTTGCAGGAGACACACTTGAGTGAAGTGGAGCACTGCAAATTAAAGAGACAATGGGTGGGGCAAGGTTTATTTCACCTCGTCTGGATCCCGTAAAACGAGGGTGGCGATTTGGTGAGAAAGGACACCCCATTTCAGGAATCCAATATAATCGCTGTTGTGGAAGGGAGGTACTTCATCTTAAGAGGGTTAGGTGTAGTCTATGCCCTTAATAATTACGAACTTTTTTTTGTCACCATAGCAGGACTATTGCTATCATACACAAATACTACGATGATTATTGGGGGCGATTTTAATTATGTGCAGGACGGGCAAATGGATAGAGTACCACCGAATAAGGGTTCCAACTCTGCAAAATATAAGGGTACCGCATATTTGTGCCACTGCCTGGACGTGATTGATGTTTGGAGGATTCTCCACCCCTCTGATTGAGAATTTACCCATAAGCAATCTCACATTGATTATCTTTTGATTACGAGTGAGGCATTTTCCCAGGTGATCACTGTGCAAATAGGTCCGTTGGTGATACCTGACCATGCTCCAGTATGGATGGCTCTCACAGGTTATTGCCCTAAAGACACAGAACAAGGCGGGTCCCCAAATATCTTTATATATATACTAATTTTCACAAATTCCTGGGGAAAACATGGGAGAAATATGTATCCCATAATGGAAGACATCAAGATTCGCTTATTCTGTTCTGGGAAACAGCCAAGACAGTACTGGGGGATATTATAGCTTATGTAATGGCTCTCAGAAAGAAATTGAATTCAAAGATTTTAGAGAAACAGCTTGGTTTAGATAAAGCTAAGTACAAGCAGTTTCCCACAGGGTTAAATAAATCACAGCTATTAGCCACACAAGTAAGTTGAATGCCCTTCTGCACCAAAGAGCTCAGAAAGGGATACTTTATTATAAGTGTAAATTATTTCAACATGGGAATAAGAGTGGGAGGATATTAGTGAATCTAAGAATTGGAGAGGGATCTGAACCTATAGTGGCAATATGTCATCAATCAGGTACAATAATCACGGGGTAAAGAGATTTCAAAAGTTTTTAGAAACTATTACCAAACATTATATAGAGGAACACCAAGTATTATTTATTTCTTTAGACATTTTATATACCATCATTCCATGTATAGATCACAACAGTTTACAAAGTGACATTCATAGCTATAATTCAACAAACAAAGATTGGTTACAGAGGTGTAATTTGTAGGCAGGCATTAATATCTATCAAGTGAAAATTCCTAGTACATATTAAAATTGATCTAGTACATAAAGCAAAGAGTACGGATAATTAAAACAAAACGATAGTTTCCTACTGTGTAGCCAGATGGACTCAGGACCAATGGGTATAGGGTACTCCTGATAGCAGATGGGAGACGGAGTCAGATTTCAAAGCGGACGTCAGCCTACATATACCCGTGCAGGAAGCTCTGCTCTTCAGTATTTCTCCATCTCCTAAGCAGATAGGGACACTACACACACTAGAATAGTGTTAAAAATTTTTAAGCCAAAGAAGAAAGAAAACTTACCTCTAGAAGATGAGCCCCGCTCTCCTGCGGTGATACCTAACGGTCCCTCCCCCAGTCGAGAATTCCTGAGGTGATTTCCGAGATTAAGGAAACGAAATTATCAGGTAAGTAATTTCTCCATTTTCATGACTTAGTGGGTTGTTTTGAGAATCTTGCATTCTCTTGTTTGCTTTATTCTTCATGATTCGATTATTATCTTTTGTCCTTATCTTTGTGGTTCTGTATATTCTGATGTTTTTAAGTTGAATTACATGCGTTTTTGAATAGCCATGTTTTTAATTCACGTTTAAATCTCTTTCTATCTGGTACCTAAGATGTGAGAAAATACCTACAATCTATTAAACTTCACACACTGGGAAGGTCAAGTGGAGACTTTAACTCACTGAAATTCAAAAGACAATAAAGAAGGCTAAATTGTTGAAAGCTCCAGGTCCAGATGGATTTTCGGCAGAGTTTTATAAACTATTAGCTCCAAAATTATTCCTCCCTTTAGGGAAAATGTATGAACAGCTAATCAGTTTGGGCCAGTTTCCCCCTTGCATCAAATAAGGCCACAATTAAAGTTTTTCCAAAGGCAGGTAAGACTCAACAACTTCCAAAATCCTATAGATCAATCTCCTCATTATATTTTGACAGTAAACTCTTGGCCAAGCTTATGGCAAACAGATTGGCTTCAGTCTTTCCCACATTACTGGGTAGAAATCAGATAGGATTCATAAATGGTCATTATATAGCAAATAATATTCAATTAATAATTGCCTCTGTGGAAAGGCAATGCTGGTTAGTCTAGATGCTGAAAAAGCCTTTGATAGGTTAGAGTGGGATTTCATGTTTGAAACACTGAGACCTTTTGGAACTGAGAGATTTTTTTCTTCAGGTACTACACACTTTGTATAATAATCCAGCAGCATTGGTGGCAGTGAATGGATTCCGTTCTGCAGAATTTCATCTCACTAGAGGTACTAGGCAAGGTTGCCCTTTGACTCCACTACTATATGGTTTGTCTTTAGAGCCTCTCCTGCAGAGGATACGGGAAAACCCTGGAATTCAAGGAATCCCAGTGGGAAGCTCAGGTGTATAGCTCTTTAAACTGCCAGTGTTTGCAGATGATATTCTTTTGCACATTGCTGGCCCTAAACTTTCTTTGGAGGTAGTGTTGAACGAAGGAGTTTTCCATTTATGGTCAATTGTCAGGGCACAAAATCAGGTGGGGTAAATCTGAGTCTATGCCTTTGCATGATCAGGTGGTACCAGTTGTGGGATGGGAATTTTCCAGGGACTTGGGCAACATCATCTTTTACCTATTTAGGCATCACGCTCCATAATGATCCCACTCAGCTGAATACCGTAAATTATCGGGAGTTTTATAACACTACAAATAAGTTAATGCAGGTGTGGGGAGATTTCCCCTTATCTTTGCCAGGTAGGGTGGAACTATAATCAAATGATAATATTACCAAAGTGGCTTTATCTATTTCGAATGATACCTTGCTACATACCACGGAACGATTTGCACAAATTGGAAGGTACCCTTCAGCGGTATTTGTGGAGAGGAGCTAAGCCTAGACTTGCCTTGACTAAATGAATGGGTAAATGGGAGATGGGAGGGACAGGTTTAGCTAATTTGAAATTATATCACATAGCCTGTAATCTCCGCCATGCGACTATTATACGCCAACGGATATGGAACAAGCTTTCTCTGCCCCTTTGAACCTTGCTTATATTTTACATGCCCCCAATTTCACTCCCTTAACTTAGGGAGTGTCCATTAGTGCTCTCGTTGCTGAAAACATGGAAATATTTCTCAGTCCTGTTAGGACTGGAAAGCTCGGTTTCTCAATTTTTATCATTTAAAGGTAACCGGGCTTTTTTTTTTTTTTCCGCTGGGAATGCACTTGCTGGTTATTTGCTACATGGGGAAATAGGGGGCTGAAATATATTGTCCAATTTTTGGATGATAATCAGATAAAATCCTATCAGATGTTACAAAACGAGTTTACCTTACATCACAAGCATTTTTATGCCTACTTGCAGGATAGGCATTATATAAACTCACTGGACGAAGATGATTGGCAACAGGAGAACAGAATGTCGTTGTTCGACATGCTTGTTATGAAGATCTTACTCGACATTCTCACTCTTTTTTCCATCTCATGCTGGTTGGGCACCAAACTTCTGACAATTACATTTCAATCTTGAGGCTCTGAGATACAGGATTAGGGGTTGCATTTACTGAAACTGTTTAAGAGAATAAGGTATCTTACATGTAATGCTTCTCTCTGTAAACTGCAGTATATATTCTTTAATGCAATACTACGTTTCCCAGCATCGAGCTTTTGTTATGAAAATCTCACGACACAGACCAGCGTGTTAAATGTCATGCTGCAACAGGCACTTTGGAATTGTTCACCCATTAAGTCTTACTGGCAGTTTATTACGCATTATATTTCTTTGATAACAGGTGCAACAATACCAGTTAATGCTAAAATTGTTCTTTTTGATCATTTATAGGGTATCACATTTCGCAATTCATCTCTTATCACTACATGTGGAATCATTTATAGGGTATCTCTTATCACTACATGTATCTCTTATCACTACATGTGGGATCACTATATTACAGGTATCTCTTATCACTACATGTGGGATCATTTATAGGGTATCACATTTCGCAATTCATCTCTTATCACTACAGAATCACTACAGAATCACTACAGAATCACTTATCACTACAGAATCACTACAGAATCACTTATCACTACAGAATCACTACAGGTTCCACATGCCAAAACCTACCATCATAAATCCTACAGCTCAAGAGCTCTCTCATCAGCAGGTCCAATCCTTTGGAACTCCATCCCACCGGACTTAAGACAAGAACCATGCGCTCCAACTTTTAGGAAAAGACTAAAAACTTGGCTTTTTAAAAAAGCTTTCCCAGATCTGGATTAAATTCCCCACTCATCATCAGCATAAACACAAAAGTTAGGAACTGTAAAAAAAAAAAAAAAAAACCCACTAACTTCACACGCAGTCACAGCAACATTTTATTATACTTCACAACAATATCATATCTGATCATTTTGCTACACATCTATATTTTATATTTTATAATATTATACTTATTTATTAATTGATACAGCTGGTTAAAATGCTAATAGTCGTTCTACAATTCCTCCCCTTTCATTTCCAAGTTATTCGTCCATGTTTTTTGTAACTTTCTCACATCCAAAATATTGTTTTAATTTTTGTTAAGTTTCATACTATATTTGTTGTTGTATTGGGAAATGTTCTCTACTTTGTTACTCTCTGCCTTTACCCACATTGTTAATTGTAAACCGGGTTGATGTGATTCCTATCATGAAACTCGGTATATCAAAAATAATAAATAAATAAATAAAATAAATTATGGGTGCGCAAAGTGCTTTTGTTGGGAGAAAAAATGCATTCTGCAAAGTTGGCTCGCTGTGGACCCTCTCACCTGTAGGCAGTGGCGAGATCACATACACCAGCTAAATATACTTGAAAAATACTTGGAAAAACTGGGCACGTCCAGAAAAGGATAAAGATTTTCCTCGTATATGGGACTCCCAGGAGCCCAGAGTTTAATTAGCAACGACTTTTAGGGAAGAATGAAAAAAAATGTCCTTTACTGCCAACTCGGGATTTTGGGGAGGGGGAAGGAAGGGGGGGGGCTGTATTAATGCTGTTAACTCAATATTGTACTGAACACTGAGCAGAATCCACCAGTGTACAGATTCTTTGTAAATTTGAATCTTGAAATTAATAAAAAAAAGATTTAACCAGAGACACACAGAAAACTATACTATTATGAAGGCAGATGTTTAAATAGTACACTAAGTACAGTACTGTCATAAATAAATTGGAAATAAGAAAAATGCAGAACATTAATAATTCTATAAACAGGTATTACTGCACATGTAGCTAAAAATCTTATGCAAAAGCTTTTAAAATTACATAGGCCCCTTCTTTAGATGTCAGATTAGAGACATTCACATCTAAAGATGGGTCTTACATTATCTCATTAGCTCACTGTTGCGAGCATAAATGTAAGCTCCATGGTGAGACCGCACCTTGAATACTGTGTACAATTCTGGTCGCCGCATCTCAAAAAAGATATAGTTGTGATGGAGAAGGTACAGAGTAGGACGACCAAAATGATAAAGAGGATGGAACAGCTCCCTTTTGAGGAAAGACTGAAAAGGTTAGGGCTGTTCAGCTTGGAGAAGAGACGGCTGAGGGGGGATATGATAGAGGTGTTTAAGATCATGAGAGGTCTAGAACGGGTAGATGTGAATCGGTTATTTACTCTTTCGGATAATAGAAAGACTAGGGGGCACTCCATGAAGTTAGCATGTGGCACATTTAAAACTAATCGGAGAAAGTTCTTTTTCACTCAACGCACAATTAAACTTTGGAATTTGTTGCCAGAGGATGTGGTTAGTGCAGTTAGTATAGCTGTGTTTAAAAAAGGATTGGATAAGTTCTTGGAGGAGAAGTCCATTACCTGCTATTAATTAAGTTGACTTAGAAAATAGCCACTGCTATTACTAGCAACGGTAACATGGAATAGACTTAGTTTTTGGGTACTTGCCAGGTTCTTATGGCCTGGATTGGCCACTGTTGGAAACAGGATGCTGGGCTTGATGGACCCTTGGTCTGACCCAGTATGGCATGTTATTATGTTCTTATGTTCTCTTCCCGTGGCACAACTGACGCAACCTCAGGGGCAGGGCTGTAAGGTTTGCGCCAACAGCGGGCAAACAAGTGTTTGCATGGGCCAGATTAGGAGAAAGACCAGAAATCTGGAACTGCGGACGAAGCTGAAGACTGGTGGCTGAAGACGAAAGCAGACTGAAGACTGTAGCTTGAGGTTGAAGTAAAGGCAGGCTGAAGACTGTGGTTTAAAGCTGACTTCAGGCGAGTTTATGCCTAGTGGAATATCCGGTGGCAGCAATCTTGGCGATGTCCTGCCACGGCAAGGCTCGCTGGCCAGAAGGTTAGTGCAGCCGCTCGTGGGAGAACATAACAGTACCCCCTTATCTAAGCCCCCTTTCCCAATCATCTTATCTTCAGTTTCTGGGAAGACATTGAAGGTACATTTTTACCATCTAGGAACTTGAGGGGTTCAGCGTGACTTCTATAGATTCTTTGGTTTCTGGACTGATCTGAAGAAGCATCCGCTGATTGATCCTGTTCTACAGACAAGGCTCCTTCGAACGGACAGAGACATGACTTGTAGGTTCCAAGATCATTGTACTGAATGAAGACAGTCCCTGCAGGCTTAGCAGTGGCATCTACCTCCACGACGACGGGCTTCAGAGGTTTTGAGCAGTCAGCAAGATTACAAGATGCTAAGGTTTCTGGTCGTGTCTCAGAACATAGGCTGGATCAGGATGTACACTGGAGCAGCAGATCTGGTATTTCAGGCGAGATGGTTCAGAGTGGAGCACCTGGAGATAAGAATGAGGCAGTGCAATCCTCTTGGCAGGATGGACCCCATTGGTTGATCTGTGAGGTGCTCCAGTCAATGGATGGTTAATGGAGTCTGAGCCATGGTAAGGCAAGTACAAGAGGGCTGGATGCCTTAGGTAGCACATAGAACTGGAGGGTTTCTTGGTGGGACCCAATCTGCATAGTGATAGGTAAGGTGGTCATAGTCACGCAATCGAGTAAGAGTTCTCCTTAGACGGAAGAAATAACACAAGGGGTGGTCAAGCTGGTAGTAGGGCATCTTCACTGACATAATAGTGATTCTTAAATAAAGTTGCCCCAGCTCCAGAATCTACTAAGGCTTCAGTTTGAACTAAATGCTTTCTGAAGGTGAGGGACACCGGTATCATTAATTGTGAGTAGGATACAGATAGGGTTGCCAACTTTTTCACGGACCAAGACTGGTCACCTGAAGACCGGGGGGGTGCTGGCAGAAGGAAGAAGTTTGGGTTAGTGGTCAGCAGCAGACAGATGGATCCAGATATCAGTCCAGGGTTGAGGCAGGCGGCTAGCAGCGGAATCCAGCAAAACAATCCAAGGGTCGAGACAGGCTGCAAACAGGCAAATCCAGGGAACAGTCCAAGGTCAAGACAGGCTGCAAACAGGCAAATCCAGGGAACAGTCCAAGGTCAAGACAGGCTGCAAACAGGCAAATCCAGGGAACAGTCCAAGGTCAAGACAGGCTGCAAACAGGCAAATCCAGGGAACAGTCCAAGGTCAAGACAGGCTGCAAACAATCTAAGGGTCGAGGCCAAGAGACAGTCCAGGAGGCGAGGAGCAGGATGGGAATGGAGAAGAACAGGAACCAGAGATGAGGAGCTGAATAGTGCAGCCAGCAGCTTCAGGAGACCTGTTTCAGAGGCAAGGCTGGAGAGCAGGGACTGGGTTCAAATAGTCCCTGCTGGATGACGTCAGTGAGGGACTGCGGGAACCTTTTCTGCCGCAGTTCCTTTAAGACCCGACATGGGGCGTGCGCACCTATGCTGCGGTTGGCCTTGGAGGACTGGCAGCGCTGCTGTGGCCGGCGAGTGTAACACCCTGTTTCTAGAGTTTGAAGTTCCAAGTCAAGTCTCAAGTTCCTGTTCGTGTTCCTAGTTCCGGGCTCGTGGAGCTTATCCAGCCAGAGATTTGCCTTTCCTTGTACCAAGTTCGAAGTGATGTCCTGACTCCTGTCCTCCTGCGAATGGCGAGTGCAACAGCACCCCCTCCTCAAAGCCCCCCTCTTCTCTTTGGCTGAATACAAGAAGGTATATCTTCTATACCAGCTGGGGAACTTGGGGGTCCAAACACAGGATCTAAAGATGCTTGGGAAGGGAGCTGAAGTGAGGAACCATTCGGAACATACTGAAGACACGATGAAGACAATTATAATTAAACTTTGAGGAAGCCATGACCCAGCTTTACGGAAGGCATTGGAGAAAGAGTAGCATCTTGGAAGGTTGATCCAATTCTTTAAGGATTGCATGTCTGGCTGAAAAATATCCATTACTGACAGCCACAATATCTGTTAGAAATATCTGGAACCAGACCACAACGCCAGCAATGATTGTGGCCAGATGTTGCCAAAGTCTCAAAGAAACGGCCCGGAAGATAGAAGAACTTCACATTTCAGTGAAAACCAGAGTCAATCCTCCTCTCAGAATGATGCCTCCATGGGCTCACTCTGCCAAGTTAAGAAGGAGCTCCTTGAGCATAGTTTGCTTTCTGTGGTGCCAGTTTCCAGATCTACTGCTCACTGGGGTTGAGCAAGGTGTGGAAGCACTGCGACAAGGGTCCGTAAACCTTTACAGGCCCCGTCAATGCATAAGAAAAAGATGCGCTGTGTCGGAGCCAGTGGTGCAGTCAGTGCCACAGAAGTTGAGGTTCAGATTAGTTCCACCAATACACCAGGCACCGTTGATGCATCAGACCAGAGCATCAGCGATGCACCAAGCCCTGGTGCCATCAAAGAAGGCTGATGCATCATTGATGCATCAGCCTTCAGCACTATTGGCACTCCAAACCCTGGAATCAATGACACACTGGCTCTCTGCATCATCAAAGCACAAGCCTTCAGTGCCACTGACACACCAAGTCCCTGTCAACGTATTGGGCCTTGATTCAGCCAATGCAGCTATTTGCTCCATTGACACTTTCAAAATCAGATCCATCGACACTCTGCGCCTTGTCATAATTGGAGCATTGGTCCCCAGCCCCATTGATGCACTTGATGCATTTGAAGTGGGAACAATCATTGACAGGCCCTGAGGATGATTCATTGCACTTACCTCCCAGATCAGATATGCTTCATGGTGCCTCTGGTTTCCATACATCCATTAGGAGCTTCTCAACAGGATGAACCTATACTGATTTCAGAAGAGGATGTCTCTTCTCCAACTTCTGGTCAGAGGACACAGCAGCCAATAGACCAAGTAATGGACTTGGTGAAGACTTTCTTTGCCTCATTGGCAGCTAATGACAAGGAGGGAACCTTGCAAGCTCTCCTGCCCAGAATAACAAATTTGTTCTCTCAAGAGTGAGCCCCACTTGCCTCCATGCCTTGGGAGTTCCCATCAGAAGTCCCAGTTGTGCGATCCAGCCCCCAACCACACCTCTCTGTGGAGTAATCAAACCAGTCTGAGGAGGGAGCATAGAACACCACTGTTTGGAGCATACCTCAGGAACATTCTCCACCAAGATGACTAAAGTCCCAGTCCAGATTGCATTCATCACCATTACTGGGGTCATGGGTAGTGTTCCTTCATCTCTCAATTCTGAGAAAGAGTCTACCCCCCTACCTGATCCACTGCAGCATTCTTCACCACCAGAAGACCTCTCAAACACCAAATTAATGAAAAAGCTGGGTAAGGTGTTAGGAGTCAATGTCTGTAAGAACAAGGACCAACGCACTGAAGATTTTGGACTTCTCCAGATTCTGGAAACCCTATTTGATCATGGGGCAACCCCAGTTCACTGAATCTTTGTTGCAGTTGAGGACCTTGTAAGGCTGGGAAACCCCCACGAGATCAGTCCAGGGCAAGACAGAACTAAGCTAGGGAATCTTCAGCCTATACTAGCCACCTCTCCCCACAAGTTGAGCCCTTGGGCTCTGGTGGCCAGCAAGACTTAGACAGGGGCTAAAGACTGAGGTTAGGCTAGACTGGAGCTAAGGCAAGGCTGGAACCAGAGGCAGCATGGAACTGGAATCTGAAACTGGGTGCAGGGAGGCGTGGCACACTGAAGCAGGCTGGGTCACTGGAATAAGCTGAAACACTGAAGCAGTCTGGGACACTGGAACCGGCTTGAACACTGAAGCAGTCTGGGACACTGGAATAAGCTGAAACACTGACAGGAAGCTGAGGCGAGCTGGAGAATGAGGCTGAGCAGGACTGGAACTGAAACAAGACTGGGTCAGAAACTATGGCCGGATACCAGGACAGGACAGGACAAGACAAAGACCAGACAGATAACACAAAAGGCTTAGGAAGGCCAGAGAGCAAACTAGGAACAAGGCGGCTTAGGAAAGCCACAGAGCGATACTGGAACAAGAGGCTTAGGAAAGCCACAGAACAAGGCAAAAGCAGAAGGCCTAGGGAGGCCGTAGAGCATACACAAACGTGGGGCGAAGCAGGGAGCCGAGCAGACTCGATGATAAGGCCTCGAGCATAAACAGAAGCAGGGTTAAATAGGCTGGGCCCTGCTGAGTCATGAAAATTATAATTGGAGAGAGGGTAGGAGCAGCTCCCCAAGGCCCTCTGAAAGTTGGGAGGCTGCACAACAGGCAGAAACGCAACAGTACCCCCCTCTTAAGCGCCCCTTCCCCCAGGTCTCACTGGGAAGGAGGACTAACGTATTTGAGGCGCGTGACTAGGCTGCACCCTTCCTGGGGTAACTGGACTTAGCTGCAGCTGGACCCTCTGTGGGCTGCTGGGAACTAGACCATTCCAGAACTGAGCTGGAGCTGGACCCCTCCTGGGGTAACTGGACTTGGCTGAACCCCGCCTGGGACAGCTAGACTGAGGTAGAACTGCGCTCCTCCTGGGGCAGCTGGAATGAGCTGGACCCCTCCCTGGGGCTGCACAGAACTGGTCAAGGCAGAATCTGAAATTAGAATAAAAACTGGGACAGGATTAAGGTCCTCCTTAGCGAGTAAGGGCAAGGTCTGAGTGCAAAGTACAAAATCCTTTTCAGTCACAGAGATTTTTTTTTCAGAAGAGGAAAGCAGAAAAATCGGGAGAGAAGTGCAATGCTGGCTTAGATCCCAGGAAGGAGAGTGTGCCGGCTGCCTGCTGTGGACCTGGAGCACCGAGCAGGGGATTCAGGCTTCAGCGCATGGCTTTCAGCATTTGTCAATGAAGTAGAAAGCACAGAGGCTGTGGCATGGAATCTCACCCCCTCTTGTTCAGGCACTGATTCTACAGATAAGTCAGCCAGAGCTGGGGAAGGAATTCAGGCAGGCGTGGACATTAACCTGGTGGAATCAGGGGTTAAATTGGTGGGAGGGGAAGCTGGAATCCAAGGAACAGTTAATAAAAACAGGTACTTTTGAAACCCAGTGCTTTTCTGTGTCATGTTTCTTTTCCTCAGCTTTCAGCACAAGGTTATTTTCAGGAAAAGTCAGAGCAGATATTTTAGGAACAGAATGAAACTGCGGTTCCTTTTCTATTACTTGATACTTGTAAACCGTTGTGATGGCTCTACCGAATGACGGTATATAAAACTCAACAAATAAATAAATACTGAGTGTAACCTCCACCCCGGTCGGCCATAAAAAGTTATTTGTACTCTTCGGGGCAGGAACCCTGATCAGCTCTTTTACCTCCTCTACTTCCCAAGGTGTGGATTCGCTGGGCTGGGGGAAATAAAAAAGGAGTCCTCGCAGGTCCCGATGTGACGGGGGTGGTTTTCTTACACATTCCCTGTGTGTTTCCCCTGGGGAGGATGCTGGGCTATGATGTGGGTGCAGCGAGGGCAGAAATAAATACCCCGGAGCCACTTGGCTAGTGCCCAAAATAAAAGGCTTTACTGTTAAGCACTGATGGTGAATGTGACAAAACCCAGACTGCAGCAGCAGCACAGAAATCTCTCTCCGGTTCCTTTACAGCCTCTCCCTCTGTCTGTCTGTGCAGGAAAACATCCACTCTTCTTGGATTAAGGTAAAGTGGAGCTCTGCTGGTTGGGAGGCTGCACGACAGGCAGAATCACAACAACCTTCACGATTTACAAACAAGAATGTGGGAGAAACCGGCACTCTGCACCCCCAGTAGCCAGAAAACTGGGTCTCAAATACAGAGTACAACAAATCCCAGAGTCTGAGGTAGTCCAGTTACCGCATAAGTCAGTGGTTGTGAAGTCAGCGCTAAAAGCACCTAACACCACCCACATTTTCTCCCAAACCCCACCAGGCAAGGACCCTAGCCTACTGGATAATTTTGGAAAGGTCTTTCAGAGCTCAATGCCTGCATCACAGCCCACCAACTCTACATGGTGCAATACTTACCCAACTGCATCGACAAACTGAAACCCCTGATAGAGTCGCTGGACAGAGAACAGGCAGTCTATCAGCGAGTTCTTCTGAATGCAGAGAAGGGCAAACATCATCTAAGAACATAAGAACATGCCATGCTGGGTCAGACCAAGGGTCCTTCAAGCCCAGCATCCTGTTTCCAACAGTGGCCAATCCAGGCCACAAGAACCCGGCAAGTACCCCAAAAACTAAGTCTCCTCTGCTCAGTGTACGAATCATTTGATACTGCAACAGGATCTTCTGCAACAGCCGTCAGAGTACGCCACATGGCCTGTTTGGGAGCCAGCAGCTCGTGCGAGGATGTTCATGACAAGTTGGCCGCTGTGCCCTGTTCAGGGGACAAGCTCTTTGGAGACAAGGTAGGGAAAGTAGTCACCCAAATTAAGGAGCCGCGTGACGCTTTCCAATCTTTCTCAACAGGCCCTGAACATTCATCTCCTTCTTAGCATCTTTACTTCGCTTTTATATGCTCCTTCTTTCAGGGATGCCCTTTCCTCCAGTTTCAGTGGTATTGTGCACTCCCTGCTCTTCCACAAGGAATCCTAAGAGAAAAAAAAACCAAAAAAAAACCCCCAGGAGGAAGGCTCAAAAGAAAAGCGTTAAAGACAAAAAACCCAGCAGAAATGCAGGTAGAGCTCCCTGTGCCATCTGCTAGAGACAGAGAAAATACTGAGGAACTGCAGGTGGCACTAGGTTTTATGTAGCAGGGTCAGGCAAGTTTTTTTCTCTGTCTCCACCTGCTGGCAGGGATGCATGAGCCCAGGTATCTGGACTGATCCGGGTACTTACAGGGAATTACAGTTTTAAATGGAAAATATTTTCATCAAGCAAACTCCCTGGACCTGTTTGCCTGTGAGCCAAAAGACTACTTATTCTCCCTTTCCTCCTCAGGTCTCAGTATGTCATCAATAGCATCTCAGTGCTACGTCACCTGGACTCTCTCTCGGCGCTTCCTGCTCCTCGGGGCCTGGTTCAGCGCCTCTACCTTTGAGTCCCTAACCCAGTGCCCTCTGTTCCTCGGGACCCCCACGGCACTTCTACTGTAAGGAGCTTGCTCCAGTACTTTCACTCAACTAGACCTGGCTCAGCACCGAGTCTCTACTGGACAGTGTCTCGGCGTCCCCGCTCCTCGGGGCACTTGCCCAGCGCTTCTACTACAAAAGATCCTGTCACTACGTTGCCGTGTCTCGAGCAGTACCTCTGCGCTTCTGCTCTCCTGACACCTGCTACAGCGGGTTTCCCGGTCTAGCCCTTATTCAGCGAACCCTAGTTCGAGTCTCCGCACCTGCTCCTCTTCACCTCCAGGCCACTCCCACGTGGTCCTGCTCTACACTCTACAGAGCTGCAGTGGCCGTGCACCCCTTGAGACTCTCTCACCTTCTCTCCTCGAGAGTGCTCCTGCCTCGGACTGTGCCTAACCTCTCTGACACACTCTGCACCCAGCCGTCTACCCTCTCTGGGACCAGCCACACAGAGGTGCGCTTAAGTCCAGCCGGCCCCGGCACCCAAGGGCTCAACCTGCGGGGAACGAGGGTCGGCACAGGTGAAGTTCCAGCTCGCCTCTGTTCCCGCCCAGCCTCGCCTCCCGTCGGTGAGGACCTGGAGGGCCCAACTCTTCAGGTAGCAACAACCCCACCTCAGACCAAGGGTCCACAGTTCCTAACATTGAGTACCTCACTCAATGCTTCCCTTTCCAGATCATATGTAAATATATATCTGTACTTATACATATATAAGTACAGATCCCTGAGCACTCCACTGTTTACTTTTTTCCACTTAATCCTACTCTGTTTCCTGTCTTTTAGCCAGTTTGCAATCCACAAAAGGGCATCACCTCCTATCCCACGACTTTTTAGTTTTCTTAGAAGCCTCTCATGAGGGACTTTGTTGAACGCCTTCTGAAAATCCAAATACACCACATCTACCGGTTCACCTTTGTCCACATATTTATTAACTCCTTCAAAAAAATGTAGATTTGTGAGAAAAGACTTCCCTTGGGTAAATCCATGCTGGCTGTGTCCCATTAAATCATGTTCTGTGATTTTACTCTTTATGACAGTTTCCACAATTTTTCCCAGCACTGAAGTCAGGCTCACTGGTCTATAGTTTCACACCTGAGTGCGCCTCTTCCTGTTGCGTTTGACTGGTTGTGGGTTGTTCCCATGACTGGCCACTCTTACCTCTTTTGTTGGACCGCAAAGGCCCGACACACCGCGCTAGGCTGCCGCTCAGCTGAGTGGGGCATCCCTAGGTGTGCGCGCGACTGATGCTCCTTTTAAAGGGCCAGTGGCGGGAAATCTTCTGCAGCGCCCTGAGATGACATCACAGGCTTTCCCCTACTTAAGACCTGCTCTGCCCTGCATCAGACGCCTTGGCAGTAGGTCGGACTTTCTAGCTGCTGTTTGCCACACGTTCCTGGTTCCTGATCCTGTGCCTTACTTACGTGTTCCAGTGTCTTCAGCATTCCTTCGTATGTCTTCCATGCCATTCCCGCTGTTTCTTCCTGCCCTTCTTCCTTTGGATTGACTCCTCAGCAGACTTTGGACTGTACCTTGGCTTCGTCTTCTAATTGGATTCCTTGCTTGACTTCAGACCTCTTCCTGACCACCGTGGACCTCTGTCTGCCTTGTGACCTTTGCTTGCTACTCATCTTCCAGAATGCTGCCTGCCCTGACCTCCTTCTCGTTTTACTGTCTGCTGCTGGCCCCGATCCCTGCTCGGATTGTATCGTTTCTCTGCCTGCTGGCCAACCGTTGCTCCACCCATGGATTATCTCAGCTCAGAGGCCCCTGCTTAAGTCCAGCCGGCCCTGGCACCCGAGGGCACAACCTAAGGGGGACATGAGCTTGTAGTGGTGAAGTTCCTGTTGGGCCTCTGCTCCAGTCAGCTCCACCTGCCGACGACTAGGACCTTCAGGGCTCCTCCCGGTGGGTAGCATCAACCTCGCCTCAGTCCAAGGGTCCACTTCCGCAACAGACTGCCAAGGCCATGTTCCCAGTGGAACTCTCAGGTCTCCAGGCCATTCCCAGCCTAGCGCAGAAGATACAGCAGCAGCAACAATTCTTGGAACTCCTGGCAGGTTCCATGGAGTGCCTCAGCACCCACCTTGATGCCACAGCAGCCTCCGCAGTTACTCTGCCTCTGGTGCAGCAGCCATGCCCTTGATCTGGCTCCCGTTCCTTCTCGGTACACCGGAGATCCCGTGTAGTGCTGCAGATTTTTTAACCAATGCTTTATGCATTTTTTGCTTCAGCCAATGCAATTCCCCAATGACACTGTTAAGACTACCTTTATCCTCTCTCTCCTGGATGGGAAGGCCTTGGCCTGGACCTCTCCCTTGTGGGAACGGAGAGATGCTCTACTGTCAAAGCCTTCAAAAGCAGGTGTTCGACGAACCCAGCCGGCTGGCCACGGTAGGATTGGATCTCCTACATCTCTGGCAGGGTACACGACCACTAATGGACTGAACCATTGAATTTAGAACCTTGGCCACCAAACTGAACTGGAGAGAGGACAGTCTCAGGAGTATCTTCTTAGAAGGGTTATCCTCCTGAGTGAAAGACGAGTTGGCTGCACAAAAACTCCCCAAGTGACTGGATGGTCTCATTGACTTGGCCGGGACGATTGACTGCCACTTTCAGCAGAGGGCCCAGGAGCTGAAGCCGCTACGAAGGCAAGTGCGATGGCTCTCACCTACTTGCGCCCTCTCTCTACCACATCGGCAACAGCTCCTACTGCGTTGTGGCCTGAAGAACCCATGCAATTGGGGCAGTCGCCTCTCTCTAGATTAGAGGCTCCACCGCTGCACCCTGGGACTCTGCTTCTGTGCCAGGATGGGGCACCGGCTGGCACACTGCCCTCAGAGGCCAGGAAATTGGCAAGCCTAGGAGCCAGCGGGGAGATGATCCTAGGTTTCACTACCCTGTTCCCCAATTCATACTACCAGTATCTTATCACAGTGGGCAGCCATGAGTTCCCCATATTGATGTTAGTTGATTCATGCGCTGGTGGAAACTTCATCATGAAGGCCCTTGTGGACCATCTGAAACTCCCAGTGATTCCCCGAAGACACCGCTTGTTATCTCTTCCATCCATGGAGAACATCTCCCCAGATTACTACTACCACAGCTCCTCTACGAGTCTGCACTGGCATCTTGCACGTGGAGAATATATCCTTCCACATCATCGGGAAAACCTACCCTTTCTGGGATACATTGTTTCCAGCCATGGCTTCCACTGGATGTGGAGAAGGACCAGAGTATCCAGGGCTGATCCCAACCTTTGGGCCTCTGTGCGCTGCAGAGATTTTTGGGCTTCACAAACTACTATTGACACTTTGTTACCCATTACTCCGGGATCGTAGTCCCCCTCACAGCACTTACTATGAAAGAGGCCAATACTAAGGTCTGGCCTCCAGAAGCAGTCAAAGCGTTTCTCGAATTAAAAAAGGCCTTTCTTCAAGAATCATGCCTCCACCACCCAGACCCCACACACCCTTTCCTCTTGGAAGTCGACACCTCCTCCTTGGACGTTGGGGCCATCTTGAGCCAACATTCTAATACAGGAGTCCTGTGCCCTTGCTCCTTCTTCTCGCACAAATTCTCTCTTGACAAGGAATTATGGAATTGGAGATAAGGTGTTGCTAGCCATCATGATGGCGCTTGAAGAATGGCAGCAATGGTTAGAAAGTGCGCAACACTGGATTATGACATTTTATTTAGTTATTTAGGCGTTTTATATACTGTTGCTCCAAACGTAGATCACAACAGTTTACAAGATCCGCATACATATTCAAGGTCAACGATCACATACTGTGTGTTAGCGTTCACCTTCTAGTTTAACACCATGTTGTAGACATGTTCTCGTTCATAATCATAAGTATTTTAGGAAATTACACTAGCTTCTGATAAGATAACTAGTGATGTCTCTTGGGGAATCACTGGGAGTTTCAGATATATACTGACCACAAGAATTTGGAGCATCTTCACCAAGCGCAACGGCTGAATGCACGCCAAGCTTGATGGTCCCTGTTTTTCACACGTTTTGACTTTGATGTGCGATACCGGCCCACATCCAAAAACACCCAGGAGGATGCCCTATCGCGATCCTTCGAGGCTGAAGACACTCCTGACCCTCCCAGGCACATCATAGATCCAGCTCAGATTCTCTTGGCCTCTTCCGTGACCGTCCCTCCAGGGAAGATGGTCGTTCCACATCGACTCTGACAAAAGGTACTAGAATGGTCCCATGACCCTTATGGAACAAATAGAATATCTATTCTTTTTGTTCCATAATTTATTGTTAGTTCTATTGTTACCTGTTTTATTGTTCAACTGTTCTATGTAAAGCCCACTACTCTTTTTGGGCATTTAAAAGTTGTATGTAAACCGGATTGATTTGTAGTTCCTACAAGAACTTCGGTCTATAAAAATTAAAAATAAATAAATAAAATAAATAAATGGCCCCCGTGTCGCAGGTCACCCTGGGTGGGCCCGGACTCTCGTGCTGCTCCAGCAGTATTACTGGTGGCCCCAGATGCAGAGAGATGTCAGGGCCTATGTGGACTCTTGTCCTACCTGCGCACAGCAAAAACCATTGGTGTGACGACCTTGGGGGCTGTTACAGCTATTGCCGGCCCCCACGAACAAAAGAGCACGTGCGGCCTGATACGCGCCTGGCTGAACACCTATCTTGACTTCAGAGTGGCCAGCTTAGCAAAGCGCTTTTTACGGCATCCAAGGTAGGCACGTCCCTGGGCGGACAGATACACGAACAGAAGAGCGGCAAGTTATTGGAAATATTAAAAATACTTTCCAGGGTCATACTTTCACTTAATAGGGAGAACCGTTCGCTCTCTCACTCGCTTTTATGCGCGGATTATTAGTGCGGATTTTGAGCGTGGATGCGGCCGCTTATTACATAGGCCCTGCACCATGCTTAGGTACGCGCATTTTCCGTACATCCGAGGATTTCTGCGCGCAAATCATTTGGATAAATCTTTTTTTTTTATATCCTGCGGAAGCGGCAGCTTCAGCCATGCGCGGTGATCAAAAACCTGCGCTCATTTCGAGCGCCTGTTTTGCCGCAGGTCTTATTACATTGGCCCCAAAGTGAGTCAAACCACTTAAACAGAAAAACTAAATTAAACAAAAATAAAGCTGGAGAAAGTGACGTCATCCTGCTGAATGGCTGCCTAGGGCTCGAGCACCTGATCCAAATCTGCTGAAATCCTTGCGATACGATAACCCTGCGGTTTCACCTCCACCGTGGCAGTCCGATCACTAAACGTCAGTGCACTGTCAGATGTGTCCCTTCAAAAAAAAAAAAGTCGGTGGACTTAAAGCACTTTTCTTACACTGACGGTGCGTGCTGGTGGAGGAAGGCCCCAGTGATGGCGCAGCGATGGGAGGGAGGAGCTCTGGAGGGAGGCCTCTGCGCCGGAGATGATGCGCCCGGCATAAAAAAACACAGAAACGCTTACCTGCACCGATTTCTGCCGATACAGCTCTTAGCATTAATGTATGTTGAAAAGGCAACCTGTGTGAAGTATTGTTGCTTGATGTCATGTGCCTGCTTTTTTTTTGATCCACATTTAAATGAGAAAAAAAGTAAACAAACAAAGCTCTGGTGAACAGCAATACTTGGTGTGGCTGTTTATTTGTGCACGTGAAAGATGTGAAGGCAAAGTGAGTAAAAGCACTGAGGGCAAACTGAGTTTCTGTGGCTGTCAGAACTTGCCGTTTGACTGTCACTGCTCACTGCCCTTTGCCTGGTCCCCAGAAGCACCTACGTTTATCTAATGCTTAAGCCAGCCCTGCCTGTTCTCAGTGCAGCTGCTTTGTCCTCCTTCTAGCCTTCAAAGGTCGATGATGCCAAATCCTCCTGTTTTCAGCTTGTGCAGGCTCCTACCTCCTCTTCTTCTTCCAGCCCATGTGGGCCAATGATGCCATCTCCTTCTTCTTCCAACCTTACACTGGCTGATTCAACCTGCACCTGGAGATTTCCTGGAGGTTTCGCAAGAGACGGCAATTTCACGCAGAACTCTGGATTTCCCAGGTATAATCATGGCCCCTGGTGTCCCGTGACTTTCAGCAGAATTGCGGTGGGAGGCAGGGAGAGGCAAGTTGTGGGGAGGTGACGTGTCCTGCTGTGTGGCTTGTGGAGAGATTGCCCGGGCTGTGCTCTGGCTTCTCTCCCCATGCTGACTGGGCAGTTGGAAGAGGAGGAGAGCAGCGTCAATGCACTGGGCCACATCCTCCTCTTCTGCAAACTGCCACACAGTCGAAAGCCGCAGAGGGCCCTGGACGGCAGAAGAGGAGAAGTAGGGCCGATGTGCTGCCACGGCTCCCCTCCTCCTCTGCCTGCCGCCGATCAACGGAGAAGGGAAGGATGAGGAGTACTTGGAAAGAGGCTGGGAGGGGCGGGGGGCTGACAAGAAATAAGTGAAAGGATGGGTGGGGGGTAGGACAAGAGTGCATGGATAGGTGGTGAGGCATGAGGGAATCAGATGAGGCACGGGAGAAGGTGGGAGAATGAATGAGGGGATGGGACAAGAATGAGAGTAAATGAGGGGTCAGAGGGAGTGCAGGGTGGAGGGATTGGATGCAAGAGAGTGAGATTAGAGATGCTGTGGGTTGTGAGTAAGAGGACTGGAGGAGTAGGTTGGAGAGAGAACAAGTTGATCTTTCTGCATGTTTTTGTTTTGCATCAGGCCCATTGAGAGGAAGGGTACAAATGAATCATCCCTCTTATTACCCAATCCAATGTCCCCTCTCTTTCTCCTCCCACTTTCCTCTCCTCCACTCATCTTTCCCTCTGATCCCCCTTAATCCTCCCCTCCTCCTGTATCTCTATCCCCCTCACCTCCATCCTTCTACCTGAGATTCATTCTCCACTGTCCTTCCCTGGTTTTCTCTCTCTCCACATCCCCTTTCCCAGTACCATCACTAGGATCTCGTACCCTAAAAAGAACTAGACACAGAAATGTAGAAAAATGACTTCATTTTTATAAAGTAATAAAAATGCATAATCAATATGCAAATACATGCAAAATCATGCAAATTTACCACCGAATTGCAGTAGAATTGTGAAAATTCTGCCAGACTTTGCAACCTCTTGCTACAAAATCTTGAAAAAATGTATTGCAGCAAACGATGGATGGTGGGGATCTGGTATATTATTATATAGTCTAATGATGTTGCTGCCAGCTAGAGAAAAAATGTCAATTCAGTAATTGTAATGAGATCGCCAGCACATGTGCGATTCTTATCACTTTTATAGCACTGGTTACAGCAGCACGGTGTGTTTTTCCCTCTTTCCAGGGAGAGAGAGAGTTGTTGGGCAATCAGCAGGCGGCTGAACTTGATGGACCTCTGTGCCATATCTAACCTTGATGTTGTTGTGCTGATTTCCCGCTTCACCCTTTATCCACGGAAGGCTCCCGCAGTAGTTAACTTTTCTTGTGCAATAAGCGATGCACGGCACAGAAAGCCTGAGCCCGTTCAAGCTGGCAACGGTAAATGCAGAAGTGCACAGATTCGGCGAGCTGCAGAGAGCCCCGCTAATGCACCGCTCGGGCCTCGCGTCCCGCCCCCCGCCCCCACCTTCGTTCCCAGGAGGAGGGTGGGGCAGGCTGCCATTTAGCGGGGTAGGCGGAGCCCGGCCTTAGCTCCTCCCCCTCGGGCAGAAGAGAAAGCTGCGGCGGGGAGAGTGGGAGCAGAGGCGGGTCGGGTCCTGTGTGTGTTTCTTGTCTCAGGTGAG
The DNA here is from genome assembly GCF_901001135.1 of Rhinatrema bivittatum. Lineage (NCBI taxonomy): Eukaryota > Metazoa > Chordata > Amphibia > Gymnophiona > Rhinatrematidae > Rhinatrema > Rhinatrema bivittatum. The sequence continues at coordinate 32,866,413 of NC_042617.1, read as the reverse complement.
TGTGGTGGTTGGTCTGCTACAAAGAGGGCGATGCTGTATCCCAGACTCTTAAATGCGGGTGGTTTTTGAACGCGAGACCTGCTGGATGTTTGTTCGCAGAACTCTTGAGGGATTTTTTCCCCCCCCACTAAACTCTGCATCTGCGATCTTTGCTGTTTATGTTCCCATCTCTTGTTCCTTGCCTGCTTTCGGAAGGGCGGCGGGGGTGGTGTGCGTGGTGTCCCTGTTCGGCGTGGGATCGGTGTCCCGGAGCCCCACGGGCTGCAGTCTGCTGGGCGGGGTTTCCCGGGTCCACACACGTGCAGGCTCCATTAGTTCTGGCTGCAGTTACTTCGTCTCTTTGCAAAGTTCATGGTGCAGTCCAGTTATTGTTTGCCCCTTCTCCCCGATTTACAACATCTGTTTGTAAGTTACTTTGGACGATTCTAAGCAGTATCCCTGAATGTTTGTTTGTGTTTGGGGCAGTGTGGCAGATTATCGTCCCCCTACCACTTTTTTCCTATTTTTTTGTATTGGGGGGGATTCTTGGTATATCTGGGCTATGACCCGGTTCATGATGACGCTTGTGACATCACAGTAAAGATAAACCAATCCGATCTGGTGAATATGAGGTATCTGTGACCCTGGGCCAGATATGGCTGTGCATGGGTCAAGGGGGATTGTAAAGTAGAATTAGAAAAAGTACAGAGAAGGGTGATTACCAATGATAAAGGGGATGGAACGATTCCCCTGTGAGGAAAGACTAAAGGGGACTCTGAGAGGGCTATAACAGTGATTGTCAAACCCGTCCAAGGGGGCCCCCAGCCAGTCAGATCTTCAGATATGCACTACCTCTATAGTATGCTAATTTTTATCTCATGCATATTCACTGTGGATGACCTGACTGGCTGGGGGTCCCCTAGGGCAGGTTTGGGAACCTCTGGTCTACAAAATGAGTGGAATGGAACAAGTAAATATAAGCGTGTTCTACCCTTAAAAGTAAGAACTAGGGGATAAAACTAAGTACTGCATTTAAAACATAGAAAATATTTTTTTTACTCTGTATAATTAAGCCCTGGAGGATGTGGTAAAAAATGTTTGGACAGTTTCCTGGAGGAAAAGGCCCTAAACCATTAATGGAGTTGCAGAAATCCATGGCTTAGCCCTGGGATTTGCAGCTTGGAATCTTATCTACCCTTTTGTATTGTGCCAGGTACTTGTAATCTGTTGCTGGGCCTCTGGTCTGATCCAGTATGGCAAACTTTATGTTCAGCAGTTTAAAGAATCTAAATAATGCTAAAACTCATGTTAGGGGGCATTCTTGGGCAATAGTGAATATCTTTCTTCTCTCACTACTGTGTTAACGTTATGTAAGTAGTGTCACAGATTTGCTAAGTCTGTGATTTTTACCTCTGAGGAGGCCACACCTGATCTTAGACAGTCATAAAGAGAGCTTCTTTAAGGTGGCCTGTTACATTTATGAAATACATTTCTATATGATTAGTGCAGAAAATAGTAGTTTGGGTTTAGTCGTATCAGAGGAGTTATCCTTGGTCACCCCTGCTCTTGGTTTGCATAATCCAGATGCATCTTTCTCTTCTACGTTTGCTGGACTAGTTTAAAAAAAAAAAAAAAAAAACTTGCAAGAGTAAGCCTTGAGGGTGAGATGTGGTAGCCCTTTCTCAGATTTTTCAAGTTTGTGAGCTCCCCCTGTTCTGTGTGACACGAGGTTCCTTCTGGCTTGAGAGGAGAGAGGCCTGGGGATAGTACGGCTGCAGAAACTGAGGGTGAGGGGTCTGACCAGGTAGGAAGAGATACAGGGTCATCATCCCAGTTGGTTGGTTTTGTGCTTTTCCAGCAAAAAGAGTTGAAAGTGTGGTTAGGGTGGACTAATGTTGTAGTTCGGTGACGGCTGCTGTGCTTGTAAGTAGGAAGCGTGCATTCTAGTCGCAGATCAGCAAATAATGACGGTTTCGGGTACTGGTGGGTGCCATTTTATAGTAAGGGGGGAGGGTGACCCCCACATGCTTTGACAACTAATGCCCCCAGTATGCAATCAGCTTTGGAGAGCTGAAAAGTGGAATATTAATAGGCCTACCCAGATTAGTCTCCTTGCTTTCCCTGTCTCCAGGCCTGTCTTCTAGGCTCTTACTGACTTGTTCATCCTGCCTATAGGTACCCCTTTTACCCCCTCTTACTGTACTTCTTGATCCAAGCTTCTATGTTGTGAACCTCATGCTCTCTCCTCTTAATACAATGTAATCTCTTGAGTATCATCATCTCTATTCTCTTGTAATTATCATGTTGAATTGTTGTTATTTCAGTTTTGAATTTGCTATTTTGATTGTGTTATTTATTCTTTCTTTTTCAAACCTGTACTATCGTTGCCCAGTTGGCATTGATTCTACACCCGTGTCTCCTTGTTTCAATGTATTTTCCACTCATTTTGTTAAAATGTGAGCCGGCATGATGTTTCACACTAATGCCGGTATATAAAAGCTATTAAATAAGTGTTTGAGCCCATGTCTTTTGGCAGAGGGAGTGCAGGGATGCCGCTCTTGCAGGCTTGCATTGGGGGGAGGAGAGAGGGGGTGGGGCCAGTTTCTGGGGTACTAGAGAGAGCCCTTAAACACGCTCTTTGGATCTGCATCCCTGATACGTTTAACAAGTGATTGTCCTTAACGATTTCTTGTAGCGGACCCTTTTGTGGCACCTGTTGGGATGTACGATAGTATGCACCCACTTACACTACTTTATATGCCTGCATGTAATCCGTTGCGATGGTTTGTTACTTGGCGACGGTATAGAAAAGATCTTAAAACACATAAACACAGGTTTGAGGGATGTTGGAGGTGCGTCTCGTCTGCCCTGCCGAGGATGCTGTGCATGTCCCTTGCACTTCCACTAAATACGGTGTTTTTTGCGGTGGATGTGGACAAGTTCCTTGTATATCCAGTTTAGGTAGAAACACCAAGTCTTTTTTGCTGGAACAATAAGCTGCTGTTCGCTGGTACTTGCCCTCTGTACCAGTTCTTAAATGTGTGGTGGTTTTTTGTTTTTTTGAAACCGAGCCAGGTTAATCTGTACCGTGGGATTTCACCGTGGGGCCGGTTTTGTTCTTGGTGAAGTAGTGCATGGCAGGGAAACTATGTACTTTGTTCTGCTGCTCCCTGGTAAACAGTTCAGGATAATCTGTTTATGGTTATCTGAGAAGTAAGGCACCACTGGCAGGGGGAGGGTTGTCTGTCTTTTAGGATGTGGACTTTGGAAGCTGTTTTGCAGGAAAAGTAAAGTCTGGGCTGGGGGAACGAGGAACGGAGAAAATCAGCAGTAAGTCAGTCTTCGGTTGCAGAATCGGCACCTGGATGTTGGGCTCAGTATGGGAAAGGCTTGGAACCCTCTCAGCTGATCCGGGCTCGTGTCTGGGGCTGCCCTTGATTGATTTTATTTATTTTTTTGGCTGCATTCTAAGGTGATAAAACCTCAAGTCAAGCCATCATTTTTATATGTAAGCAAAGCTATTTCTTATCTCTGGTATTGGCATGGGCATCGGCTGTCTTGCTTCCAGAAGAGACTGGAGGCACGTTCAGTAAAACAGGGACTCTTAATGCTGACACCAGTACTTCAATCGCCTGGATCTGCCGGTAATCCCTTTTCTTCCAGGTTTTATTAGTGGTGACCTTGTGCATAGCACAGCATCCACTTACAGGCTAACTCCATCATAGCAGGTATTGCCCTCCGGCCTGGGAATCTCCAGCCCTCCCTGGCTGCTGATTGATGTTCTGTGGCTTTCATATTTGGACCGTGTTGGTGCATGGCTTTTTTTTCCGTGTGAGCCTGGCTACCACGTTAGCTCGCCGTATTGGTGGTAAAATATTTGCTCTCTGCAGCCAGTAACAAGTACTGTGCCCGGTTTATAGCATTACTCACCCCCCCCCTCCCGCACCTTTGGGTTAACATTTAAACCATGGCTGTATGGGTTTCTTATAAGAATAGACATAGCAGTACCTCCAGGTTTTTTTACTTTGTAGTGATGGGGATGAGACCCTAACAGGCACATTCAAAAACTTAATGAATTAAACTCTGGAATTTGTTGCCAGAGGATGTGGTTAGTGCAGTTAGTATAGCTGGGTTTAAAAAAAGGATTGGATAAGTTCTTGGAGGAGAAGTCCATTACCTGCTATTAAGTTCACCTAGAGAATAGCCACTGCCATTAGCAATGGTTACATGGAATGGACTTAGTTTTTGGGTACTTGCCAGGTTCTTATTGCCTGGATTGGCCACTGTTGGAAACAGGATGCTGGGCTTGAAGGACCCTTGGTCTGACCCAGTATGGCATTTTCTTATGTTCTTATGAATATCTCCTCAGGAAGCAATTATCAGGAATTAAAAAGCAGGCCCTTATCGATGTGTGCGCCTACTACTAGCTGAATCCTTTTACAAAATGTCTTGTGCTGCAGCTGGAACGTGTCCCAGAGGCCTGCACGTGTCTCGCAGCCCTACAGAAATGTTGGAGAGGTAGTAGTAGTAGGTCCTCCTGCTACTCCTGGGTATTCAGAGTTGTGCAGCTGCAGACGGGAGAAAAAGGTTCCTGTTAGGGGGGAGGTCTTCCTGCCAGTGGGGCTTCTGAAGCTTGCTGTTGCTGTTCTCTTTTTGTTTTGTGTGTTTTTTTTTTTTTCCCCTCCACGAATGCAGACTAGGCCACAGCACCTTGATGCTGCTTGCGGTACATCTGGGGAACACTGAGCCACAGTTCTGAGCTTGTGAGCCATTTGTACGGCAGCTGCTTTGTGCAAGGGGGGGACGACAGCCTCTAGTCCCCAGAAAGTGAGTGTATTTAAACAGAAGAAAAACAAAGTAAAAGTGAATCTTGATTCTGTTCTAGGTCTGTTTGTTCCCCCCACCTTGGGGAAAGGAGAGAATTTTGGATCTTTGTCTGTCTGTCTTTTCTCCGTGGCGGAAGTCCTCCCTTGATGAGGCTCTCTATTGTTTTGAGTGATGGAAACTTTGAGCTAAGGAGTGGCTTTCTGTGCTTTAATGGTGGGGTGAGAGAAGGGGGGAGTCTGCTCCTTAGAGCAGAGAGGCCTTGAACAGGGCAGCCTGCAGTGCAAGGCTGCGGCCTTCACAAACAATAGGCTTTTTTTTTTTGTCTCCCTGAAAAGTGAGTGAGCTTCAAAATGGAAATATTTTGTTTCTCTATTCTGGATCTTATTTCCTGGGAAGGTATTACTGAATTGTAAGATATATAAATTTTGGTTTGTCTCTTTTTTTTACCCCTGACATGGAAGTTGCATGCTTGGCTTCTAAGTGTCACTGGGGGACTTGCCGCTTGGGCCTTAGCAAGGGGAGGCAGGATCACCCCCATCCCAAAAGAGGGTCCAAACCAGCTTCTTAGTGCACAGAGCGGTGTTGGTTGGAGCATTTGGTAAGGATGTCTAGGAAGAAGGTGTAAGGTTGACAGACTTCTTGGCAAGAGATCAGGTTTTTCAGAGCAGATGGCATGAGTGGGGCCAGTGGGTGATCAGGGTGTAAAACATGCCCTCGGAAGAGAAGGCCATAAGAACATGCCATACGGAGTCAGACTGAGGGTTCATCAAGCCCAGCATCCTGTTTCCAACCGGGGCCAATCCAAGTTACAAGTACCTGGCGGCTGCAATGCTAGTAATAGTGTCTATTCCCTAAACCAAATTGATAGTAATTTCTGGACTTCTCATCCAGGAACTTATGCAAATCTTTTTATTAAACCCAGCTACACTAGCTGCCTTAACCACATCCTCTGGCAACAAATTCCAGAGCTTAATTGTGCATTGAGTGAAAACTTTTTTTTTTTCTCCTGACTTGTTTTAAATGAGCTACTTGCTAACGTCATGGAGCACCCCATAGTCCTATTATCTGAAAGAGTAAATAAGTGCTTCACATTTCCCCTTTACAGAACTTTATATCCCCTCCTCAGCCGTCTCTTCTCCAAGCTGACCAGCCCTAATCTCTTCAGCCTTTCCTCATAGGGAAGCCATTCCATCCCCTTTATCATTTTGGTCGCTCTTCTCTGTACCTTCTCCATCGCAACTATATCCTTTTTTGAGATGTGGCAACCAGAATTGCACACAGTACTTGAGCGATACAGAGGCATTATGACATTCTCCGTTTTATTGACATTCCCTTCCTAATAATTCCTAACATTTATTTTTTTTGACTGCCAAACTGACCTGAGTGAATTATTTGCAATGCCAGTTACTAGAGATGTGAATCGGAACTGAAATTGGATCCGATTCTGGTTCCGATTCACATCTCTACCAGTTACTTTGCTCAAATCATGACAATGATCTACCAACCACTACATCTCACAAGTTTGTCTATGCTGACTACCTTAGCGGTGCCACTCAAGTAGTGTCTTTTTTTTTTTTTTTTTTTTTTGCTGTCTGGACCAGCCCCTGAATGAAGATACAACAAATCTAGTAGACTATATTGCAAAGCACGGCGGTTCATGCCTAGCCCTGCTAAATCTTTATTCAGTATATTCGCCTTCATAATGCCAGTGTCAAACTAATTCTAACATCTGCATGGGTGGCCAGAGAAGGCATGATCCTTGTTCAAAATAGAGCGCCTCTAATTAGAACCCCGATCTTACTGAAACACCTAAAGGGCACAACAGCAAAGGTCAAATCCAAAAAGAACTTGCTGGATCACCAGGAAGATCAAACACTTCAGACCTTAGTTCTTTCTCTATCTGCAACAGAGCACATACACCCAGCAAAGTGCAACTATGCATAACCTAACTGGAACCTTTTGCAATGCTCTTCCTCCTGAATTCCTGTTCTTGAAAATCACTCTCCCCAAGCATCCATGATATTGGCTGCGCAACGGGTTGGGGGATTCAGGATCCAAGTCTCACCTTTTGTAAGTTGCTGTTTTAGAGGATACCTATAATTTGGAAAACTAGTAAAAGACCTAGGGGAAGGCTTGGGTAGACACTTGCAGCCCAAGATGCCAGGACTTCATGGCTTTCAGAAAGGTTAGATCAACTAAATATACACCCCCCCCCCCCCCCCCACACAGAATACCAAGAGTCCATCTCATCCCTTTTATAGAGCGAGAGAGACTAAGACTCATCTGCAGGGGCGAGTGCATGTCTCCCATCCTAATGATATTCAGCATCCCTTGTTACCACCATTAGGCAGGTGCCTGCAGCTTTTTTGCACAGAACAAACCCACATAATGCAATGAGGCCTAATTCTCAGTCAAAGGAAAGATGCCCCAAAAAGGACTGCTTCAGTCCCTAAAGCCTGTATGGTCTCTCTCTTCCCCCCCAGTCTTAGAGTACGAAGTGGGAGGCAATAAAAAATCACCTGGAAAGGTTGCAAAGCCTTCAAGCCATAGTCCCTGTCGTCGTCCCGTCCCCCGTCCCCCCCCCCCCCCCCCCCAGGAATAAGGGCCATTGTATTTCATGGTCCCAAAGGATGGGTCATTTCACTTAAATCTTGGGGAGGATCTGCATGTACCCCACTATCAGATGGAGATGCTTTGCTCTCAGGAAGGGCAAGTTTCTGTTGTCCCTGGACCTGGCAGAAGCACACTTTCACATCTCCGTTTGAAGTACTTAGCAGAATCTTCTTCGCTTCTGCACGAGGAGCAAGCGTTTCCAACTTCAAGCTCTCCTGCTCAGCCTGGTAACTGCGCCAAGGGCTCCCACTGCGGAAACGGGGCATAATGGTCCACACCTACCTAGATGGCTGGCTTATCAGGGACAAACCTTTCCGGGAAAGCCAGCAAGCCACAGACAGTGGTGAGCTTATGGAACATCTGGGATGGGTAGTGACCTCCTTACAGCAGCCTAAATCCTTCCCAGCCCCTCAGATTCCTAGGACCCCTTTTCAGTATGGTCACCCTAACTCCAGAGAGGGTATCGAAATTAATAGTGCAGGTACTTTTTTTTTTTTTTTTTTTTTTTTTTTGCTTCTGGGGCCAAAAAGCACCCAGGATCTGGGACTATCTCCATCTTTTAGGGCTGGTAACAGCCCCCTTAGATCCTAGTTCCAAGGGCCAGAGCATACATGTGTCCATTGCAGCAGTCCCTTCTGTTCCAATGGTGTCCCCCCTGAATCAAGAGATTTGAGTCTTGCCTTCTGTTTACTCTGGTGGGCAGAACACATCAACCCCAATAAAGGGCATAGACTCGGATCCTCTTCCTTTGGATCACCATAAATGCAGATGTCGGTACTGCTGGCTGGGGAGCCATTGTCTAGGTCCGATTAGTCAGAGGAAACCTAGTCCATGAACTCCATTTCTTGGTAAGGTGGTGAGAATATTATCGAACAATACCAGCAGAGTAGTGCAGGTGAACAAGTAAGGGGGCAACTACAGCCACCTCTGCAGTAGAAGCAGGCTTGCTCCTCAGATGAGCAGAGCAGAACATTTATCTGCTGTTGCATTCCACATCACAGGACTTGAGCATGTCCAAGCCAATTTTCTAAGCAGAAATGGGATAGATCCCAAGGAATGGCAACTTGATCAAGAAGCTTTAAGGGATTCTACAGGTATGGATTATTGCATCACAAGTTAAGGTAAAGGGAGCAGAACACTTCTACCTTTTTTAGAGGTAGATAATGAGATTTTATTGTAGCATCATAAAAACACAATGTTTTATACATGGTAGACATCATTTTTACACTTCTGGTTTTAACAGAGCAAATTACTCGTCACAAAGATTATGGATTCCTATATTTAACTTGGTTAACTTGCACTTGTCAAATGCAGTGCTAATAATCCGAAATGATGAAAATCAACCACTTGCACTCTCCCGTGTGAATTTCATTAATGAAATTCCATGTCATAAACCAAATAGTACTTAAGGTTATTTGTTACCGGATACTATTGGCACCCTCCCTGTTAAAGTATGATCTTTCTTTGCTATATGTGCCCTATTGTAAACCGTTATGATGGTAAATAACTTAATGACGGTATAGAGAAAATTTTAAATAAAATAATTAAACTATCCCAACTTTAAAGTAGTAACTTAATCTGTTAATCTCACACTCCGCAGCAGCAGTCAGGTCTATCCTCTAAAGAATCGGGGGTCCCCTCTCAGCACAAAGGGCTGCCAGCTGATCCTCTGGCAAGCAAGGAAGAGTTAACCCTTGCTTGCCTCAGGACAGCAGACTCAGAATTTACAGACGCCTCTAAGTTTCCTAGTCTAGGACAAGGTGAAGATGGCTCAGCTTGCCGGGGTTTAGGCAAGGAAGATCAGCAAGTTCTCCACTATTAATGGAGCTGAGCTAGATGCTTAGGCTGAGCTTCATGAAAAGTCTTGGGTGCCAAGTTTTTGGTGGTTGAGTTTATTTGAATGGCAGCAAACAGGGTGGAACTATGCGGCTGTAATTTTTCTTTCCCCCCCCACTTCATACTCATGGAAAACTTCCTGGCAATAAACACTACCAAAACAGAACTACTCATCACACCGCAAAACAATTCTTCCCTCAACTCTACTCACATTTCACAAGCCAGCCCTCTCATGACACAGCAGGTACGCAGCCTCTGCATAATCATTGACAGCCATTTCTCTTTAAAAAAAAAATTCATATCTGCCACAGTTAAAAATGGATTCTTCAAACTACATACTCTAAAGAATTAAATCTCTCCTACACCCTAATGACTTCCGACAGTCCTACAAGCCACAATACTGTCAAAACTAGACTACTGCAACTCAATCCTCCTAGGACGGCCAAAAAATTCGCTACAACCGTTACAGATGCTACAAAACGCAGCTGCCCGCATACTCGCCAATGCACACCGCCATGAACACATTACGCCCGCACTACAATCCCTTCACTGGCTACCTGTAGCATCCAGGATATTGTACAAAGTACTTGCCCTCATTCACAAGTCCATCTATAACCAAGATATGCAATGGTTCTCTGATCATTTCACAAATCAAATAATAGACCAACAAGAACAATTCACCAAGCCAGACTTCCACTCTCAAGCATATCAAGCATTTTTCAACAAGCGAACGCTCATTTACGATTGCAGGAACCAACATTTGGAATAAAATGCCCTCTGACCTGCGCCCGGAGCCCTGCCATAAGTTTAAACAAAACCTGGCTATTCAAACAAGCTTACCCATAATAGGAAAATTCTTAATCTGAACTGCCAAACACTCCCTCCCCTCTCTGCTATCCATAATACCTCAACAATTACTCTCTCTGGCAACGCCTTTTAATTCATATTTGTGGTCCTTAAAATACTTTACCATTCTACAAATAGATTTCAATCTTCTACTCACCATACTACGCTTGTTGGAAAAATACCTAGTTATTTATAATTACCTTTTCTATAACTTCCCATGTTAGGCTTGCCTCAATTGTATTATGCTTTCTATCTTACATGTTTTGTTCCATGGTCATTAGATTGTAAAGCTTGTTGCTGAATTATTGTTTATTGTAAACCGAGGTGGTGATCATTACGTGCCGCGGTATATATAAAAATTTCTAAATTTAGAACCTGCTTTATATAGCTCTTAGATAAGCCCTGTGGAGTTTTGTTTGATTATTGGAAAATTAATAACTCTTAGATTCAGTGCTCTTGTGGTGTTTTCCAACATTTCAAACTTTTTATGAAACTCTCTCTCTCCTTCTGCTTTCACTTGATGACTCTGAATCTTTTCAACTCTTCCATATCACAGATTTTTCTTTGTTTCTATCATTTCAGAATTCTTTTTCAGTGAATTGTTTCCATCACCGCATCTGTTAAATTTACATTTGAGGTATCTAATTTAGCTATATAGTTCCAGAGTTTCCATTGTAATATTAACTGGTTTGAATGTCACGGTTCTAATAGTCGTAGACTTAGTAATTATTCCAACATCCTGCTGCTTGTTTAATCCTGATTTCTCTATCTTCGGCATACTTGGGGGTCAGATGAAAACTACCAATATCTCCCAGCTCAGATGTTTCAGTTGAAGCCTGACACACAGGCTCCACAGATATTAATTCTTTAGATTCACTCTGACCATCACCTCGTATCTCCAGACTACTCAAGCTTCTTAAGAACATAAGAAATTGCCATGCTGGGACAGACCAAGGGTCCATCAAGCCCAGCATCCTGTTTCCAACAGAGGCCAAGAACCTGGCAAGTACCCAAACACCAAGAAGATCCCATGCTACTGATGCAATTAATAGCAGTGACTATTCCCTAAGTATAATTGTTCTACTGAGTCTGGCACATGAGGCTGCCAGCCCTTTCTCTTGTAATTGCCCAGTAACTCTACTGACCACCTGATTAAAAACAACTTCAGAGCCAATCCCAACTTCAAATTCTTCCTGAAGGACTTTAACAGAGTGCTATAATCTTCCCATAGCTGGCCTAAAAGCTTTAAGCCCACCCTTCTCCAATCAATGGCGTCTCTATACAACAGTCAGTTGAATTACCCTGTACTGGAGTAAGGGCAGAGACTCTGCACTGGCCATCTTAATTTTTTTTTGCTCATAGCACTTCATATCTTCAAGGTATGAAGGATGGGGGGGGGGGGGGGGAATGGGACTAGTCCCACAGGCTTTCTTGGCACCTGGTATAGAGTCGGGCTGTAATAGCAGCATGGACAAATCTGCTGTACTTCAGGCAAATAGCAGGGGACCGTCGGGTCTCTGTGAAGCCACACCATGGTGTACATCAGGCCAGAAATCCCTGTAAGACATCCCCAGCCCCCTTGGGCCACCATAGTGTACACATTTTTATATGTGCAGGCTTCCCTTCCCAGATGAACTTATTCATGATCCCTTGCAGTACTGAGAAACCCCTCAGGCAAACATCAAGGAACATATTGGAACAAATACATGAGCTGAGGTAAAATATTCATTTTCAGGACATTAATCCTGCCAGTCCAAGAAAAGATGATCATTCCAGCTCTTGATCTTTCTTAATCTGGGCAACTATCGATGCATAATTAAGGAGATATGTCTGCCATCTTATGTGGTATCCATATTCCTAGATATTTAAAGGCAGAGAAACACCTCTATCTCTTCCATTGCCATAGGCCCTAAGGGAAATGCTTTTGGATTTAGAATGTCTGTCTGGTTATAAAACTATTCAATCTTCCATTCTGCTAGTATGGTCAGCAGTCTGGAGCCAGAGGACCTGGGGTTTCTCAAGAGAGGCCATCATCCGCGTATAAAGATATAACCTGTCTTGTGCCCTCCCCCTGAAAGTCCACCACCTTAGGGTCCTCTTATATATGCCAGGATTTCAAAGGTGAAGAGCAACGGCAAGAGGGGGCACCCCCTGCCTCGTACCCCTCACAATAGGGAAGGATTCGCAGCAAAACCCATTTGTAAATACCTTGGCACAGGGATGTGCATATAATACCAATCTCTAAACTCCACCGGGAGACCCACCCTCTCCAACACGTCAAAGAGAAGTCAACTGAAGGCGATCAAATGCTTTTTTTTTTGGCATCTTAACGCTACTACCATACCCTCTGTGTGTTTGCTTTGCCATAGCTGTAATGTTAAATAGTCTCCTCATGTTTGTAGTCTAAGCTTTTTTTTTTTTAATAAATCTGCTTGAATCATCCTTAACTAGCATAGACATTCCCAACTCTAGCTGGAGAATTTTTGCTAGAATCTTGGTATCAGAATTCAACTGAGTTAAGAACCCTATTCTGGCCCATCTCGACCCAGCTTTTGTAATACTACAAATACATCTTATAATATGGGGAGCATCTGGGTCACCCCTCAAGTAATCTTATACCACCTGGCTAACTCGAAGGGAAACTTTTTTTTTTTTTGTCTCTATGAACCATCTGGGCCTGGAGTTTTACCCTTGGGCAAACCCATGATGGTACTATATACTTCTCCCTCAGTAATTGGGGCCTTTAACCTACCCACTGTCTTTCGGTGAGCTGTGGGAACTCTATTCCCCCGCAGGTATTCATCTATCTTCGTCCCCGGTATTACTATACAAATTCTGATAGAACCCCCTCCTATGTACCATTAATGGCCTGCGAACAATATAACTTCTCCTGCGGGAGTTCTAATGCTGCCGATCCTATTTTGGAATTTTATTTTCTCAAGGGCTGTAGTCAGTAGTGCCCCTGTCTGTGTTTTTTTTTTTTTGTCTTTTTTTTTTCCAATGCCCTCTACTTGTAAATATCTGAGTTCATCCCTCACCCTCTGTAAAGAACCAAATACCCTGGGGGAGCACATAGCCTTATGCTTAGCCTCCAAGGCTTTAATCTTTCAAGGGATATTTTTTTTTCCCACTGCAGCCAGAGCATGTTCCTATGGGAGGCAAAATTAATAAACTCTGTTCTGAGGGGCAAGATCAAGTTTCCCACAGTATTACTGGCAGCTGCTCTGCTGTTTGTACCTCTGTAAACTCTTTGGTGTCCTTAATCATCTGACAGAACTCCTAGCAACGAGGGATTAAGGTGCCAGGCTTTAATGGGCGGGAGACCCTGGGAAGCCGAAGCAGCAACAAAACGGATGTGACTGGTAAGGATGTCCAACTATCCCAGGTTCGTGAGCACAGAAGCTATGCAGAGAAAAATCTGACTAAACAAAAAAAAATAAAAATGGCGCGTGGAACGTGTAATCCCTTCCTGTTGGGTACTGAGTCCACCAAGCATCCAACACCTCTAATCTGACCATCAAATCCTTGAGGCTTTGAGCAGCCGTATTCAGTACTGCACCCTGTCCTTTAGATCTGTCTCAGAGGATCAAGGCTGATGTTCCAATCTTCTCCCATCACCAAGGGAGAAGATGATGATTTTATAAGGGGCCCTCATTTGGCCCATACACACTTACCAATGTATAGCATGCCCCAGAGATTACGCAGTCTAGCATAACTGCCTTCATCTTTCAACTGCTTGTTTGCCTGCAGAGAAAGGCCTTGATGTATTAAAATGCACAGACCCCCTACTTTTGGTGTTTTTTATATGAAGAATATAATACTTGACCCGCCCATTCCCTCTGAACCTTGGCATGCTCTTTATCAGCCAGGTGTGAGTCTCCTGCAGTAGTGCAACATGCACATCTCGCTTCTTTAGCTAGTCTAATTTATGTTATTGGTGCTTAATGTGGTAATATTGATCTCTCTACCAGCCATAGCCATGGTTAAGTTGACGACAGTGTGCTGTGTTCCTGAACTGATAGAGGGATATACCACAGTTAGGATTTAACGCCCCCACCACCCCAACCATTAACACATAACCAACAAACTGCCCCAAACTCTTTTTTTCCTTCACAGCCCATCATGGCAAGAAAACCCCCTCTTCCCCCCCCCCCCCTTCTTAGGTTGACCGTATGCAAAGCACACCCATATCCTACATCTAAAATCTTCAAACATATCCCCACCCCCCCCCCTTCTCTGTGGTATGTTATCGCCAAGTTGACATATCAGACCTCATGGACCGTCTCTGGCCATATCTTCTGGGGGTAGCAATATTTCCTGAATCCTTGGGTTTAGCACAATGGGCTCTTGGTCTAAGCCACGTAAGTTTAAAAAAAAAATGGACCCCCGTTCATCCATAAAATCTCTCCATGCATTCCCCCTCACCCCACCATCATTCCTATGTAAATCAGCATCTAAGAACCCTCTTCCCTGGTATTATATAATAACAGTACCCCCGGTATCTAATCCTATCTCCAGTAGGGAGGTATTCTAAAGAAAAAGGATATAGAGATTTGCTGCTCAGCTCGTAGCCTGGGTTTTACAGTGGATTGATCGCCTTGTGCTCCGTCATGCCGCAGTCAGCGAGCCAGTGCACTCTGCCAGACTAGGCCATTCTGGAGAGTCTGTATTTGCCACGGATCTCCAGTTCGGGCTACCCCTATTGCTAGGGATGGATTGAGGATCAATCTACTGTAAACCCTTTTTCGGATTCCCTCAGCGGCAAAACACAGATGCAGGTGTTTGCCGCACAAGGTGACAAGGCGCCATTTTGTCTTCCAGCCTTCTCTAAGAACACCACTGCCGCCCCAGGAGTCTCAAACGCCCACCAGACATTATCTGTCCCCCACCAACAGTGTAGCGGGAGGAATTGGTGAATTTTTCATGCCGAAGGAAAGTTAAATGATGGTGCCCTCCAAGAATCTGTGCTGGGACCAGCCTGCTGTTGTGAATCTGGCAAATTAGATTATTCCAGGTAATAGAAACCAAATCTACTGGTGGTGAAGAGCTACAAAGTGATGTCACGAAACTGAGTGAATGGGGAAATTAGCAGAAGAATCGCAACGTAAGCCAGCACTCTTCCAGGGACTTATACGAACATCTCTCACCACATTCTCTGGCAACAAATTCCAGATTTTAATTATGCCTTGAATAAAAAAAAAAAAAAAAAAGTTCTCCTATTTGTCTTAAATGTATCAGCTAGTAACTTTATGGAATGTCCTCGAAAGAGTAAACCAATTTAACGTTTAATCATCCCCAGACATCCCTGTCACACCACATCTCCCAGTCCTCCAGGAGCTCTGCTCCAGCGACTTATCCTCCTCATGTCGTGAGGCCAAGTGGGGCTTGTATCAGACCTTGCTCATGCACTGCAGTGGGGTCTGTGAGCACGGGCTAACTTAGTCCTGCGTCCATTCACTTCAGTCGGGGGTGGGGAAGACATCACTGGAGAGGCGTTTCAGAGGTCTAGTAGGGGCTGTCCACACAGGTTCAGGGTGTGTTGGGGGTTTTTTATTTTTAGGTAGGGGAAGGGTATTGTGGCAACAGCCCCACGTGTGCCTTGGAGCAGTATTTTGGTGAAATCAGTCTGGCTATAAAGTGAAACGCGAGAACAAAGTGAAAGCATTTCTTCACAGAAAGGATGGTGGATGCATGGAATGGTCTCCCTGAGAAGAGAAAAAGCAGCAGAATTCAAGAGAGCCTGGGATAAAACAGAGGAGCTTCAGTTACAAAGGTGAGGGGAAAACCAGAGATCATCTAGAATCTGTGGCATTGTAACAGGAAGTAAACTGGGCAGACTAGATGAGCCTAAATGGGCCCGTTTCTGCTGTAATAGTCCCATCTAGTCTGTATACTGTCCCTGCCTCTGTCAGTGCTACAGGCCCTACTCCCGTTCTAGCATTTCCCAGTGCAAAGGATCTTCCATTTGCTTATCTAGGTCTTTTTAATCTTGAGGGTACGCCTGGCATCGCTGTCATCCAGAGTGGCGGCAGCAGTCTTCCATTTCTTCTTTGCCCAGCTTGAGCATAAGTGGACCACCATGAGAACAAAACACTTCTTATGCAGTTCTCGAAGAAGAAACTTTGCTGAAAGGCAGGCTCTGGTCCCGGCGAGAAGTGGAATCGTGGTAGGGCGTGTTGACATCTTATTTATTTTAGTATGGCACCAATAGAAGGTTGCTGTCATGCCTGTGCTTTTTTGAGTCTGCGTAGGTCCTTTTCCACTTTGAAAGAAAGCAAGAGGTGTTACACCTGGCTTCATAGCAGCAAAAGGTGAGACGACCATAACTCTGTGTACAGAACACGAGAACTATAATCCTGCTGCTTCGGGGCAGCAGAACTTTTTTTTTTATTTTAGTTTTTGCTAGAACTAGAGGAGATGCGGCGGGGTCTGTCTCGTGCTTGCCTCTCTGTTCCAGCACTTCCTGTATGTCTCCTAAGTCTGTGTGATTACAGCCTGGAGCTCCCATGCTTTCTGTACATGAAGATCACTCGGCGATCCTGCTGGCTTTCTTAGCAGCTGGATCTGCCACGGCATGCCCAGTCCCTGTATAACAGGAGTGTGCTGGGGCACCTCTCTGCTGGTTCCATTGTATTTCTTGTTTGGCTTTTTTTTTTTTTTTCTCATTCGTAGTACTTATATGTATTTTAAAACAGGATTAATCCTTCTGCTTTAGCGGTGGTTATGTCATAGGATCGCCAGTGGAGGTGGGTGGCAGGGTGTGCACTGTGGTGCTGCAAGTTCTAATTCTCAGCCAAAAGGCCAAGACTCGGACCCTACCGTTGGCGCTTCGCCCTGAGAAGCGCCAGATGGTGTGCACTTGCTGGATGCTGCTCTGCCTGTGCGTCCTGTAGGGAGTGGGAGCATCGCCGTGCTCTGGTGCCTGACTCTTGTGCGTGGCAGCCTTGTGCTACCTGTGCTCTGAAGGGCGACAGCAAAGCATGACGGCTCAGACTATTTAATATCGCTTTGCTTTTTATTAGGGCGGTTGGGAGCAGGTGTAGGAAAACTGGGCTCGTATGTACTGTTCCCTTTTAATCAAACTGGGGGAAAATCCAGTACCTTAAGACATATGGAGGGCCACCACTGGCCGTTGCCTCACCATTGTCGGACTCCTCTGATTTAGAGGAGAATGGGGTGATGCAGGAGATGGGTGGAGGGCAAAGACATCTGATTTTGTTCAGACTTGTGCTGTTGTGGGGACTTATCCTGCACAGGAGTACAGAAAAAAAAGTCATGCCGGTTAATGGTGTTTACCGTGCATGACATGAGGCAATGGCTTCAGCTAGTCCGACGTGCGAGCACTCGCACACAGGGCAGGAGGCACCCAGACAGCATAGGAAACTGTCTCCTAAACTCGCCACCGTAGGAGCTTTGCTTTGAGTGTGTATTTGGCATTGCGGCCCATCTGCAATGGCTTCCTTGCATGCCTTTTTATCCAGTACCTGATGCATCCCAAGAAGTCCTCTGTCACCTCGTACAGTCCCTGCTTGCGTTGCTCCTGAGGTGTTTAGCAGTAGATATTCCTGTTAGTTGTGAGCGCACTGTAGATGGTCCTTGAAATTGTAGTAATAGGGGGAGGAAGAATGCAGCATATTAAGCAGGAGGAGGATAACGTTTTATGCCCTTGAGCGCTGTTCATTTTTTAGGAAACCAGAGGTGCTGTTCAGGTCCAGCCCTGGAGGGGGAGGGAGTCCTGCGCTGCTGTTCCAGAGTTGGTTGGATACACTTTCGGGTTTGGGGTGAGGTGGTGTGCTGGTTTCCCGTAGCATGTTAGCCTCGTTTTAGCACATGTGAAGTCTGGCTGGGGGGCACGGCATCCTTCTCACCCCCATGGCCGCCTCCTTCTCTTCCCTTGCAGGCACCATGCTGCTGGAAGTGGCACTGGCCGTGCTCCTCGGGGCTGTCCTCTACATGTTCCTGTCCCAGGCGAAGGAGGAGACCCTGCCCATCGGAGACGGATGGTGGGGGGAAGGACAGAGGCTGGACTCCAAAGAAGACGAAACTGTTCGGCCATTTAAGGTGGAGACATCCGAAGAAGAGATAAACGTAAGGCGACGTGTCTGAATAAGTGTGCATGCCCTTTCAAACAAACAGAGACCTAAAGTGCTCTCTGACATTGTCTGTCTGAACAGCCCACAGCCACCCAGCCTTCTTTGAGATGTGAGACTTTATACCAGATAACGATATGAAATAATACATAACATTTAAGGGTTGCAATGGGTCTTATGCACAGAACAATCACACTTTTTTTTTTTTTTTTTTTTTTTTTTTTATTCTGTTACCAGATATTTGGTGCAATATTGGATCTAGTTGCTTTTTTTTTCCTGCTCATTGCCATTATATGTAAAGACTCCTATTAGTATCTTTTATTATCTTTTATTATTTATTATTTATTTATTATTTATTAATTATTATTTATTATTATTTATTATTATTTATTATCTCCTATTAGTATCTTTTCTATGTTTCTATATACAGACAACCAAAAAGGACTGAATTACATAGTCTGGGAAAACAAATAAGCATGGGTGTAGCTTGCTTATTGCGGCAGTTACTACCCCTAACTAATTAAGCTAAATATTTCACATAGATGCAGCTCCAACACTGCTCTCTGCATTAATGGTGGGGGTGGAAGGGAAATAAGAACCAAAAGGTTACTAAGAGCCAAGAGTAACAGATAAGTATGAGAAAAAAATGTGCAAGCTTGCTGGGCAGACTGGATGGGCTGTTTGGTCTTCTTCTGCCGTCATTTCTATGTTTCTGTGTTTTAAAGTTAGGGCCAGATTCATTCCAGATGTTCTCCTTAGGAACAGAACATCGGGCCCTGAGTAAGCCAGCTTTAAGGTGTCAACCAGCCCCTACTGGGGGGGGCAGTAAGCGCTGAGTAAGACAATAACTATACTGGGTCAGATCAAGGGTCCATTAAGCCCAGCATCCTGTTTCCAGGTTGCAAGGGCCCAAACATTAAATAGATCCCATACTACTAATGCTAGTAATAGCAATCTGTGCACTTCTCCTCCTGGAGCGTACACTAACCACATCCTCTGGCAACAAATTCCAGAGCTTGCTTGTGCGTTGAGTGAGAATTTTCTTTCTTTTTATTTTTTTGTTACATGCTAACTTCATGGAGTGCTCCCTAGTCTTATCTAAAAGAGTAAATAACTGATTCACATCTACCAGTTCTAGACCTCTCATGATTTTAAAGACCTCTATCATATCCCCCCTCAGCCGTCTCTTCTCCAAGCTGAACAGCCCTAACCTCTTCAGCCTTTCCTCATAGGGGGAACTGTTCCATCCCCTCCAACATTTTGGTCACCCTTCTCTATCTTCTCCAGTGCAACTAATTCCTTTTTTTTTTAATTCCCACAGCCAGTAAGAAATCTTTAGAGTTTAATTATAAGGTATGTTAATAGCAGTGCTTCCCAAACAGTGCAGAGTAAATGCCAGCTCAGCTTTTCTGAGCTGGTACACTTAAATGTCACCGCTTCTAATCTTGTGCACCAGTGTGTTTTTTGTTTTGTGTGCATAATATCTTCCTAATTGCTTAGTTGGCATTATTTTATTACAATAATCCAGTCTTATTAGCTCATGTAAGTCATGATTTCTCAGGACAAGCAGGATCGTATTCCTCACACACGGGTGACATCAGATGGAGCCCCAACACTGGAAACTGACACACTGAGCATGCCCTAAACCACACGTCCACGTGGGGTCCCTCCAGTCTTTTTCTGCAGAGCTATAGGCAGCATGGTGTGAGTGAGCTCATGTTGGCTGTTTGTTTGACCTTTGGGAAAACTTTAAATTTTTTTTTTTTGTCATGCTTAGCAAAGCTGGGTCCCTCTCAGTATTTACCTGTAGTGCTCCTAGTCAGGAATTTGGACACTTCTGGTAAGTTTCCTTTCACAGTCTATTTTCCCCCATGGTGGTGCTTCAGTGCCTGCTGGTGATTTGAAACCTCCCTCCATCAATTTTCATTTTTGCAGCTCTTTTTGATTTGTCCCATCGTGGCATCCAGTTTTCATTGATGCTCCTGGTGCCCAGGGACTCGTGTCCATTGCAGACCCTCACAAGATGTGTCCTCTGCCTAGGGGCATTGCATGACATCGGGGGTTGCCACTTATGCACACAGATGACACTGAAGGGACGTCTACATCTGGCTCGACAAGATGGAACAGCTCAGGCCTAAGACTGAGCCATCGGCATCAGTGGATCTTGGAGCCGCATCAGTGGGACCATCGGTTCCATTAGGGGTGCGGGATTCAGACCAGTCAATCTCCTCCAGGCCGAGGAATGTCTGGTATCTCAGCATCAGGGAAGGACCAGTCCAAGTATTGAAGAAAGTCAAAGAAGCATCCTCTGTCCCCATCTATGCAAGGTGCTGAGCACAGGGATGTAGTGGCTCATGTCACAATGCCCCTGAAGCTACCCTGTACCAAGGAGTGCCAGTCCTGTCAGTACTGGGGGGCTGTGACAGTCTCCCACCGTTCCTGATGCTGGTTACCAATCCATAGGAAAGACTAAGAGGTTAGGACTTTTCAGCTTGGAGAAGAGACGGCTGAGGGGGGATATGATAGAGGTGTTTAAGATCATGAGAGGTCTAGAACGGGTAGATGTGAATCTGTTATTTACTCTTCCGGATAGTAGAAAAACTAGGGGGAACTCCATGAAGTTAGCATGGGGCACATTTAAAACTAATCGGAGAAAGTTCTTTTTTACTCAACGCACAATTAAACTCTGGAATTTGTTGCCAGAGGATGTGGTTAGTGCAGTTTAAAAAAAAGGATTGGATAAGTTCTTGGAGGAGAAGTCCATTACCTGCTATTAAGTTCACTTAGAGAATAGCCACTGCCATTTGCAATGGTAACATGGAATAGACTTAGTTTTTGGGTACTTGCCAGGTTCTTATGGCCTGGATTGGCCACTGTTGGAAACAGGATGCTGGGCTTGATGGACCCTTGGCCTGACCCAGTATGGCATTTTCTTATGTCCAAAAATCTTGCCACACCTCCTTCCTCCCAGTCAGAGTTGGCATCTGCAATGTTCGAGGAGGAGCTTGAGCGCCAAGTCCAGTTGGCAGAGGAACAATCTGGCATTGGTTCTGTGGCACTGACAGCATGGAAGCTGGTACCGTCCATCCTGGAACCACTGCTGGAGAAGCTCACTGCACTAATTGGTGCCTGGTTGAGGCACTGATGCCTCCCACTTGCCACTTTTTTTTTTTTTTTTTTTTTATGGTGGCTGTTGCTGGTTCCTCTGAAGAGGAAGCGCCACCTAGTCTGACAGACGCCACTTCCTGTAGCCCCCTGTCCAGCTTTGCTGGTGACTTCTTGGCCTTCAACCAAAGGTGCATAGGGCCCCATCCCCTGTGGCTTACAGTGAGGATGAGGGTCTCCCCTCAGACCCTTCTCCAGAAGAACAGAAGACCCCACCTGAGGACTTACCCTCATAAACCCTGCGAAGGTTGATGGCAGAAACCATCCCATTTCCTTCCCCGAGGGAGGAGAATGCTGGAGCTCCTCCTGTTCATGGAGCTTCCTAAGGAGATTGAGGTGGTCCCAGTACACAAGATCCTTAAGGAGCTGCTGCTGAGGTCATGGGAACCACCCACTCACAGTGCCTTCCGTTAATAAGGCTGATGGGTTTACCTCATCCAGAAGGCTCCCAGATTTGATAAGACAGCTGCACCACCAGTTGGTGGTAGTCAAATCAGCTCTCAAAGCCGAGCAGTCTCTGACCCATTCGTCTGCACCCCCGGGGAAGGACCATAGAACAATGGACGCTCTTGAGAGGAAAGTCTCTTTCAAGGGGCCTTGCTTATTGCCTGCATCGCTGCCCATCACCTCTACATGAGCCAGTTCTTGCAAGACATCTGTAAGTAGGTGCAGGAGGTGGTTGAGCAGCTGCCTCTGTAGCAACAAGACACCCTCACATCGCTGGTGCACAAGGGTCTGGCGTGTGGAACGCTCGTGGTCTGTGCGACCTAAAATGTTTTCAAAAAGGCATAGAGAGTCTGAAGCAGGAATCTGTGCAGGCCTCAGATATCAGACCGGAGGTATATGAACGATTCACTCACGTACTGTGTACTAGGGAGAATCCCTTCAGAGAGGGGCAGGGACACCTTTAAAACCCTCCAACAAATCTCTGCCAGCACTATGGGACCCATCCTCCTCCGAGGCCAGTGAGAATGTGATGGTCTTTCGCCAGAGAAAGTACTATCCTCCGCCCTCTTGCTCCCATCATCACTCTCGGGGCTCCCGAGGCTATCCCACTATCCCAGGCAGCAGAGATCCCCCAAGCCCCAGCTGGTGCCTGTCAACTGCAGGGATGGGGTTTTGACTGGGTCATAGGAAGCCTATGCCAGTTGCCCATACCTGGGATGATGGACCCTCTGGGTAGGTTGCAGTTCTTCGCAAACCACTGGCCCAGTATAACCTCGGCCCAGTGGGCTTTGTTCATATGTCAAGGGTACCCTGCCAAATTGCCCTCCAAGCCTATTTGGGGGGCCAGTAACACATCAGGTGGTACTGTTAATGGAGCTGTTGTGCCTGTCCCACCAGGGCAAAGAGGGTGGGAATTCAACTCCTAGATACTTCCTGATTCCAAAGAGAACAGGAGGACTCCATCCCATCCTAGACCTAAAGCGCCTTGAACAAATTAAAGATGCTTTCCCTGGGCACCCTGATTCCCCTTGACTTCCCCCCCCCCCCCCCTTTAAAAAAAAAAAAAAAAAAAAAAGGGGGAATGCCTATGCTCCCTTGATCTAAAGGGCACATACTTCCTGTGACTGTGTCATATTTGCAGTGGGGAAAACAGCACTTCCAATACTGGATGTTGCCGTTCAGGCTAGCATCAGTTCCACGAGTCTTCACAAAATGCCTGGCCTTGGTGATGGTGGTGCACCTCTGCAGGCTGGAGGTGTTATGTTAGTCCCTTATCTGGACGATGGTCTGGTCAAGAACACCTCAGGTAGTTGCTAGGGTTCATCTACCCGAAGTCCCTTATTGGTCCAGCACCTCAACTGGACTGCATACAAGCCCTGCTAGACATGGCTAAGGCCTTCCTGCCTTGTCAAAGGACTCACTTCAACTATCGTGGCAGAGCCAGCAGGTGTTAGCCTGGCACATGTTGGGCCACAAGGCCACAGCTGTCCATGTCACTCTTGGCACGATTACACAGAGGCAGGTCACAGTGGTGCTGCCATGCAGAACTTCCAGGACTACATCGGTTATCCCATTTCTCCGAGACTCGTCCTGGTGGTAGATACTTTCAAATCTGGAACAGGGGATCTTTCTCAAACTCCTACCCAAATTGTCCTAACCATGAATGCGTCCACCCTGGGCTGGGTTGCTCATGTAGATGGGCTCAGCACCCAGGGGCTCTGGTCTGCCCAGGAAAGCTGTTACCAAATTTCCTGGAGCTCCGGGTGATCAGGCACATGCTATGGGCTTTCAGAGATCAACTGTCAGTCATCCTGCTCCAAACTGACAGCCAGGTAGCTATGTGGCAATTCAACGAGCAGGGAGGCACGTGTTCCTACCTCCTGTGTCGGGAAGTGGTCCGGATCTGGTCAAGGGCCCTGTCTTATGGGATGGTGCTCAGGGCCATGTGCCAGGTCAGAGAACTTGGTAGCGGACAAGCTGAGTCAAGCCTTCAGACCCCCACAAGTGGTCCCTGGACCGGGAGTTAGTGAATTGGATGTTATACATCTGCAGGAGCCTGGATATATATCTTATTGGGGCAAGGGTCTTCTATATGCATATTCTCTTGAAGCTTGACGAGGGCTATGATTCTCGTAGTCCTTTATTGGCCAGGGACAAATCTGCTTTCCACTCCTTTGGGAGTTGTCTGCCTGGGGACTTCTCCAGATCTCAACACAAGATTGGGGCTGGTTGTAATGTCCCAACCTCCAGGCCATGTCTCACAGCCTGGACGTTGAGAGGTTAATTCTGCAAGCACTCAATCTCTGAGAATGTCTCAGGTCCTGGTGGCTTCTAGACAGCCTTCCACTACAAAGTCATATGGACTGAAGTGGAGGAGGTTTTCTGTGTGGTGTGAGCAGAAGGCCCTAGATCAGTTCTCATCCACCATACAACTGCTTGATTTACCTTCTATGTCTGTCATAAGCTGGTTTAAAAACCAACTCCATTAGAGTTCATCTCAGTGCAATTGGTGCTTATAACCAAGGTGTAGATGGTATGCCCACCTCTTTACGGCCTATTGTATGATCCATGCCGGACCTGTGTCAATTGAAGCCTCCCCTAAGGCCTCCTGCTGTATCTTGGGACCTCAACATGGTGTTAGCTCAGCTAATGAAAGCTCCTTTTGAGCTGCTGCACACCTGTGACTTGAAATCTGACCTGGAAAGTCTGGCTTTTTTTTTTCTTTGTGGTGGAGCAGCATGTTGCTAGGGATTCATCCATGTATGAGGACTACCATTCTGCTTTTCCTCAAAGTTGCTTACCTGTAACAGGTGCTCTCGGAGGACGACAGGATATTAGTTCTCAAGAAACCCACCCTGCGCAGTTGGATTTCTCAGAATTATATAAATGAAAAATTAATGTTTCCTAGCGTGTAGCAGATGGACTCAGGACCAATGGGTATAGTGTACTCGAGTACACTATACCCATTGGTCCTGAGTCCATCTGTCTACACTAAGGAAAACGAAATTATCAGGTAAGTAATTTCTCCATTACAAGACTGGAGGAAGCCCGCATGGTTTAGGGTATGGTTAGTGTGCCAAGTCAGTCCTAGAGACGGACACAAGTTTTCTGTGTCTGAAGGGCTCAGTGTGTGAGGACCAACATCCTGCTGTCCTTGGAGCATATCTGTTATAGGTATGCAACTCTGATTTCTTGTAAATTGAGCCCAAAAAGCAAAAACTAAACTCAATTCTGACTCTTCACATGGGTTGGTGGGGGTGGTTTTTTTTTTGTTGTTTTTGTTTTTTTTGTTTTTTTTTAAAGCTTAACATCCTTTTTTAGCAGCTTTTGGATAGCTGTTTGATCCGTGCTGTAATTATCTTCCTTCACCACCAACAAACTAATCTGGTTAACCAAATACCTGCCAGTTGCTGCTTTGCATCTTAGAATCCATTGTCTGTAGTTTTAGAGCTGATCTTTCTGAGCTGGTGGTTCTCCAGAATCTTGGGGTCCTCAAACTTCCATGCCCTTATCTGCTTTCCAAAAAAAAATGCAAGACTCCAGTTTGTAGTATGCCTCTTTCAGACATAAGCCAGATTTTCTGTAAATTCTGGGAGCACAGTTCAGAAACAGTAAGTCCTCCTTCAGAGCTCTCGTGGCTTTTACCCCCTATCTTTATTACGGTACTACAGACTGCTGTGACTTCCTTTGGGGGGGGGGGGGGGGGAATCAGAATTACACATCCATGTTTACAGTGGATTAAACCCAGAGCTGATAGTCTATCCTCCATAAACAGAGGCAAGTGGTAATTCTGGTGCACTGAAGGATTTTAGCCCTTGTCCTGAGCGCAAGGATATTTATTTAGTAAATGGCCTGGTGTGTTTCCCTGCTCTTATTGGTAGGCTGGGACCAACCAGTGAAAAGATGTGCCTGAGCTTTCCTCAACAGATGGATCATGAACTATAAAGACTCCAGATTTTGGTGGAAACCAAAATGGCTACTAGAGCTCCGCACCACTTATTTCAGTCCAACGGAGCACATTGCATTAAAGCTACCCTACCATTGGCTGACACCTCACCTTGTGACTGCATGGTCCATGATGCTGACTCACTTGTCATTGTCTGCTGCTTCTATGCTTTTCCAGCCAGGAAGTTGAAAGTGAGTTACAGAATTGAGTTCAGATTGTTAGTACTATAAAAGCAACAGTAGGATGGGAGTTAACAGAGTGCAATGACTGTGGTGTGCTAGAGTTTGTTTTTTTTTTATTTTACCACCTGCTATTCAAATTGTTTGTTTGGTCAGAGAACGTTAACATCAAATTACACAGCATTTGATGGGTACAGTTTCTAATTGTGATTTAACCATGTAGTACATAGTTGAGAGTATCCTAGGCTTTTCTTAGTTATGTCAGACTGGAGACAAATCCCGTTGGTCTGAGTTGGAAGTAATTGTACGTGGTTAAGTGGTTGCACGGGGGTTTAGGATTAGCAGTTCAAATTCCAGGTATGCCCAGAGAGCTCTTTGAGAGTTGGAAGGTGGGTAGTGTAAGGGTTGAGGGGTTTCTGGGCATAAAGTTGACAGAGCATATGTCACTGAACAGTACTAAAAACTGCTTTAAATGACCAGGTTTGCACCAGTCTTCTGAAAGAAGCCCTAACATGGGGGTGGTAGGGTTGCACAGAGTTGTAACTGCTCCTGCAAAGGTGCCTTTTCTTCTTGTTCTGGGATGACTGTGCCTTAGTGGGGCTGGCACTACTAGGTAGGCTTGTGTTTGGGAGAGTATATGGGGTTGGAGCTCTGGGTGTCTTGAAGAGCAAAGGTTAGGAGTCTGAAGTTGGTATGGTAGAGCAGTGGTTCTCAACCTTTTTCCCATTGTGACCCACCTGACAGGCCACGCTCACATGTGTGACTCACGGCGGAAATAAATAGTAAAGATTTGGTAATTTTTTATTTAAAATGACAAGGAAAAGATACGTATTCTGTCTGAACAGAAATTGCATAAATAGTAAACATCCCACACCAAAACAGCACCAATTTCCAGCACTTAACAGTAACCACCTTACCTAAGAAAAGGCAACACTGAAACATTACACCAGGCCTTAAGACACCAATACACCTCCTATTAGGAAAACGGACCAAGCCAGGCTGCTATAGAGCCCTACACAGAAACTACACGCCAGCAGAAAACCTCACCTGAATCACATGTGCTGACCCTCACCTAACAAAGAATAAAGACCAAAACGCATAACTAGAAGCATGCAGACAAAAACTGAATTGGAAACAGCAACAAGCCAGAGTCTCTGTATGCAGTGCAACAAAGGGAAAAAAACATCACCCATCCTTATAAAACAAATCAAGAAATATAAAATCAGTAGCAGTAAAACCATACTAACAAAAAGAACAGATTATTCTGAAACAGCTGATGAGTGGAATATCCAATAATTAAACTCATAAAAAAATTCTAGATACCAATAAAATATTTCAAAATAGCAGACACAAAGACCAAGTAATGAAAAATAAGGATACAAAATTTTTTTCCTCTGCATGCCTGGGAACATTTGATATCCAGGTGTCCTGAGATTTGTTTTGAATTAGCAGGAGGAGAGGTGGTTTGCTTGGCACTTTCTCCTCTGTCACATACCAGCACACACTCTCACACTGGCTCTCAATTACACGCATGCTCTGTCACACATACGCATGCTTTTTCTCTCATTTTTATATAGGCTCTTAATTACACATTTACACACATGCTGTCTATCTTTTCAGGCTTACACACAGGCTTTCAATCACACATATAATGCTGTCTTTTTTTTTTTCTCACACGCAGACTCTCACATGCTTAGAAACATGCTCTTTCTCTCATTTACACACAGGCTCTCAATCACAAACTCACTCACATGCTCTCACCTACACCAGCTCTCAATCACACACACACACACACATGATCTCAATCATACACACTCTTTCACACAAACAGGTTTTCAATCACAAACTTACACATATAGGTTCCCAATCATAAACTTACATTCATGCTCTCAGACATACTCTTTCACATATACAGGCTCTCACTCATACACACATGCTTGCTTATTCACTCGCTCTCCCTCCCCAGAACTAGTGGCAGCAGCCTCCTTCATTTTCAGCCCTCGTGGAGAAAGGAGTCCCATCAGCCGCGGGGGTTGACGTTCTTTTTCATCTTTCTGCGCGCCTCTCTTCTGTTCTTCGGGCCAATGCTGACCACACTCGCATGGTCTCTTCTTCCCGTGCACGTACCCGCTGCTCACCACTTCCTCTTCCTGGGGGGGTGGGAAGAAGAGACCATGCCGGTGCCGCTGACTCCACCTGTTCCGCCCGGGCTGACAGCATTTTAAGCCCGGGCGGAGGAGGACTGGCAAGTGTGGCGACACACCGGTTGAGAACCACTGCGGTAGCGTGTAGGGAGACTGGGTAGGGTTTTGTGGTCTGTTTGCATTCATTATTAGGGTGGGTGGGCTGCAGTGTATCTGAATCTATTTGTAGGCAGTGGTTGAGAGTTGGGGTAGTGAAAGTTTCACTAAGGCTTGGACAGCGGTGACCAATGCATCCTCCTCCAAGAGGGGGTGGAGGTAGGCAGCTTTACTAACTGCTTGAATCTGAGACTTGATGGTTAATTGGAGTCCAGGTTGAAGGCCAGGCTTGGCACCTGAGTGCTTTTCCACCACGGGTCTCGAGGTGGCGGCTGGGTTCTTGCTTCCTGATCCATAGCATCTTTATTTATTTTTTTATTTAGACTGTTTTGTTTTTTTTGCCTTCACCAGCCTGCTATATTTTTGTCCAGGCAGCTGTGAGGATGGTGATGGCTGTGTCTAGACTTGCATTGGGTAGGATGGCTAGCTGGATGTTACCGGCATAGAAGTAGTAGTAGGGGGGTGAAATTTTTTTTTTTTTTTCCACAAACTTGAAGTCCTGTGAAGGATTTGTCTGGGCAAATTTTTAAGTTATCCTGATAAATCCCAAGGTTTGTTTCTGGCCTGCAGATGGGTAAAATTTAGCTGGATTATGAGGGAGGGTGGCCTGGGGCGAGGCCTAAATCCAGGTTGTGCTGAAATTCAGGGCTATCCAGATAAACTTACCTGGATCAAGTCCTAGTAGGGGAAACCATGGTCCTAAAGTTACCTGGGTATCTGCAGTGCAAGACTTGCCACACTGCTGGGTGTGATTTTGGGGAGTATCCATTGGGTTGGAGTACATGACCTGTGGGATTTGTTGCTCTCTGGACCTGGACTGGAGTGGCTGTCCGAGATCTCAGCTTGTAGAGGGCCTGTGATGCTCTGCTCTGTTTTCCCCATCCAGCAGTTTAACTTTCAATGCCCTTACCCACCCGCTGGACTTCTTCTGCAGGATCTGTACCGGCGCATTGACGAGACCCGCTTCCCTCTGCCCCTGGAGAAGTCCTGCTTTCACTATGGCTTTCACGCCACTTACCTCAGAAAAGTAGTCTCCTACTGGAGGAATCAGTTCAGCTGGCAGAAACAAGTGGAAATCCTCAACAAGTACCCCCACTTCAAAACCAGGATCGAGGGTAGGTTGCTGGGTGGGTGGATGTGTGCATGGGGAAGGGTGGGGGCAGTGTGAACACCGTGGGTTGGTTGGAGCTGACATTGGGGCGGTGCTTCTGAAACCTTTTCAAAGAAAGCTGCACGGCTTACGTTCTCCCTCCCGATTCTTCTGCTTTATAATATGTGGCACATAGGAGAATCCTCGGGGGGGGGGGTCGGTTTCCACCCCCCTCCCAACCAGGAAGACTGAGAAGGGCAGAGCTGGTGCTTTCTGGTTAGGCCTCTTATCGTGCTATGGTGCCACTGATGGGTGCAAATCGGATCAGGCTGGTATCGACGTGACCCGGCTGAATTTGGGGAGGATAGGGTGGTGGAGGTACTGGGAACCATAGAAAAGAGAGGAAAAGAGACTGGAAAGTGAAAAAAGATGCTGAGGGGAAGAGAAATAGTGTGAGGAGGCAGAGGAACAAAGGAAACAAGAAGAGATGGGAGGGAGATGAGGGACAATGCAGCTTTACCAGGGGGGAGACCACGTCGGACACATCTGATTTCCCTCCCCAGGAGGCTCGTACATAAGCTGAGCAGCCTGGGTGATAAAGCAGTAAACTGAAGGCCAGTGAAGTGGAATGGTGTTCCCACTAGGGAAAAGGCAAAGGGGGATTATCTGCGATGTGCCTTGGATCAGTCCAGGGTCGTTTGCTGCTTTTCAGTAGCTTCATACGCCGCATTGCAGAGGGGCTGGCAGGGAAGGCTTAGACTCTTTGCCGATGATGGAAAGATCTTCAACAGGATGGACCCATCAGAAAATGACACGATGAATGTCATCACTAAAATTTGTTTCCAAAAAAAAGTGTGGTCTTGCAATAACTTGAGGTGCAGAAATCTGAAAGATCCCTGGGTGATTGCTTACACTAAAAATGTATTAGTCACCAATATCAAGGCCTAAGATGACATAAGACATAATATCCACATTAATTGAACTAAACTGCACAGTAAAATCATAATACAATGTCCATGTGAAACAAAATGTGCTCTGTAAAACAAAGAATACTAAAAGATTTATTCCTAGATAATAAAAAAAAAACCTTAAAGATTCAAAGTACCTTACAGCCAAAGGTCAGCTGGACTAAAAAGGTCTTTAAGGCAGTGTTAAAGGTTTTCAGGTAACGAATTCTGTGAGGCCGGAGCCGCAACAGAAAAGGGTTCACCCTCTAGACTCGGCCAGGTGCACCTGCCGAAGAGATGGGACAACCAAAAGGGCCCCGCTGAGAGTGCAGGTGAGACTGTAAATCTTCAACAATGCATTAGCCCAGGGAAGGAAATCAAACTAATAACTTAACTTAAAACTAGTAGTGGAACCTT
Organism: Rhinatrema bivittatum; assembly: GCF_901001135.1. NCBI lineage: Eukaryota > Metazoa > Chordata > Amphibia > Gymnophiona > Rhinatrematidae > Rhinatrema > Rhinatrema bivittatum. Next base: position 32,835,731 of record NC_042617.1, on the reverse strand, counting down.
ATATTTCACATGACTTTCAACATAAGCCAGTGTAATATGTTCTCAACTTCTTTCCTGAGATTAGCCGAGCTGCAGCCTTCAAAGCATAGGTAGGCCACCAGATATCCATCGCGTTGCAATAGCCTAGTAATGGTACAATCCTTGCCTGGACATCTGATCTATGTAATAGTGGTTTTAAACCCCCTTAACAAGCACCATTTAAAATAGCCGGACTTAACTGCAGACTTAATCTGACTATGAAATGTCAAGATTGAATCCAATAAGAATGCGTAAACATCTTTTATTTGTGACCCAATGGGGTTGTCAGTCAACATGAGAGGCCTCTGGCACAGCATTATGACTGCTTTGCAAAACAATGACCTGTTTTAGGCAGGTTGCGTAGCAATTTGATTATGCTTGAGCCATTGCCTAACTGCAGACAGGCAAATTGACAGCATTTCTTCAGTTTTAGGCCAGAATAGCGTGGCGCAATGAATAAAGTAGGTATTGGCGAATAACCGGTATCAGCACAGAGCAGCTAACAGCTTACAAATGGGGGCCATGTAGATGTTGAATAAAACAGCTGTCCATGCTGATCCCTGGGGGACACTAGTATGCCGCACTACTTATTTTATTTCCAATATACACCAGTTTAGATCTTTCAGCATGGGAAAAAGTGAACCATTTCTAGAGCTAAGCTGGAGATGTCACATCCTCTTAAACGAAGAGGAGCATCCCCATGGTCTAATTCACCAAAGGCTGCAGATACGCCTGACAAAACAAGGAGAGATCCTCAACCTGCATCAGGGTCTCTCCTGATAGCATCTAAAGATGAAAGAAGCAGGGTCTGTGCTTAGTGACTTTTGAAAACCGAACTGGTACTGGTCCAGGACAGGAGTGTCCTCTGGACGTGTCCAATTGACGCAGAGCAAGTACTTCTACAAGCTTAGAGACAAACCACAAAGATGAAATTGGTCAATATGATGGTCTCGAGGTTGCAAACCAGTGTGACTAGCATTCCTCTGGCTCTCGCCATTGCCTTGAGTACCTGTTATAGGTAGAAAAAGCCCTAAGAAGTAAGACTTAAAGGCCTACGATGCAAACGCAAGAGAAGGATAGGAGGCAGCGACATGTGGTGAGACTTTCACGTAGCTGGAAGGAATAAATATTGCACAGGAAACCAGCATGTTCCAGAATAAGGAGCTCGTGATAGGAGGCACATAAGAAAATGTTTCTTCAGACAGGGCAGTGGTTGCATGGAACTGTCTCTCTCAGTGGAGGTGATGAAGGCAAAATTCTTAACAGAATTGAGACACAACATGGACTAAGCACAGATATTACTGTTTGTTAATTCTTGATTAATTACAAATGTAAAAAAAAGCAACGTATAAACAGGCAAAGCTAACAAAGCAATATATTGGTAAAACATCAAATCTTAAAAAAAAACCCCAAAACTAAATACAATAAATACAGATGATTCAAATAAAATGTCAAATACTGGCTGACTTGGGGGCCGATGCAATATTTATGCGCAGAAAGCGGGTGCTGAACACTCGGTGCCCTCCTGGGGGGGCACCATGTAATATTTAAATTAGAGGTCACTTGCTATTTGAGCATCCGTTTTCTGCACCTGACTGCCGGCGCTTTTTTACTATTTTTTTTTTTTTTTTTTAGTTCAAAGATTTTTCCTCCTATTAATCTTAGGCAGGCGTTTAATTTCTGATCACAAAAACGTGTCCTAGATGTGTTTTTTTTTTTTTAATTACTTTGAGCCTATTAGCTATTCACGCCCATTCACATGCATTGCATAAGGGGATTAGTTGGCACCTATACCACCCACGTCCAACTGCGGGTTAATCGGTGCGCTCGGCTCAGCACGCCGTATTGCATCGGCCCCGGAATTAATAATCCATTGTGGGGAAAAAGCCTGTACCAACAAAAGATTTGTCTTCTAAATTTTAAGTCTCTCAAGACTAATATTAAGAGGTAAAGAATTCCCAAAGTGAGTAGATAGGTAAAGAAAACAAACTGCACGTGAGCTTTCAAAACTAATCTTACAAATTGAATGCAGCACTAAAAGTTCTTGTGGTAAAGAAGCAAAGATCAAGTAGGATCTGTGCAACAGGAAAAGAGCAGGCAGAAGGGGCCGGATCTTCAGATTCTATAGTGAGGGATGGAGGTGTGACTGCTTCTCATCACATCTCACCCTCAGGCTGATACAGAACACAATCACTCCGGTGGCGCGATTGGACGCGCATTTTTGTCGTGCTAGCTTTACCCCTTATTCAGTAAGGGGTAATCGTGCGGCCAGCCCCCCCCCCCCCCCCCCCCCGGAACTAATAGCACCCGCAACATGCAAATGCATGGTGATGGCCCCCCTGGGTATTTCCATGCGATTCACTAAGTAAAATGTGCAGCCAAGCCGCACATTTTACTTTCAGAAATTAGCGCCTACCCAAAGGCTGGCATTAATTTCTGCCGGCACCCTCAGACTTAATAATATGGCGATATTAAGTCGGAGGCCCCAAAAGTTTAAAAAAAAAAAAAATTGGCTCGCGGGTTGAAAACCGGATGCTCAATTTTGCCGGCGTCTGGTTTCCGAACCCGTGGCTGTTGGCGAGCTCGAACAGACGCCGGCAAAATTGAGCGTCAGCTGTCAAACCCGCTGACAGCCGCAGCTCCTATCTGAAAAGAGGCGCTAGGGACGCGCTAGTGTCCCTAGCGCCTCTCTTTACTGCTGGCCCTAATTTAAATAAATTACTGTGTCATGCGCACAGGAGAGCGGGTGCTCACCCACTCTCCCGCGATTTTTACTGTATCGGCCCACTTGTAGCTTCACCACATCCTGTAGCACTCATGTTTTTTACAGGGCAGATCATAGCCGCCGCCTTTTTTTTTTTTTTTTCTCTCCTAGGTATCGATATTCATTTTGTTCATGTGAAGCCCCCGCACGTGCCCCAGGGCTGTTCTGCCAAACCCTTGCTGATGGTCCATGGATGGCCCGGCTCTTTCTACGAGTTCTACAAAGTCATCCCTCTCCTGACTGATCCCGCTGGCCACAGCCTGAGCGAGGACCATATCTTCGAGGTCATCTGCCCATCGATCCCTGGCTACGGCTTCTCGGAAGCGTCGCACAAACAAGGTGCCCCATCTGTGTGCGCCCTGTAAGCTCAGTGTGCGCGAGCTGCGAATTCAGGCTGGGATGGGTTAAATACAGCAGCTTCTGCCTTGAAGCAGAGGGATGTGTTAAATGTTGTTTTTTTGTTTTGTTGGTTTTTTGGGGGGGGGATGTTGTCTTTAATTTTTGTGCTAGATATTTGCTGTTCCAAGGCTAAGTTTTTGAGGTGACTCATCAAATTCAGGTACAGTAGATAAGTCCATTGCCTTAGAGGGTTTGCAGTTTAAGTTTAAGGGCTAAGTGAGTTGTCCAAGGTCACAGGGAGTGTTGGTGGGAGAAGTGGGATTTAAACCCTGGCTTGCCTGCTTGTCAGTCTGCTGATGTAACCACTAGGCTCCTTTCAGTCCTTTTTTTCTTCTTTCTATGGCCCTGTGCTACTTTGGCATATCACTTACCTAAATACCTGGCCTTGAAGCAGCTCACTCCCCTAGCTTAGGTGGCAGTGCTGACGAATGCAACCAGTGTCATTTGTCCCTTCTCAATCACCAATCGCTCCCTTGATGTTCTCCCAGTCTCACCTTTATCTCACTGTATCCACAATTGCTTCTCTTTCCGCTTCTACTTCTGTTCTTAGGGAGGAAGAGGAGGGAGGCACCGTCTCTTGCTGATAGTCCTTGACAACTACTTCTATTCCCCACCCCCAACGCATGTCTTGGTTAGACAGAAGGGTGCCTCTAGGAGAGACGGTGAGGCCAGTCTCTCGCTGTCCTCCTTCCAGCTTGTGGGGTACAGCTGACGTGGCCACTCACCCTATATATATATTTTTTTTTTTTTTAAAGGGAGCTTGATGTGTCCTGTAGGCAATAGTTAAAGCAGCGTTTTTTTTCACTGTGGCTCAGAAAACAACCGGAGCAGTTGCCCGGCTTCCTGCTGTGTGGTACTGAGAGGGCATTTATTGCCATGTTTGGGCGCACGCTGGGAAATGCGAAATCGGGCCTGCGCAGGTGAAGGAAATAACGCACTGTTCCTGCCGTCCCTCCCTCCATCGTAGGTTGCGACTCTGTGAGCGTGGCTCGCATATTCTATAAACTGATGCAGCGTCTGGGCTTCAGCGAATTCTACGCCCACGGCGGAGATTGGGGATCCCTGATCTGTACCAACCTGGCACAGATCGTGCCCACGTAAGTTACGCATGGCTTTTTTTTCTTCTCTTAAGCTCTCAATGCTTGTTCCCAGCCCATCCAGAGAGGCTGGTGGTGGGGGCTGGGACAGACAGACATTTTCTGTGCCTCCAGCAGCCATCGCAATTCGCCTCTTGTCACTGCAAGGCAGTAAAAGGCCTGAAACGGGGAATTTGCAGCATTTTATTTTTCTCCTGCTGGTAGCCAGGCTCCTGTCAGTGCTTTTTGGCTTTCTGTATGATGTGAATTTCTGCTAGTTTTATTGTCCGTAGCCAGGGCAGAGGCTGCCTCCTGGGACTTCCTGAAGGAGGTGGCTTCTGCCATGCGCTCCCACCTCAGAGGCTTTAGGAAGAGGGGAGGAGAGATGCAGGGGCCATAAACACTGAAAAACTGGCTTTACAGCAGCAGAATCCAGCATGGAAGTTAGAATGACCCTGGAAAGCCAAAAAGAGCCCTACGAAGTTTAAACGTCTTTCCTGTCACCTGCTTCAGTGATGCTGGTTACAGAAACTTGCCAGTATCTTGGCACACTGGCTTCCTCTGCTGGTCTTGTTCCTAGCTCTCCTTTTTTTTTTTGTCATATTTCAGAGCTGAGGTTCTACAGTGCTCATCCCAGTTTGGTTTTGTTTTTTTTAAGAACTTTAACAAATAGTTATGCACACTATTGTGATTGTATGCTATCAGCCAATGTCATGCCTATAAAAAGTGCACAAGAAGCGACAGGCTGCTCATAACTGGGACATTAGATCCCTATGTGTTAACCATAACCCCTGAGCCCACCACCTACCCAGCAATCTCGCTCCTCCCGGTTTTTGGCAGTGGGAAGTCTGCTATTCACCTCTGTATCCACTTTGTTGGATGAGTTAATTCCTCAGCCATTTGGGCTGTATTTTGTTTTTCCACGTATTGCTGTGATGCCTCCTTGGGGGCTCTGGTGAGGATCTGCACAGCAGTGCCCCAATTCTACCTGCATTTAGAATGAGTAGAGAGGGAGGAGGAGACTTCCAAGATCTAGAAAAGTTTCTCCTTTCCTGAGAAATGAGAGGAACAATTTGGTACCACTGTGAACCAAATTATAAGAGCATTTTGCCGGAATGACTTTTTAGCTTATCCTGAGTGTAGTGAATAGGGGAGAACAGTGACCTTGAACGTCCTTCGGCGACGAGACTTAACGCACAGCCCTGTCCTCTTCCAGACACGTCAGAGGCCTCCATGTGAACGTGGTCTTTTTGGGAAAGATGAAATTCACGCAGTTCTTCTCCATACTGTTGGGCCAGCATGTCCCCAGACTCTTCGGTTTCCAGGATGAGGATGTGAGGCGGATGTACCCTTTCCTGAACAAAGTGCTCTACAAGGTCCTGAAGGAGAGCGGCTACCTCCACTTACAGGCAACCAAGCCCGACACTGTTGGTAAAGCTTTTACGATCTATACTGTCTGCAGGAGAGCATTGGTGGAGAGGTGGATTTGTTGCCGGTAGGGGGTGAAACTCCTGTCTAGGTATAGTGCGATAAGCTGAAAAGGGGGGTCTGGGAAAACCTCAGGGGCTGCATCTTTGACCACCATTTAAAGCAGTGGTGCTATCGGGATTGCTCAAAATATCAGTCTTGTTTCTTTCCTGACTCTATTCACTTTCTTCTAGCCTTTATACTTTGGTCTGTGTTATCCTTTTATGCGCCTAACCTTTTTTTTTTTTTCCTTTTATTTTGGAGAGGAGGAAGATGTGGGGGGCTTGGAGAGACAGAATGTAATTTTCTAGAAAGCTGATGGACTTGAAGCTGCTGGGTTATAGTGAAGGTTTAGCCAGGATACCTCAAGTCTGTGTTGCAGTGCCTCAAGTATTTGTCTCCTAGGTTTGTTTGGTTTTTTTTCTCTCTTTTGAAAAGGCGTGTGTTAAATCGCCTGGCTTGGTTACTTGTCATACTGTGCAGATTCACAGAAAAGCCAGTCCCTTCTCCGTCTGTCTGGGATTCCTGCCTGTTTTATTGGCATTAAAATCCGAAGTCTATGGATTATAAAGAATAACATATAATGCATCTCAAGACCCCCCCCCTCATAATTGGTGAGGGAATGATGGACAAAGTCCAGAACACCAATCATCTTAACCCCCGTTGCCCCAACCTAGTCCCTGATCCCGCAGTCTTATCCTGCAAAAAATGAGGGTCAGAAAAACTTTTAATTTCCCCACTAGACTACGATACATTTCCAAGGAAATTTTAGGAAGAAAGGGAGCACAAGGATGCACTGCTTAAGTGATTAAAAAGGCTCTCCCTTGCAACATGGGAAGGGTTGGTTTGTTTTTGGGATCAAAAGGTACAATAAAAATCAGATTCATATGAATTAAATATTGCTTAAGAATTAAATATTTTGTCAAACTAGAGCACACATTGTAATGAGTGTAGCCCTCAATAATATCCTGAGGGGCCTGTAATAAGGCTGATGGGTCAAAACTCTCGCATGGAGATGGTGTAGGCAAGGCCTCTGCTTCCAGAGCAGGAGGTTTCCTTGTATCTGGCACAGAACTGGATTTCTGTATCCTGAGCAAACTAATACCTCCTCCAATAACTTGGCTGATAGCGACCTCAATTTAGGGGAATTTTTGTTTTTCTTCAGCCGCCTCCTGTTCTCCTCCAGTAAATTTTTTTGCTTTTTACATAATAAGTTGGAATTACCTTTAATTCCAACCACTGCTGTTACTTGCAGGTTAGAAACCTTACCAGACGACAAAGGGTGCGTACTTGACATTCGACAGATTCCAGTCAGTTACGGCTCGACGTTTTGTCACAGATCTGGGGGGGGGAGAGAACTGTCTCGTGCTAGGGACGCCTCGGATCATGTGACAGCCCTCCAAATAGGTGGCACTGTTGAGCAATGGCAGAGGCTCCCTTCCCGGGCTGTGAATGCCACCTCTGCAGCATAACCCGGGTCTCCCGCATGGCAACGCACGGTACTGCCGCAGAGGCGCTGGGCCGGCCCTTTTTGACAGCTTTTCATAAGGAGCTGTCACTGAAACAGGGGAGGCAGTATGGACACACATACTCTGCTGAAATCTATTTTTTTTTTTTTTTTTTTTCTTTCAACAAGTCCTAAGATGACATCCAGGTACTAGGAGACATGAAGGTGATCTCTGAACTCTTTCACAAGCTTTTTTTAAAAAAAAAAAGAGAATTTTGGCTGACATCCAGCTCCAGTTGTTGGTGGGATGTATAATTAAGCAGTCATGTTAATCGCTGTGTCGGATGGATCAGGCCTACCTGGCACAGGTATTTGCTTGGGACTGAACTTGCTAAAGTTCCTTAAGACTGTTTTGTGTGTAGTGTATAGTGTTTTTCTTGGGTTTTTTTTTTTTTTTCCCATTGGTTGGTGGCCCATAATCCAGTAATTGTAGGATTAGCAAGTTGAGTTCAGAGTGTGACAGGGAGGCCTGGGTGTAACCCGCAGGGAGGGGTAAGCTTGGGGCCTGCCTGCAGGCCTCTCCGCTCCGTAGCCAGGGATGCTCCTTGTCTTAACTTGCAGCATCGGCTTATTCCCCGATCTGCATGGAGCCAGAGTTTGGCCGGCTGCTGGTGCTCTTGTACGCTGGGGGCTCGGGCCTCTTCCTTGTCTGAGGATTGCGCGTCTCGGCCCCGAGGAGCAGAAAACGGATCTGAGAAGCAAATCTGCTCGCCCACCTGTTTCACCTCTCTCTCCTTCACTCTTACTTCATAGCTCATGGGAGGGCACAGTAAACATCACCCCCCCCCCCCCCGCACACTTTATTTTATCTTTTTTTCCTATCCCCATGCTCTCTTCCTCCTCACCCACACTTTGCCTGTCTTCAGAAAGCTAAAGTTCACCCTTGGTGAAGACTTGCATGGAAAATCCATCACAGAGGAGGATCTGTGAGATGACAAAAGTGCTCTCCCAGTTGGAAGCAATGGCCTTCTGCCTGCTAGGAACCATGAGCAGGGGATAAGGAAGGCTGCTTCATTTTTATTGTATTTTTTCCCCGTTTTCTGTGCCTTCCACACCTGTCTTCCCCCCCCCCACACACACTCTCACACTCCATGTCTGCCGCTGCTCCTTCCTTCCTGCCATGGTAGAGCTTCGATTGTCCGCCAGGAAACCAGAGTTGGGATTTCATGGGTGGAGGAGGGGCTTGAGCTGGGGCAGTGCTGTGTGGCTCTGCTCAAGCTCTTTCCTGTTTGTAATTTTATTTTTTTTTTTTTTGCTGAGAAACTGATCTTTACATTCAACTCTATTTGACAATTCTAGATACTGGAAAAATTAGTTTACTAAGAAAAAATGTATACAAAATTTTTACACCTGTTAGGGGGATTGGGGTGGGTGAAGGAACGTTTAACTGAGCATTTTCCAAATCAGTTTCCCATGGCTCAGGGCCCTCCCCCCACACGATATAAGCAACACAAAGGAAAAGCAAAATGCCCTGCTGATAAGCAGAAGGCTTCGCTCCCTCAGCCTTGGCCTTGATCCACAGCCGTTGAGCCTGCAAGAGTAGCAGCCCGGATCTAGATTAGAACAGCTGTCTGAAAGCCAAATAACCTCTTGCAGGGATTTCTTAATTGCCTGTGGATCAAGGGCTTGTAAAAGTTCAAACAAAAACAGCAGAGCTGGAACAAGCTCAGTGACACTCCCATACAGGCCAAAAACAAAAGGGCTTAATGTGAGATCCCCCACAGCTGGTAAGATCCAAAAATATGCAGTGTCCATTTTGACAAATGCTTAGAGGAGCTGAAAAAGTTGTAGGCTCTCTGCACGTGTTCCAGAGTCTAGGCTGACCCGCTCCGGGGCTCTTCAGGACTCTGCCTTCCCTGTGCTCTTCACTATTCTGCATACCTTAGAGTTGCAAAGGGCAGGTTGGGAGAAAACAGTGGAATGAGAACTTCAGGTTTGCTCTGGGAGACCAGAGCACATGCAGGCACACAATAGACTAACGCGCACACCATTCGTTTTGTGCACACATTCGTTTTGCGCGCACATTTGTCCATTTGTGTTATGCTCACTCGGCAGCAGAACGGGTGCACGAATGTCAACGAATGTGCATCCCTGTTGGCAGTCTTGCCCCATGTCCTCTGAACCCAGCTTTCAACCTAACTTTTCGGCAGTACACTTAATATGGTCAATCTGAATCTGTTTTTTGCTATCATATGTTCTGGCCATAAATAAAACTTATTGTATAAAGTACTGTTAAATTTCAAATTGAATGGCCTACAAATGGCACAAAAATGTAATTAGTGGGATAATCCAGTGGCGTGCTGGGGGGAGGCAAAGGGTTATGTAACCCCAGTACATATAGAACTATATACATAAGAATATTTACCAGGTTTCAAAACTTGCTGGGTTCATTAGTTTTCTCAGTTAATAACACACCCTACTAATCGTGCAGGTCATATTTTGGACCAAATATTCTATCCTAGTTTGGATGCTAAAAGGGGTTTAGTCTCGCTATAACAATTGATGCAGTTATTCGGTCTGCTCATTATTTCATTACATTTACTTCTTGCTAATTTTGTTTCCAATATATTTACACTTTCACTACAAACAGTAGAAGTGTTAAGTTCCCACTGATATGGGGGATGATGAAAGGGATGATTGACTGTGATTCCTGTCATGATTTATCATGGACTTCATCTAGGAAATGGAGGAAAACCAGCTGAATGGAAGACTAGGGTTTTTTATTTCCTTGCCCATCTGGAGCATAAAATGCTGTGCTGCTTGTTTGCAGTTTATCTAATAATCGTCCACATGAATTGTTTCAAATGATCCATCGTATTATAAAGCAACTGAGCCGATGCCAGACATCCAGGAATTTGCGGATTCAGAAACCTAGAAAACAGGAAGAGGAGGTCAACAAAAGCTTTAGGTAAAGAGACTGAAAAGTGGCCCAGCTTTTGAATTCAATGATAGTCCTTCCCTGTGTGGGGATAACGTGTTTCGCAGACAGAAATAGAAGGAACACTGCCAAACTGACCCTCGTATTAAGACGTTTTTACCAGTTTTATGGAAAATATCCCTAAATCTATCAATTGTACAGGAAATGCAGGCTATTGTACACCCAAGCTTGGCAGGAAATGTAGCTGCAGGTCAATCTCTAGACGTACACGAGGGAAAACGACTGAAAGAGTGATGGCAGTTCAATGATCTGAAGTCTTGGATGATGAGAGAGTGCAGGTTTAGGAAAAGTGGCAGAAAAGACAGTAGATGCCCTGTTGAGGGAATTAGATTATGTGGCATGCTGTCCTACTTGTACATCGTGATATTTCGTCATGGGAGGCTGAGTATTAGAATGGTTTTAAGTCATTCTTGACTGATAAGAGTGCAAACAGTTCTTTGTGGTATAGTTTGCAGGGTTTGGTTTTATCGCCCATGTTTAATGTTTTATTGGCAGCTATTATGTTTTACTTTTGGAGACTCTCAAGATTTTTGCTGATATCCCAGCTTCCCATCACTCCAGATATAAATGAAGGGATAGAGGAAGTTCAAATATGTTTTGAAAAATATATATTTTTAATTGGATGTGTAACAATTTAATTTTTAAAATCAGAAAAAATCGAGGTGATGGGGGAACTTTAGGACACCACCTCCAAATACGCTGTCTCTGGACCTAAATGGAACTCCGGTGACTTAAAAATTGTTCATCAAAATGAAAACCCACATTTTTTTAACTGAATCCTATCGGTAAACAAATGCATTTGGCTCTGAGCATGTTAAAACATCTTTTATCCCACAGATGACTTTTTGAACATTAGTCTTTTTTGTTGTTTTTTTTTTCCTGCCTCAAAGCTCTGCCACCTGACTTGGCTGCCTCGCCCTGCCTCATTATAGAACCACCCCTGGTCATGGGGTAAACTCGGGAGTAAAATAAAGCATTTCTTCCCAGAAAGGGGGTGGCTGCATGGAACAGCATCCTGCGGCGTGCAGGAGAGCTGGAAGCAGCAGCAGAGGACCCAGTGCGCTCTTGATATAAGAATCCTTGCTCTGACTTTACTCAGGGCTGTCCGCCTGCTTGTCTTACATTTGAGCTCTTGCCTAAAAGAGAGACTAAGCTGATTTGAAGAAACAAATGGGGCAACAAAGCAGCCCTGCCCCCTCTGTGGCAGCCGTAGTGCCACCGATCCTTTATTCTTGCTCAGTTCTACCTTTTTTGGTTTTACCCAGGTTTGAGTTTTGACTCTTGTCAGTGCCGCAGCCTCTTCTCTGCTTTCCTCTCCTCTCTCTCCTGCCCTCCACGCTGGATTAACTAATTTTGCCCCTGGGGTTTCTGAGTGTATGACCTGCAGATTTCATTTTCCCCCCATGGCCAGGTCTTCCTCTGTGTGTCCTTCCTCCTCCCATCTCGAGCAGTGTCTCATTGGAGATCTCGTCCTAGCTAACTTGCAGCGTCCTCTTATGATCCGTGGTCTGTGTGTATTAGAAGTCCATATCCTGCCACTCAGACTATGAATGCATGCAGTGCCCTTTACTTTAAATGTAAACTCCCCCCCACCACCACCCAAAAACCCCCCAAATTCCTTGTTTTTAAGGGAACCAAATTGAGGGGCTGTCCTCTGTCCTGCGAAGAGGGAGTGGCACCGCTGCCCCTTGCTGTCCTGACCTGTTAATGAGTCGCGGTGTCTGCATCGAGGGGATCGGGCCTCCTACTGACCTTTATTCTTCTGTCTGCCTCTCTCCAGGCTATTCTCTGAATAACTCGCCTGTGGGGCTGGCCGCTTACATCTTAGAAAAATTCTCTTCGTGGACGGACTCTGAATTCCAGAATCTAGAGGATGGTGGCCTAGAGAGGTAACTGCAGCACTTGGGAAAAACTACCACTGCTCCTCGTCCTTCATGTTAGCCCTCCTGCATGCAGCCAGCAATGTATGAGAGAGTTCCTGCTCTGTGGAGCTTACAGCCTAAGCACACAGACAAGACAAATAGGAGCTTGGGGTGACAGAAAGATGGAGCTTAACATTAAGGGTGCAATTAAGGCAAAGGTTTGTGTAAGATTACTTTTTTTTTTTTCTCTCAGTACTTGGCTCTGTTCAAGACTTGTAGGATAGCTCTCTGGGTCAGTACCGTGATCAAGGAACCCAGAATGCACAGGGCTGGATTCAAGAGGCACCTTCCCTCCTGTTAACCCTGCAAAAATCCTCCTGTATGATGTTCCTCCTTTCACCTCTATCAAACAGCAGCAGTACTGGGGTGGCCTGCCCCCTCGAATGAGTTTCCAAGGTAGCAAAGGCCTGCTGAAGGAGGCGAGGGTGTCGCGTTGCTGATTCCTGGAGCCCTGCGCAGCTAGAGAAGGGAAACTGTGCCGCAGCCGTCGGCCCATATGAAGACACAGCAGCCATGACAGTGCTCCTAGTGCAGTGATGGGAGGGCCTCGGACAGGCCACAGGTTTTCAGGATATGCCCAGGAGAGATTTGCATGCAGATCTGCCTCATGCATATTCATTGTGGATATCCTGAAAACCAGGCCTGTTTGTGGCCCTCGGACTGGAGTTCCCCGTCGCTGCCCTGGTGCCTATAAAAGTAAATTTAAGTGCTGGAGGCAGATGCCTGTCTGAGCCTAGGCTTTCCCCATAAAAGACTTAAACATAAGCAAGCTAGTGCTGCCTCACAGCCAAGACACACTTCCTTTTCAAAGCACCCCGTGTAATAAAAAAAAAAAAGCCATTGGCCAAACTTATTCCAGATTCTGTTTAATATAATTTTTTTTTTTTTAAATACCCAGAGAGCCGGGTGCACGGCCCGGGTGCTGAACGTGTGATTAGCATGGATGGGAAAAACCCAAGGGCTTCTCTCTCTCGTAACTGTGGATAATTCAGTCGCACAGGACTTTCAATAGGTGGATACTTCGCACCTGAAAAGAGAATTTTAAATCCCGTGGGCCTCCCCAGAGGGTATCCTCCCATGGTAGGGGGTACTAACAAGCTCTGTGTGTTTTTTTCCTCCTCAGGAAATTCTCCCTGGACGACCTCCTGACCAACGTCATGCTGTACTGGGTGACGGGCTGCATCACCTCCTCCATGAGGTTCTACAAGGAGAACCTCGGGAAAGGACTCGGCACGCACCAGCACGACAAGTGAGGGCTCTGGGTTTTCACTCTCTCTGGCCAAGCGGCTGAGCTGGCGGTGTGTGTGCTGGGATATCTGCTTTCCCTGGGTGCAGGAAGGGAGTAGAAACACACCCCCCCCCAAAAAAAAAAAGTGGGGGGGGGGGAAAGCAAATTTGTTTTGTTTTTTTTGTATGCAAGGCCAGCTCGATCTGCTGCTTTGGAGACTGCTGTTATTTAAAGCCTCTGCGATGCTGTCTTGGAGCTCACACCGGCTGGTCCCACGGCCTGCCCCGGGATTGGGATGGGTGGTGCCGAGGTGCCCGTTGCATCATGGGGGAGACGCTTTATGCAGGGTTCCGGGACTGTGCGGCTCTGTCTTCTATCCCTCTCTAAGTCTCCCACGGTCCACCCCCGGCTATGCCAGCGAAAGGCATGGGGGGGGGTGTTTGCTTAGCATGTCGGAGGCATGCTTTTAAGACTGCCTTATGCCTCTGACTGCTGGAAGGCTGTGTGCGCGCTCGCTTGCTTGTTGAGACGGTTTTTAGTTCATGGCATCGAGGGGCATGTCCTGGAATTGCAGCCTGTGCTCTGAACTCCTGTTAATCATCGCCACTTCCTCTCTCCCCTCCCCCCCTCTTCCTTGCAGAGTACCAGTGAAGGTGCCCACGGGCATTGCGTCATTCCCCAACGAACTCCTGCACGCTCCTCTCGTCTGGGTGAAGAATCATTACGTGAACGTCGTCTCTTTCAACTTCATGCCTCGGGGCGGGCATTTTGCCGCCTTGGAGGAGCCAGCGCTGCTAGCCGAGGACATCCGTCGGTTTATCAGGAAGCTGGAGCAGAAGTAACGCGAGCAGTGAGGAAACGCCACTGCCCCGGAAGGCGTGGGTGTACCGGAGCAGTAGCCCGAGAGCGCCCCCCCCCCCCCCCCCCCCCCCCCCCCCGTGTGGAAACTGCTGGCACGGTTGAAGTGCTCGCAGTACATTAGAATAGCTGCGTTGGTAGGCGCTGCATTTGCTTGCTTAGAAGAGCATAATCGCTGGCGTATTTCTCATTCCAAATATTAATTATGATAGATTAAAAACGGGTACACCCTCCTATTTAAGGGGGTTCTTTTTTTTTTTTTGTTTAAAGGAAGAAAAATAGTAACTTGCTACGTTTTTGTGGTGTTCGTGTGAGAGGTGGTGGGGAATGCACAGGCTACAGTGGGAGGGGTCTCTGCACGGGGGGGCGTCGCATTTCTTCGGAGCATCACGGTCGCTTGCAATTTTGGCAAAGAAGCTCGTGTAAACGAGCAAAGAGCTGCAGCTCAGGCACTTTTTTTTTTTTTAATCAAACCATTGTATGTGACTATAATTATAATAATAAAAGATGGTTAATTCCAGTGCGCGCTCTCTTTCTACCTAACCTGAAGCGTTCTTTCTGCAGTATTGCCAAAACTTGTGAGTTAGGAGGCAAACGTTTTAGTGCTGGAGCTTCCTTGCTGCCAGCGAATGGGGGTCATAAGGAGGTTGAAAAAGTAAGAGGGGCCGATGCAATAAGATGCGCGATAAGACGGACGTCGTACTGAGCGCCCTTGTTCCTGACGTGTGCAGCCACCTCTCCTGGGCCTGATGCATTTGAGCACTAGGGATGCACAATGGTCTCATCTACAGGGAATTTTAGATGTGATAAGCACTATTAGCTATTACCTCTGCTGCAAGAGGGGGGGAGGAAATCAAATAACCGGGCGTCCCACGCATACTTTAAGGCAGCAAATTAACTCCGGCCCCAAAGGTGGTAAAGTCGCTCTGCAAGCCAAGGGCACAGGAGAAAAAAAGTTTAAAAATGCAGTCCTCTGTTGCGATTATTTTAAATGAGCTGCTGCAGTAAAGAGATGCAAAGGGAGAATTGTGCAGCCCTAGTGCTCAAATGCATCAGGCAGGCACTCGGTACGAGCATCCGTCTTATCCCACTCCAGGTCGATTTCAAACAAAAGCTGAAATGTGTGCATTGTGTCCAGAAACCTTTTACATCAAACCCCATTACATTTTATCTTTATTCTTAAACATTGCAAGCAGTAGATTTAAGTAAGATCCACCACGGAGGACTACATTTTTAAACTTTTTTTCTCCTGTGCCCTTGGCTTGCGGAGCGACTTTACCACCTTTGGGGCCGGAGTTAATTTGCTGCCTTAAAGTATGCGTGGGACGCCCGGTTATTTGATTTCCTCCTACCCCTTGCAGAGGTAATAGCTAATAGTGCTTAGCACATCTAAATTCCCTGTAGATGAGACCATGGGCTTTATACGGCTGGGTGCACGTTCTGGGGACCCTAGTCTAGCGCGTCCAGCCACGCGTTAACCTGTGCGCTGGGCTGCGTGCACGTCACTGCATCGGCCCCACTGAGTGCTGATTTGCATGGAAAAGCCTCAGCTTGTGCTGGGAGGCATAAACGATGATGGGATTCTAGGAAGAAATGGGGAAAGCGGAGGTAAATCCAGAGAGCGAGATTGTGCTGTGCGTCTTATAGTAGTAGGAGGAGACCATGGGCAGACCATAGTGTTTTTCAATCTACACCACTATTTGCCCGCATAATCTGCGTGATAAATTGATGTCCATAGTCCTCAGGTAATTCAGCAGTGTAGTTGTGGCCACTGCCGGACAGCACATGTGTGAACAGTGGGTTGTGTGTGTGTGAGAACGTGCTGCAAATTCAGTGTTACATCATTCATTTTTAGATATTTGATTTGAATTCAGAGAACACTAAGATGGCAATGCCACACAAGTGATATATGCTATCCAATGCCCATGTCATAAACTCTACATTGGCGACATATTTATTTATTTAAACATTTTCATATACCGGCATGCGTTGTGGACATCATGTCGGTTTACAGTAAACAGGTTAAGTTTGGAAATTACATTTTAACAGGGAAGTCAAAAACTGGGAGGGGGGGGTAACGATAGGCAGCTAAGAAAAGACAGGGTAAACAAACAAGGTACCGAGAGGAGATGGAGTAAAACAAACATGACCTGGGCAGGGACATTATCATCTTGTTTTTAGTACTGGTTATTCCTCTTTCTGTGTTGCCCGGCGTTCTCCTGGCTTTAGTTAGCACCAGCTGCATATATCTGCTGCTGCTCTTGATGTCTGCATCTGCAGAAATCTGTTTAGGCCTAAAACGACAGGGCGAGAGGGCTGAGTAAACTGGGGGTGGAGTGCAGGCTGAAGCAACCAAGGAGGGCTGGGTGACCTCGAGCTAGACTGGCCGACTAACTGGTAAAACTGGGATTGACCTTCACACTCGCTTTAAAATCTGCTTACCTGCGTGCGCTAAAGCTGACACAGCCCTAAGGAAGAGATGGAAATTGTTTGCTTGAGAAAACGTTTTAAAATTAGGAGCACAGATATACGTGGTAGGTGTATTTTGCATTGTACACGCTCAATTGTGCACACGATTTGAAATTCCTGCGTATGGGCGCCCGCGTGCTTATGTTAAAGTTACCATCCCAGGGTGTGAATTTAAGATGAGGGGGGGTAGGGGGCGTGAGGGAAGAGGCTATTGGCTTACCCATTACATATATACGAAACATCTAAAGTTAGATAATTATATACTTCACATAGCAAGGATGAGATAAAGATTGCATTATAAACTTCCTACTAAACTTGTCCATAAAGTTGTATCTTTCGGTACTAGCAGGACTATAATCGTACAGGAAAGAGGATATTTCAATTAACGTTCTTGCTAAAATTGTGGAGATGGGCTGAGTGTTGAATGTAAGAAAATATTTGCAGTTCTAAAGCTCATGAAGTTGATTTAATTATTAATAGCAATTGATCTCCAGTGACCTAACTTAATGGAAGAGTAGTTTCCTACTGTGACCCGGGCACCTTTTCAGGTTACCATTAACTCGCATGGCAGTTAGAGAAAGGGATTTAGGGGGGAGGATCCGTTCTGCGGCAGCCCTCCCAGTGGCGGGGCTGAAATGGAGATCCCCTGCGGGAGGGTTTGTAGGAGAGCTCCGCAAAGGGCCCTGGGGCAGTCAAAGCTGCGGGGGGAGGGGGACACTCCACCTTCTCTCTCTAACAGGCCGCGCGGGAGAGCCGGCGAGCGCCCAGGCCACTCTCCTGGGTGCGCGATTCAGGAGGGCGGCCTATGCAAATTAGGGCCCGCGGTAAAAGGAGGCGCTAGGGACACTAGTACGGCCCTAGCGCCTCCTGTTTGACAGGAGCGGCGGCTGTCAGCGGGTTTGACAGCTGATTCTCAATTTTTCCAGCGTCGGTTCTCAAACCCGCTGACAGCCATGGGTTCGGAAACGGATGCTGGCAAAATTGAGCGTCTGTCTTCCGACCCGCGGGCCGATTTTTTTTTTTTTTTTTTTTTAATTTGTACTTTTTTTTTTTTTTCAAACTTTTGGGGCCTCCGACTTAATATCCTCTTTCCTGTACAATTATAGTGATATTAAGTCGGAGGGTGTACAGAATGTAGAAATTCTCTTCTTTCTAAGAACTGCTTAATTTCAACCCTTTGTTCTCACAGTGGGTTTTTTCTGCTTTTCTGTGCACTTCCCCGGTGCCGGCCGAAATTAACGCCAGCCTTTGGCAGGCGTTACTTTCTATATCGCACAGGAATAACTAATAGCGCCTGCAACATGCAAATGCATTAGTTTCGGGGGGGGTGTTGGACGCGCGTTTTCGACGCACTATTACCCCTTACTGAATAAGGGGTAAAGCTAGAGCGTCAAACGCACGTCCAAACCTGGGCTAACAGTGCGCTCCACCGGCACCGGAGCGCACTGTACTGTATCGGCCTGTAAGTTAGTTTTTGGCCTACCCGGAGCCTTGGAAACTCTCTAGGACCCTCCAGGGTGGGTGTGGATTACACCGTGATACTCTCCAACCGAGGTACAGAGTGTTGTGCCCAGGCACTGATTTGGCTTTTTGAGTAAAGGAGCCCTGCTGAAGGCCCCTCTTCCTACCCATTGTTGGACCTGAAGTTCCATCTAGGATCCCTTTCCAAAGAAGATGCAACCCACGGTGAGTAATAACATTATCTGAACTAGGGGAGGACACCCACCCGGCCTCTTCAGTCAACCCTGGGGAGATGGAGCCATTACCTCTCTGTGCCAGGACTAGAGGTTTGGCATCTGGGAGGGGCCCTAACCTGAGGGCTCCACTGCTCTACCTAACCCGGGCTGGCAGTGGGATTTCTGGCCCTAATATTAGACTTTTGCACACACACACACAAGGCACAAGAACTGTAAACCAAGAGAAAAGAGAACTCTGCAGCTGGAAACCTATTTATTTGTGCTATTCAACCAGGCTGTTTGCAGTAAAGGGTTATTCTTGGACACTCCCTCGGTGGTCGCTGTGTATTCTTTGGCACCCAGCATACAGGACCAAGTGTAACATTTCACCTAGCCCAGGAAATTCAGAGCAGGAAGCCAGCCACCCCGCACTGGGACCTGAGAGGACTCATTTTTATCCCTAGTCAAAAGGATCGGTAACTTGGGCAGGGAAGAGTCGGAGAAGCTAGCCAGGGTCCCTGCCCCATAGAGCAGATGAATAACTTTATGTACCCACCAGTGCTGGA
This sequence comes from Rhinatrema bivittatum, assembly GCF_901001135.1. Lineage (NCBI taxonomy): Eukaryota > Metazoa > Chordata > Amphibia > Gymnophiona > Rhinatrematidae > Rhinatrema > Rhinatrema bivittatum. Next base: position 32,816,843 of record NC_042617.1, on the reverse strand, counting down.
CTTGCACACCGGGGTGGGGTTACACTACAAAGAAAACCAAAAACAACTTGCACTTCTAAGGATGAGGCCCAGTGCTACTGGGTGTGCACACCCGAGGGGGCAGCGGAATAAGAGCTGAGCCTCATCCCACCCGCGGCCGAGAAGAAGCAGAGGTCCACGAGGCCACCAGTGAACCCCATCCCACCGGCAGTGGAAGAAGAGGAAGAGGCCCTTGAGGCTGCCTGTGGACCCAGTCCCACCAGTGGCTGAAGGAAGAGGGAGCCCATTCTGCTCCTTCTCTGTGCTGGCTAGCATGTGCTCTATGCTGATCTCACGATGCACGGGATCAGCATAGAGGAAGTGCCAGCCTCACAAGATTTGATTAGCTCAGGGCCCGGCACACAAGGAGGAGCAGCAGAATGGCTCCCGATGGGGGGTGCGAGTGAATGAAGGAGAGCCTGACTGGGGGGGTGTATGTGTGTGTGAATGGGAGTCTGATGTGTGTGTGCATGGGAATTTGACAGGGGGATGTGTGTGTGTGAGTGAGATCCTGACAAGGCTGTATTTGTATGGTACCTAACTGGGGTAGGGGTGTGTGTGTGAATGGGAACTTGACAGGGGTGTGTGTGTGTGTGTGAGATCCTGACAAGGGTGTATTTGTATGGTACCTAACTGGGGTAGGGTGTGTGTGAGAGAGAGAGAGAGATCACCAAACTGGGGTAGGGGTGTGTGTGAATGGGAGCCTGCCTGGGGGAAAAGGTGTGTGCACGTGCGCATGTGAGTGTGAAGAAAATTTGAGCTGCCCCACGACGATGACTGGAAATGAAAAGTTTTCAGATATGAAGAGCATTGAATTTTTCATCTTTATTAGTTTTTATTGAGTGTCTGTACCATTTTGAAATATTTTTTTTGGAAAATTAGATGATGTTCTGTTTCTTAGCTTGTTAGAAATATCCTTTTGATTAGTATGGTTTTACTAATATGATTGATTTATAGTCCTTGAGTTTATTGTTTGATGAATAATTTATGAGGACTGGTGATGTTTTTGTTTCTCCATTGCTGCATTGCATACAGGGTCTGGCTTGTTGTGGTTTCCAGTCCAGTCTCTATTTATTCTTTATAGTCTCTTTATTTCTGTATTTGGTGAGAGTGAGTCTGTGTTCTGCATGTTTAACTGAGGTATTCTGTGTTAAAAAAAAATGAGGAGGGAGCAATACAGAAATTGTTCGCACAGGGCAGCAAAAATGCTAGCACCAACCCTGCTAAGGATTATAGATCGGGAGTCCTCATTTCTTTGGCAGAGTGCACTACTGCCTTGTTCAAATAACTTTGGACAGCCGCCAGGAAGTTAGCACCAGTGAGAACAAAGGGTTGAAATTAAGCAGCTCTTAGAAGAGAATTTCTAGATTCAGGTACAGACAAAATTTCAAATACTCACTGGAGAGCAATTTTAACATAATTCCTTTTGAGGTTGATTTTTCAGCTGTTTTAGACTGAAATAGGCATGCTGATTTCAAAACTGCAGTTAGTTTTTTCTATCACGTCAAGTTTTTTCTCTACAGCCTATCTTAGGCCTGAATTTATCAAAATGCACTAAATATCGCATGTGAAAGGAAAAGGGGCGTGTTTTATGGTAATAGGCTGTTTGAAAAGATAAAGGCCAGGGTGTTTGACGGTCCATAGATTCGGCAGTTCATTAAAGATGAACATTTCAGCAGGACAATGTCAGAACTCCAAAAGAATGCTTGGTTGTCATTCAAAAACCTTGTCAAGGACTTTCTTGGAAATACCCGAGCACAGAATTACACCGAAATTATCCAGAAACTCTTGGAGAGCTTCAAACTGCTTCGTTGCAACATGAGCATCAAGGTGCATTTTCTGCATAGCCATCTTGCTGACTTCCCGAAAAACCTTGGTGCAGTCAGTGATGAGCAAGGTGAACGATTCCACCAAGATTTGAAGGTCATGGAGGCACGGTGTCAGGGTAGATGGGATGTACATATGATGACTGACTATTGTTGGAGCATCAGGCGAGATTGTCCACAGATTGAACACTGCCGGAAAAGCTATAAGTGTAAATTTTTACCTTAATATGTATGTTTGGTAGCAGAACTTTTCTACTTGCACACAATTTGACTTACAGTAACAATATATAGCCTTTGTATGAATAAAATAACTCTAAATAAACAGTATATTCAGGTAACGTTTTCTTTTATTTCCTTTGTATGTACATTTTGTATGATTTTTGGGACAAAGGGAGGGTATCCTGTACCTTACGTTGACGTGATAGAGAAAATCTGGGGTCATTTTTGGATTCAGATGTCAAAAGTTAGTCAAAAACAAGTGTCAGATCTAACTCAACGAAAATTGTGCTCCCCAGTTCATCAGCAGAAAGTAACCTGGAGGCAAGAAAAAAATGTAGATTCTTTCCCTTATATTTTCCAAGGGACGGCTGCAATAAATGTGCTAGAAAGGCGCTAGGGAGAAATGTCCGTCCCTAGCGCCTCCTTGAAATTGGGCGCACAGGAGAAGTGGCTGTCAAGCTGTTTGGGAAAACAGAAGCCCAATCTATGAGCGTTTGTTTTCTCCCACTACCGGCATATACGCGCATAAGATACACAGCCTGGCCCGTGAGTGAGGCTTGTGTCTGTATTGCACTTCCAAAAATTGTTTTTTTCAAAGATTTTTTTTTTTTAAAAATAAATACTGCTTTAGTTGGCTCCTCCTACACAGTATCGCTACGATACTATCAGGAGGAATCGCAGAAAGCAGGATTCTTCTTTTTTTTCTCAATGCGCCCTTGAGCGTGGCCTATGTTTTATGCCAGCCCTGGGATGGCGTAAAATTTGCGGCATTGTAAGGTCGCATTGGCCATGTGGAAAATGTATTGGCTTGCAGGGATTAGCTAATAGTCTCGTCTACATGAATTTGCGTGTGAGGAGCGCCCTTAGTTACGTGGTGTTTTGGAGGCGCTAATCCCCGTATCGGATCAGGGGTTATGGATGCGCGTCCAAAACGCGCTTTAAGCCGTGTGCAGTGGCTGGCGCACGGTATTGAATCAGCCCCCAAGTGACTGGGCAAGACCAACGTATCCTTTGTAGCTGTCTGACGAGAAACAACTGGAGCAGTCACATTATGCAAAGATTGCTCTAAAGAGTTCAAAGGGAGGTCATGTTCACGCAGCTTAGATCTGGCCTCTTCCCTACTCTGGCTGAGCTCTTCAATAGAATGAGACAAGTATTTGGCTCCGAGGAGAGATCATAAGCTATTGTATAGGAAATTGGAGAATATGAAACTATCTGAGGAGGTTACATTTTCCTAGGTCCTCTCTAGTATCTCCATTACAAATCTTTGAATAGGGGAAATAGAGAAGTCAATCTACCTTTTAAATACTCCACATAAAAAAAAAACAAACCTTCTTAACATCTGTATTTACCAAGCTGGGAGGCCGCTGGATCTGCTTTGAATGTTTTACATCCCATCCTTCCCCCTCTCCCGCCATTGCTTGAACTTTACACGTTTCGTACAAGAGTCGCCATCGGAGGTTATGAATAGATCTGCCCTGTTAGTCACTTTTGCCCTTGATCCTGGTAAGGATTGGACCTTCCAAATTCTCTTTCGTATTAGACATGCTGGGGGATGTTTTGGGCCAGAAGCTCTCCCTATTCCCTGATGACTAAACATTTTTTTTTAAGGAAGAAACAGAGAGCCACCTTTGTGTAGAAATTTCCGAGATGTTTAAGTAAAAGTGCTGCTGCTGGGTTTTTTCTTTAACCTGAACGGTTGGAGGCCTTCATACACAATAGGCTTTCACACACAGGTTGTCACTCCTAATTACGTGCTGGCGGGAGACTGGAATATTATCCTACTGGTAAGGTTTTTCTTCTTGCATTTCCTGTTAAAGCTCCACTTTAAGGTCTGAGAGTAGTGATTATGCTTGTCCTTATTCTTTTGAGGTTTTTTGTTCTTTGTAAAATTCATGTATAATTAGCCACGCTGTTTGTTCAATGAAGGTGGCCTGAGTTGTAATATTTGAAAATTAATAAAGGAATATAAAATACGATTAAGAGCTGAACAAAAACTTCCTGCTGGTGCAGGTCATGCTACAAGGAGAAAAAGCAGAGCGTCAGCGTCGCCCTCCTCTGCCGGCCGCTGCGCTCATGCGCAGGGCTGCAAGGGCCCAGTGCTGCCGCTCGTCTTCCCCTGTCACGTGACTACGGCGTGCTTCGGCAGGGGACTAAGAAGGGGCTGAAAGCACCACCATCGCCAGCAGCCCTTTCCTGTCCCCAGCCCCGCACGTTGACACAGGTCCCTGGATGCACGTGACACAGAAATGTTAGGGTGGGGAGTACACAGACTCTGGGGCCGGGAGCACTGTTTAACCCACAGTTAGACATGGGTTGTTTAGGCGCTAATTAATCCCCTTACTCCTCCACAACGCGCATCCCAATGCAGAGCGAAATTAATGCAAATGCATACAAATTAATGCAAATGCATACAAATGAGGCTATTAGCTATTCACTCCGAATGCAAAAAAAATGCATCTAAGATGTACATGTTTGTGCTCAGAAATTAACGCCTGCAGGCGTTAATTGCTGAGTGCTCCCGAAAGTTGTACAGTAAAGCAGAATTGCGATATTAAGTAGGAGGAAAAAAATCTTAAAAAAAAAAAAAAAAAATTACCAGTGGTCGGGTTCAGGAAACGGATGCTCAGTTAACAAGCGTCCGTTTCCTGAACCCCTGGCTGTGCGCTGATTAGGAAAATGGATGCCGATAAATTTGGTGTCTGTTCCCTAACCGGCAGACAGCCGACCGCTCACGGGCTCCCATTGTCAAGGAGGCATTTCATGGCGCTCCCCCCAGGAAGGGTGCCTGGGGGCCTGTTAGGAAAGCAGGCGCTGAGTGTTCAGTGCACATTAATTGCATCGGCCCCTTTATCTGTCAATCTCACCTCAGCCAGGCAGACAAACGAGGGAGGCCAGTGGTTAATGGAGGGGTGCAGTAGGAGGTGACGCATTACATTAATAGTGAAACCAGTCTTTTTGTATTATATGTACAGGGTGTTGATGGGAAAATTACTTTCTCCATAGAGCCAGCCAGGTACTCAGGGATGCTAATGTTTACCTTTGTGCTAGGATCTACACCGATAGGTAAACTAGAACCCACTAGGATCCCAGTTTATGGGAAGTGCACACACAGAAAATCTCTAAAATATTTGATAGGTATATAATACAAACCGAGGGAGATTATTCAGAGCTGGATTTCATGCAATTTGTGAAATAGGCCATTCCCTGTCTGGAAGAGGCCTGCTGATATAAGAAAGCAAGATAAAGAAGATGGCTCTGTGCCTAGGGTGGTAGTCAGATGAATAAGAGAGGTATTTAGACAATAATTACAAGAAAAGCAGGGTGAGTTAAAATAGCTACAGCTCTGTGCAAAGGTTTAGGCCCCCCTGGTCAAACTGTATGTTTCAATGAATTTCTAACGGGAAGGACGCTGACACGACATCTACCTATTACAAGCTTAAGCATATCATCTTTCTGAACATTTTAAATGCATAATTACTATTTGTTTACATTTTTTCACAAAGTCACAATAAGAAAATAGTGAATCCGGCACGTGCAAACGTTTGTGCATCTTTTCAGTCAGTACTTTGGCAGTAATAACAGCTTCCCAATGCTTCCTGTAGTCAGCGAAGAGCGTTTTAGTTCTTGGCTTTTGGAATGTTTTTCCAGCTCAGAAATATTCTTAGGTCTTCTTTCATGCACTGCTTGTTTGAGAGCCTCATACATATTCTCAATATTATGAAGGCCATTCTAAAACCTTCATCTTTCTCTCCAACAAGTACTTCATGGTTGATTGTGGAGGTACGTTTTGGATCGTTGTCTTGCTGAAATATCTAACTACTTTTCAGCTTCAATTCCTTCAATGACTGTAGGACATTGACTTCTAGGATAGGCTGATATTTCGTTGAATTCATTCTTCCTTGCACCTGCAGAATATTTCCTGTGCCATTGGCAATCACACAAGCCCAAGGCGTAACCCCTTTCAGGTCCACCCCGAATATATTAGTCAGTGAGCCTATTGTATTGTGTTTTCACGTCCTGAAAAGGGTTAATAGATCTATCCCTGTGCTTAATGGTTGTTATTTTCTTCAAGTGCATCGCCCTTTTTTCTCCAAATGTAACTTGTATGGTTGCAGCTGAACAGTTCAGTTTTAGTTTCATCAGTCCAAAGCATTTTGTTCCAAAAAAGATTCTGGCTCATCAAGGTTTATTTTGCATACTTTAGATTATGATTTTTCTGATGAGTTTGTAGAAATTGTTTCCTTCCGATAACTCTCCCATGCGAATCATTGTGTAAGCAAAGTGCTGATGAGGAGCTGTGGACAACTATTCTGGTGGCAGCTAAACTTTTCAAGAGGATGGTTGTAGTGATCTGTTTTGCAGATCTGACCAGTTTTGGGTAGTTTTCTCACACTTTTCTTGGTCTTCCAGATCTTGCCCAGATCTCAACAGTTCCTTGTAACTTCTATTTCTTAATGTTTTTGGCAGTTGAAATTGCTAGCTGGAAGTGTTCAGAAAACTTTTTATAGTCTTCCCCTGCTTGGTAAGAGTGAATTATTTTCATTGTCAAATGCTCAGACAGCTGCTTAGAGGAGCTTATAGTTGTTTTGTTGTGGTTTAACCAAAATAAACGCCGAAATACCAGCAGATTGAAGAAACATCTTTATTTAGATAAAGTATGGAATATTCCAGGAGAGTATGAGATTACCAGCAAAGCAATTCAGAAGCAGTCTCAGAAAGTGTTTACACAATAGATTACATCTAATTTACACACCACTGAGCTACTTTTGCTTTCATAACATTTTTCTAATTGGGCAACATAACATCCTCTTAATAGAATGATGATATAATTTTATCTCATATGTTAATGAAGCTGGGATTCTTGTATATCATGTGATTTCTTGTAAATTGAGCCCAGAGGGCATGAATAAAACTTAAGCCTGAACTCAATATGCACTTTGACTTTGGCCTACATTCTAGCATTTCGGTATATTTTGTCATGTCAGCAACCTTGAATAATTCTACAAGTCTAATCTGTATAAATTTACAGTGCAGTAATAATAGCTTCATAGGAAAACCTTTACAAAGCACCTTAACATAAGAATCAAAGTCAGAGTATTTGTTACTCTGGAACAGTCTTCACCTGAAGGCCTAATAAGTTACTAACATCCAAAACATTAACCACTTTAAAAAAAAAGTAGTAATGAGTCAACTAGAAGGTTGTCCAATCTTTAACACATGCCATATTCACTGTTTTATTATTTTTGACCTGTTAAAATCCAGAAATCAAAAGTAATTGTGCAATAAACATTAGAGATGTGCAGTCATTGGTACGGGATAACTCAATAATGAAAGGAATTTTTCCGAAATTTCAGAAAAATGTGTATTTCTTGTTAGGGAGCACTAACTCCCATTAGTGCGCACTAACACGAAATTCAGGAATCCCGAAAAAAAATCCCAAACTGCGTAAAAAATGAAATAACCCATGGGGAACCCAAAAGGAACCATGAAATGAAAAAGACAAATGAAATACATCTCTAAATATTGGAGAAAGATATTGTTTAACTTTGTTCCATGTAGAGGTTGTTCACACAGGGGTAGATTTTCAAAGGGTTACGCGCATAAGTTATGTGCATAACCCTTTCAAAACCCCCCTGTGTGCGCCGAGCCTATTTTGCATAGGCTCGGCTGCGCGCGTAAGTCCCGGGGCTTTCCTGCAGGTAGTAATGTATCGCTCCATGGTGAGACTGCACCTTGAATACTGTGTACAATTCTGGTCGCCGCATCTCAAAAAAGATATAATTGCGATGGAGAAGGTACAGAGAAGAGCGACCAAAATGATAAAGGGGATGGAACAACTCCCCTATGAGGAAAGACTAAAGAGGTTAGGACTTTTCAGCTTGGAGAAGAGACGGCTGAGGGGGGATATGATAGAGGTGTTTAAGATCATGAGAGGTCTAGAACGGGTAGATGTGAATCGGTTATTTACTCTTTCGGATAACAGAAAGCTAGGGGGTACTCCATGAAGTTTGCATGTAGCACAGTTAGAACTAATCGGAGAAAGTTCTTTTTTACTCAACGCACAATTAAACTCTGGGATTTGTTGCCAGAGGATGTGGTTAGTGCAGTTAGTATAGCTGTGTTTAAAAAAGGATTGGATAAGTTCTTGGAGGAAAAGTCCATTACCTGCTATTAATTAAGTTGACTTAGAAAATAGCCACTGCTATTACTAGCATCAGTAACATGGAATAGACTTAGGGGTAGATTTTAAAAGCCCTGTGCGTGTAAATCCTGCTGGATTTACGCGCACCTATTTTGCATAGGCCGCCGGCACACGCAAAGCCCTGGGATGCGCATAAGTCCCGTGGCTTTGTAAAAGGGGCGGGAGGGGGCATGTCCTGGATTTTTGTTTGTGCCGGTTGCGCGAACAAAAGTACGCACCGATTTCGGCCGCTCCGATTTTGGCCTCCAGAGGGAACGGGCAGCGCCCGCAAATTTTATAAAATCCGGGGTCGGCGCATGCAAGGGAACGGCGCATGCCCGTTCCCTTGCATGCGCCGACCCCGGATTTTATAAAATTTGGCGTACTTTTGTTTGCACCTGGTGCGCGAACAAAAGTACGCGCGGGTGTAGTTTTATAAAATCTACCCCTTAGAGATTAATTGAAACATACAATTTGACCAGTGGTGCCTAAACATTTGCATACAACTGCAAATAAGATTGCAGATTAGAGAGATCATGTGACATTGTGGGCAAAGCTTTGATCTGGGAGCTATCTATGCCCATCAGACCTCTAAATATCTTGCTATACCCTTAAACTGTGCAAATAGCTCAAGGAACTTCTTATCTTTAAGCCTCAGTGGTTTAATGAGCTATGAGCACTCAAGCAGCCAAGAAGAAGGGAGAACAAGAAAAGCCAGCAGCTCAGGATCCTAAGATGGTGACCGCAGCCCGAACTGGAGACTTTCATTATAAGCAGCGCTATGACCGAGATGCTGCAGGTAGTAATGCAATCCCTAGAGCCTCAGTTTGAGAAACTAGATGAAATCTATGAAAAGCTGGACGAAACATCTGGCACCTTTGAGGAATTAACTGAGGAGGTAATTTTCAAAGGAATTACGCACGTAAATGAACTACTATTATAGCAGTGTTCGAAAGCCATTTATTCAAGTGAAACCCAATTTTCTGGAGTAAATGCTTTTTAAAATCAGGCCCTAAGAGTGTCTGACATGGAACAGCGGATCTCCGAGGTGCAGGATGAGGTGCGTGAGCATGTGGGCGATATTGCCTCAGTGCAAATGGCGTTGAGGTTCTGTGAAACCTGGCTAGAGGATCTCAAGAACAGGTCATGCCATAAGAATCTCCATGTTGCAGGACTGCCAGAAAGCCTACTGACTGGCGAGTTCAGCGGTTTTCTTGAAAAGTGGCTGCCCTTGACACAACTGCAGCTATAATGGTGGAGTGAGTGCACGGGCTTGGGCAGCGGATAGGAAGCCACGTGTAGTCATTGCCAACTTTCTTAATTATGCGCATAAAGAGGCGATAAGAGCAGCGAGGGCTGGTAAACACCTTACTTTTAACGAGAAAAGGAGCCTCGTGTTTGAAGCTTATTTGGCTAAGCTCTCAGTGCTGCCTCGTGATTTTTGTCCCTGCATGCTCGACACTCCATGGGTTTTGGAGAGCGTGGTCTCTGATCTACCCAGCAAAGCTGCGTGTAATCCTTAATGGAGAGGTGGAGTGGTTCTCCACAGCTACGGAGGCTCAGGCATTCGTTTGAACCTTGGAGTGGTCGGGAGGAGAGTTTTCGAAGTCCTGATCTCGCGTTCTGGTTGAGCAGGCCCCTCCTTGTGGGTTTGAACTTTTCCAGCATTCACTGCATTAGGTCTTGTGTAAGCCCCGGCGTTCAATGTTATAGCATTTTACCTGACAGTGATCCGCAGTCCATGACACAAAGGACAATTACATTGATGCACCATGCAGTGTGGCTGGGGTGCAGAAGGGTGTTTTATTTTTTTTCTTTTCTTTTTGATTTTTCAAGTCAACTGCATGGAGACACTACTTCTATGGCAGTTTGGAAATGTTTCAAGGCCTACCATCTATCATTTGGTCACCACTGGTTTTAACTTTTATAGCATCTTTGATGGATTGTTATAAATGCAATTTGTGGGGGTTTGAGGAAGGGTTGAATGTATGCCAATTGGGGTTTTCTGGGAGGCTGGGTAGAAGATGGATAGCTTATTCATAGCACAGAGGGTATTAATTAATGGGGGTATGGACTAGGGGGTATATGTAAGGGGGATGAGTGGGTAGTACGAAGGGAAGGGGGGGATTGCTGGGTAGTTCAGGTGATTGGTGGGGATCCAGAGTGGAAGGGGAAGGAGGGAATGTACATCTATAGAGAGAGGGATTTTTTAATGTTTGGTTTTAGTATTTTTTGTTCAGGAAGCAAACAAATTTCTATAGGCATAGTGGAGGACCCTAGGCTTGAGGGGTTTCCTCTTTCATTTTGATTTTTTCTAAGTTGCAGAACATTTGTAAAGTGTATGTTTCTGACTCAAACTTGTTTAAGAGTTGTCTCTTGGAATGTCACAGGCATTGGCTCCTCGGTCAAGAAGCATAAGGTACTGAGAGCTCTTGCATGGCAGAAAGTGGAAATTGTGTTGCTCCAGGAAACGCACCCCTCAGAGCTGGAACATGAGAATTTGGGGAGATGGTGGGTAGGGGAGGTACTTTGGGTATCCTCAGGGACAAAGAGAACCAGAGCGGTTATTTATTGCAAACCTACCTTTCATAGCCAAGCTAATGGAAAAGCTAGTTAACACACGACTCACTGACTACCTGGACTCTCACAATATTCTCGACACTTCCCAATTCGGATTCAGGAAACGCCTGAACACAGAATCTCTTCTTCTTTCATTAACAGACAACATCCTGATGGGCCTTGACAAAGGCCAATCATACCTTCTAGCCCTCCTCGACATTTCAGCCGCGTTCGACACTGTAAATCATTCAATCCTCATCAACCGTCTAAAGGAAATAGGCATTTCTGGCTCTGCACTCCTCTGGTTCAAATCCTTTCTTTACAACAGGTACTACAAAGTCAAAATAAATGACAAAGAATCCCACCCAGTCCCTTCTAAACAAGGAGTACCACAGGGTTCATCTCTCTCCCCTACCCTGTTTAATATTTATCTACTTCCGTTATGCCAATTACTCAACAGCCGAGATGGGGATTAGTATCTGACGTGCAGATACTAATCCCCATCTCGGACCCCATCTCCACTACACTAAACTTTTGGAACAATTGCCTGCACTCCATCAACCGCCTTCTATCGAGTCTCAACCTGGTTCTCAATACATCCAAAACAGAACTCCTTGTCATCTCCCATAGCGATAAGAATCCCGTCGCCAACAACGCAACCATACCACTAGCAACCCAGGTGAGAGACCTTGGAGCAACCCTAGACTCAAGATTGAACTTCAAAAAGTTCATTAATACAACAACTAAAGAATGCTTCTTCAAGCTACAGGTCCTAAAACAACTAAGACCACTACTACACTTCCATGATTTCCGTTCAGTTCTTCAAGCCATTCTATTTTCAAAAATTGACTACTGTAATGCACTACTACTTGGTCTCCCTGCCTCCTCCACTAAACCTCTACAGATGCTACAAAATGCAGCGGCTAGGATCCTTACAAACTCACGTCGTAAGGATCACATCACTCCAGTCCTAAAAATCCTACACTGGCTTCCTATCCACTATAGAATACTCTTCAAGACTCTTACTATTATTCACAAATCGGTCTACCAACAATCCTCACTCCAACTCTCCATCCCTCTGGAACTTCATGCCTCCACAAGGCCGATCAGATCAACATACAAAGGCTCTCTCTCCAGGCTCCCCCAAGCAAATCCTTGGTCCACAACTCCATTCATAAACGGGCACTTTCGACAGCGGGTCCCCTCCATTGGAATTCTCTTCCCCCTGATATACGCCAGGAACAATGCCATCTATCCTTCAGAAAGAAACTGAAAACCTGGCTGTTCGCCCAAGCATACAGTTGAAGAAGCCTCTTTCAACCTATATTAACTCTCTCACATACCCAGCCTTTCCCTATTCCCCCCCCCCCCCCCCCATTACCTCCCCTGCTCTTCCTTCCTCTGGAAATGTTATGCTAACATCTGCCTAAGATAAATCTCCAGCCGAATTCAACAACCTTATGTTAATCACCATATGTCTCGTTACCATTTTTGGTACTCTCCAGTTGTATTAGTTTGAAATCTTTCCTTTCTTCCAAAGCCCATGTTTATGCTCCCTGTTCAATGTAACTTTTACCTTCTATATATTGTTAATTGGTTTCCCCTAGTTCCATTGTAAACTGGTACGATAAGACCTCGTCTTGAGCATCGGTATATTAAAATAATTTAAATAAATAAATAAAAAATGTCATAAGCGGATCTGGAGGGCCATTTTGTAATGGTTAAAAGGTAAATTAATGGGAGAGCCATTCGTACTATGCAGTTTATATGCCCTCAATACATATGATCATGTTTTTTTTTCCAAAATCTTCTTGACAAATCAAGGGCCAGACTTTATAACATACGTGTGGGCATAAATTTGTTCGCGCAACTCGACGCAAACAAATCTACGCGCATGTTATAAAATTCAGGGTCGGCACGCAGAAGGGGGTGCCCAATTGTGCAACTTGCGCGCGCCGAGCCGAGCAGCCTGCCTCCGTTCCCTCCGCACCTTCCCCTCCCTTCCCCTATCTAACCCGCCCCCCAGCCCTAACTAAAACCCCTCCTGACCTTTGTTGGAGAAGTTACGCCTGCCTCTGGGCAGGCGTAACTAGCACGCACCAGCTCTATTTTCCTTGGTCCCACCCCCGGAACGCCCCCAAGCCGGCGCCCCGCCCACGGCCCGGCCCCAGAACGCCCATTTTTTCAAGCCCCGGAACTTACTCATGTCCCAGGGCTTGTGCGCACCACTGAGCCCATGCAAGATAGGCTCAGCGCGCGCAAGGGGAGGCAGGGGTAGGTTTTCTGGGGTCCGCGCGTATCTTACGCGTGCAACCCTTTGAAAATCTACCCCATGTGTTTGACAATTGCCCATTAATATGTATGGGAGATCTTGATATTGTTTTTACCCCTATCAAGATAGGTCCAGGGGCTCACTGAGTGAGTGCATGTCTAAGACCAAAGGCATCCCTCTTGTTTGCACTCGACTTAATTTGTTGGATGTGTGGAGAGTTCTTCGTCCCTGGGAACGGGGTTACACCCATGTCTCCCGTGCCCATGCCACACAATCCAGGAATGATTATTTGTTAATCTCTCAGTCATGCTTTTCTAAAGTTGTCGCAGCAGTAATAGGCGGGTTAGAGATTTCAGATCATGCCATGATATGGGTGGATCTGCGATGGAAAGAAAAATGGGATGGTGTCTGAACATGAACGTCCCCTGCCCATCTGTACGAGAATGCTCTTTTTAAAGAATTGTTAGTGAACAAGTGGAATGAGTTTCAAGATTTTAATTCTGAGCGTAGGTCAAATCCAAGCCTGTTCTGGGAAACTGCAAAGGCAGTTATGCGGGATGAGGTAATTTCTTTTGTGAGTCAACGTAAAAAGAATCTGGATAAAAATATTCTTGGATGGGAAAAAGAGGTTAATAAATGTAAAACTCTTCTGGCTACTACACTATGGAAGACGCAAAGGCCTCTTACTTGGCTGTGCAAACTGCATTAAATTCCTTAATACACCAAAGAACGAAATAAATCTGTTCTACTATGAATTTAAGTTACACCAATATGGCAATAAAACTGGCAAAATGTTGGCAGCTTTAAGAGAAGAGCGGGCCAAACATTTATAACTGTGGTTAAGGAGCCTTCTGGCAACATTGTCAATTAAAAAAAAAAAAATACAAAAGGTATTTTTAAAGGTTTATTTTGTGGGTTTTTTTAAAGAGATCTTTCAACAAAAGAGGTGATCAGTCCAGCATCCAGGCGCCAATATTTGGATAACGTTTGTTTTCCCCAGCTTATGGAAGTACAGTCGAGTAAACTTAATGCACCTCTCGGGGGTGCAAGAAATTCAATTTGGTATCCAACAAGCCGGCCTATAATAAGGGGCCGCAGCCAGATGGGTTTGGGAGGGAGCGAGTTCTATAAAACTAGTAAGTGGTCAAGTAGCAGCTCCATTAGCAGCTATGTATGAGCAGGCTGTGACGGAGGAAGCCTTTCCTTACCGCTCAAACAGGGCACTCATCACTCTGATACAGAAGCCTGGCAAGTACCTGTATAAACTGAGTCCTACAGACCCATCTCACTTCTCAGTTTTGATCTTTACCTTTATTAAAATGTGCTAATTGCTTAAAACCTAACAGGTTGATTTTAAAAGCGTTGCTCGCGCAAAAACGGCCCCACACATGCGTATGTGGGCCGCGCGCGAGCCAGGTGAATTTTAAGAAGCTGTGAAGTGCCCGTGTGTACATACCAGTGAGTGAGTGAGTCAAGGTCAAGGGGGGTGGAAAAGGGACAGAGAATGGACGTTCCTGGGCAGGGCCAAGAGTTATGCACGTAACTCCGAATTTTGGAAAAGCTGACCATGGCGTGTGTCAGCATGTTATCCGTGTAGTCCTGATGAGGAGCAAGTCTGGAGATCTTGAGTTTTAGGGGTGTTAGCACAGCATGAGGGTTCAAGGGTCAAGTGGGTGGCTTACAGGATGAAGATCCAGAGGGGTCTTCATGACGGCTGAACTACCATATATGAGAGAGAGAATATGACACCATTTATTTATCTATCACAGTAAGAGGGGCACTTTCAGCTTAGGGTGGGTTAGAATCATAAGAACCGTATCCAAACTTTTTTTTAAACCCAGTTGCACTAACTGCCATAACCACATCCTCTGGCAATGAATTCCAGAGCTTTATTGTGCATTGAGTGAAAACAATTTCTCCAATTTGTTTTAAATGTGCTACTTGCTAACTTCATGGAATACCCCCTAGTTCTTCTATTGTCTGAGAGAGTAAATAACCAATTTACATTTACCTGTCCAAGTCCTTCATTCCCTCTCCCATGGCCAGGATGCAAGAGTCTGTAGTGCACCAATGTAACACCGCACCCTCCCAAACCCACCCTGAGTTGAAAGTGCCCCCTCTTACAGTGGTAGTTATATATAGTGTCATATTGTGTCTCTCTCCCCTCCCCCCTCCCCAAAGGATATGAAAAAAATGATTTTTTTCCTTGTGTGTATAAAAGTCGCTAAAATCCTGGTGGCGATACATGTGGGACATTTACTCGAGCCATCTCTTAAGTAGTTTATAGAACTCTCTTCCACACCCATCTGGCTGCGGCGCTTTTATAGGTTAGCTTGTTGAATACCTCAAGCCACATTCCTATGCGCAGCAGCGGTATTTTGAATGATATGCGCATATATGCACTCATGATATAAAATTGCAGCATATCTCCACTCATGTGCCGATATGTGTTTTTATGGGCGTATGCACATTCTTTTTAAAATTAGCCAGTAAGTGATTTGCATTTGGCAACATACACAATTCAAAATACAAACAACAAACACAATCATAAAACATTAAATAAAATAGCATGTAAGATATTATTACTTAAAATATAATTTGGTAAAACTAAAATGGCCAGTTAAAGAGTAAAAATAACAAGTCTTATTGTCTTTCTAATTATCAGAGAGTCCACATTCAACATTCCAACAGTCATTAGGGAAGCCAAATTTTTGCATATATTTATTACTGAATGCCTATAGCGCACAAAACCAATCTGTTTATCCAAAATCAATTCAGGAAGTAATGAAGCCAATCCATAAACCTAGCTAGCAGCTTCAATACAATATATTTTTGCTTACCTGCCTCTTCAATGAAGCCATTGCAGTTGTTGTTAAATTCTGCAGCTCATTCAATAACAGGAGCATGTCGTAATGATCACCTTACACTTATACTTATGGATCTTCCCTGGTTATCTGTGCTACCATGCATTGAATATAAAATCGCTACTGTGGTTTTTAAACTGATTATGCTGACTCTTGACCATGGGCCAATGCTCTTTTGAGAATTTACCAACTGACACGTTCACTGAGATCTTCCCATCACGGGTCTATTAGATGTGCTTTGTGTCAAACGTGCTCATTTTTTAGTAACAGAAGAATGTGCCTTTTTGGTGGTTGCTCCATCATTGTGGAACTCTCGCTGAGGAGATTCGTTTATGTGAAAGCATTAACAGGACGATGTAGTATGGTGTGCAGGCCGCAGCGCATGGCTCAACATGCGGTTGGATATGCATTTTAGTCACACGGCCATAACCCCCCCATGCAAAACGGGGGTTAGAACATCCAAAGCGCGCGCCCAACCGCCCACGTACATAATAGCACTCATCACATGTAAATTCATGTTGATGAGCGCTATTAGGTTTTCCCCTCAATGCAGAAAAAAAAAAAATGTGTGCCCAATCCGCACATTTGTACGCTCAGAAATTAACCCCAGCACACTTTAATATTTCTTTATTCACTCCTTCACTTATTGCCGATTGGTCCCTTCACTGTCACATGTCAGTGAAAGGACCAATCACCTTTCAGAAGGCTGTCCTGAAAGGGGATTGGTCCTTTCCACTGACAAATGTCAGTGAAAAGGACCAATCAGAGGCCAGACCTTGGGGGGAGGGCGCTTAGGGCAGGTCAGTCATGGGCTCCCAGCCATGTCTCCCAGGCACCCGAGGCGCTAGGGACGCACATTTTTCCCCATCCTTTTTAGCGCGGCAGCTCAATTGAATATAACATCGGGTCCCCAGGAGAGGTGGTTGGGCGCATGATAAGAAAGCGGGCGCTCAGCGTTGAGTGCCTGTTTTCTACGCGCCAATACTGCATCAGCCTGTAAGTCCTTTAAATTGCTGCTAAACTCTTTTATACAAGCAGGCTTATTTATCAGTTTGGATGAAAAGAAGGCGTTCAATCACGTGGACTGGACAGACCGGTTTGTTGTTTTAGAAAAAGTGGGGATAGTGGGAACTTTTTTTGCAAGTGGCTCAGTTATTGTACTCAGCTGCTAGAGCTGCCCTTTTGATTAATGGGGCTCAAACTGACGATTTTGAACGTCAGAGACGAGGAATCCATCAGGGATGTCCACTCATCATCCCCTGTTATTTCTTCTTTCGTTGGAACTTTTGTTGAGGCGGATTCATTTTATGGCAGGTATACAGGGGGTTAAGATGGGACATGTAGAGTTTGTGTGCTACTTTTGCTGAGGACATATTCATATTACTGGTCCTGATGGCTCATTAAAAAGACACTGGTGCAGGAGTTTTCTGCATTTGGGGGCCTTTTCAGGGTTGAAGCTGAACTAGATAAATCTGAGGCTATGGGTATCAGTGCACGGGTGAAGACCTTGTGAGGCCAGAATTTTCTTTTAAGATGGTCAGGGGACTCATTCCGGTATTTGGGGATATCTCTCCCTACAGATGTTACTAAATTGTACCAGCTTAATATTACACCTCTGATAGAGAAGATGAAGACTAAGGTGAACCATTGATTCACCCTCTCTCTTTTATTGGTAGGTAAATATTTAAAATTATTATTTTTCCAAAATGACTATACATGCTACAATTGTTACCAGTATGTATTCTCAAGAGACCTTTGGGTGATGTATCAAGCATTATCCACATTCCTGTGGAAGGGGCATAAACCATGAATAAATATCACCCAGCTAATGGCAACTTGCGAGGGGGGGGGGGGTTGCTATTGGGCTTCCAGATTTGGAACAGTACAATTGGGCGTGCCAGCTGCGGCAGCTTAGGAACTGGATTTGGGATTCAGCATAGGATACTCCTTTAGTGGTTGAAAAGACTCCGATACAGCTTCATGCACTCCAGCATGTGGGAGATGCAGAGATACAGCCTTCTGTCAAAGTAAGGGATCTTTTCTGAACCGTGAGGAAAACTTGGCAAACGTTGGGTGATTAGTTAGGCCATTCTTCAATAAGTTATTTGCCAATGAATGGAAATCTGTATTTCTTACCAAGGACCCAATATGGGATTTTTGCTTCTTGGACAGCTAAGGGCGTTAAGCCACTTCAAACAGGTATTAAGTGCATATGGGAACATCTTTCCTTTCAGGACTTACAACAGTGATTTGAATTGACAGTGATGGATAACTTTACTTATATACAGTTGCATCATTATATTCACAGATTAGGAGATACATAACTTAGCGCATTTTGATAAATGACCCCCTAAGGCGTTTTCACATGCATTAAGGGATTATCGCATGTGAAAAGCACAGTTAACGCATGTGAAAAGGTCTTTAACGAATGTGATAGCACCGTATCGTATGGTGCGATGCAAATTTGAAAAAGAGGAGGAGTTAGGGGCGGACTGGGTTTGCCAGTCTGTGAAATGCTATTGCACAGACTTAATGCTGATTTTAACTACACCTTTTTCAGTAGCATTAAGCTGTGCTATAGCTTGCGTTACAGGGCGGTAAGTTTTTATTGCATTTTGTGATCTCTCCTGAAAGGCTGTTTTAGTAGATTTGAAGCTCCTGGAGCACCAGCCTAGACATCTGAGAGAGCGAGAGTGAGAGAGAGACCAGCTATAATGTCCTCTCCCTAGATAGGTATTTGTATCCCTATGGGTGGCCCACCTAGTAACTCGAGGTGAGGTTTAGGTATTAGTGTAGGGCGTTAGGGGGCCACTTTGACATTCAACGTGAGATGTACGAACAGAACAGTGGTCTCTTGTGAAGATTTGATGACCTTCGGAGTGAGGAAACTCACCCAAAGATGAGATTTGGGCAATGTTCTCGCTACCTAGCTTGATGTTACCCAGGTAGAGAGGCCATCAAGCTAGGTTGAGAGAACCTTGCACAAATCTCATCTTGGAGTGAGTTTTCTCACTCCATAGGTCATCAAATCTTCTTAAGAGGCCACTGTTCTGTTCGTACTTCTCATGTTGAATGTCAAAGTGGCCCCTAACCCCCTACACTAATACCTAAACCTCACCTCGAGTTACTAGGTGGGCCACCCATAGGGATACAAATACCTATCTAGGGATAGGACATTATGGCTAGTCTCTTAGGGGCAGATTTTAAATACTTGCGCGATCGCGTACTTTTGTTCGCGCACCAGGCGCGAACAAAAGTATGCTGGATTTTATAAGATACGCGCGTAGCCGCGCGTATCTTATAAAATCCGGGGTTGGCGCGCGCAAGGGGGTGCACATTTGTGCAACCTGCACGCGCCAAGCCCAGCGCATGCTGCCTGTTCCCTCCGAGGCCGCTCCGATTTCGGAGCGGCCTCGGAGGGAACTTTCCTTCGCCCTCCCCCACCTTCCCCTCCCTTCCCCTACCTAACCCACCCCCCCCGGCCCTATTTAAACACCCCCCTACCTTTGTTGGCAAAGTTACGCCTGCTGAAAGCAGGCGTAACTTTGTGCGTGTCGCCGGCAGCCCGCTCCGTCCTCTGGTCCCGGGGGCTGGTCCGGAGGCCTCGACCACGCCCCTGGGCTGGCGCCATGCCTCCGGGCCTGCCCCCGGGCCCGCCCCCGAAACGCCGCAGCATTTCGGGAACGCCCCCGGACACACCCCCTCCCGCCCCTTTTCGAAAGATCCGGGACTTACGCGCGCCGGCGGCCTATGCAAAATAGGTGCGCTAGCGCGCGCGAGCCTTTTAAAATCCACCCCTTAGTCTCTCTCTCTCTCACCCCCCCCCACCCCAGACCATTAACAATGGTCCCCCAGTGGTTGAATGCAGGAAATATAACAGGTATGGCACTTATCGCAAAGTCTGAAAATGTTATTGCAATTTGTGCTAACTTAGCTCTTCGCATAGGTAATTAGCGCAAATTGCAATAAACTGTATATTAGCATAAAATACTCCCCTTTTACTATCGCATGCGATACTTATCGCATTTTGATAAATACAGGCCTTAAAGAGGCCTTCTGTGATCAATTGGAAGAATTTTTTCAGATTGAAGATTATATGAGGGTACAGATCTCTCAGCTTTATAGGTCCTTAATTAAGATTCATTTGGCTGATGCCATAGGTCCTCTTCTTGTAAAGTGGAATCATGCTCTCTCAATTACTTTCGCAGAAATCAAATTGAGATCTGGGTTTAAACATATTAAAATGGTAGTGGCTTTGGTAAGACATAGAAATGCAATTTAAATTCCTAAAGGGGCTTACATATCTCCTGCTAGAGCTTATAGGTCTGGATTTTTCAGAAGTGTAAGACAGCTAGGGGAATACTTGGTCTCATTTGTAGACTTATAATTCAATCAGTAATTTTTGGGATGGGATTAGAGATTTTTTAGAATGGATTCTTGGACAAAATATTTCCTTCCATCCTGAGTGGTTCCTTTTGATGATCCCACCTACTTTCAAATACAGGGTAAGGGCAATAGATTCTTAACACAAAGGCTTGCCTGGTAGGGAACAACCTCACTAAGATCACCTCTGATAAAATTTGTCCTTTAGAATCCAAAGAAATATACCCATCACATAACACAAGAAAACCCTGGTACACACAGGAACTCAGGATTCTGAAACACAATCTGAGAAACAAAGAAAGTAAATGGTGCAAAGAAACATCCGCCACACAACTTATGAATTACAAATCTGCTTTCCCCGCTTACTGTGCAACCATAAATAAAACCAAACAAGATTTCTCTGCTCAAAGAATTCATAATCTACAATTCAATGCCCGCGCCCTCTGAGTATGTATCAACCTTAACTAAAACCTTACCTACCCCCATTCCAGATGAGGACCCCCAAATCTAAATGTGATGATCTAGCCCAATTCTTCCACAATAAAATCACCAAACTTACAACACACTTCCTCACTTCACCAATGCCCTCAAACACTCCCATTCAACCCTAACATCAAATTAAACACCTTTGAAACCATTGCCTCCACAGAAATTTAATCCATTCTGAAGAAAATGAGACTATCCTCTCATTCATTAGACATGATCCCCTCTAAATACCTACGATCCATTACAAACACCATATCCAAACTCATCGTAAATATTATCAACCATTCTCTTACCCTTGGCACTGTTCCACACTCACTGAAACAAGACATTAAACCAATACTAAAAAAACCCCCAAACTCAACCCTGCTGATCTCTAATTATCGCCCTATATCCAACCTACCTTTCCTGGCAAAAATCCTTGAAAAAACAGTCAACTTGCAACTCACTGACCACTTAGAAAAAAATCACATACTATTCCCCTCTCAATACGGATTCCGAAAATATCACAGCACTGAGACCCTCCTCATCTCACTAACAGATTACATCCTCAAAGGCCTAGACAAAGGCCACTCATAACATCCTGGCATTACTTGATATTACCTCAGCCTTTGATACTATCAGCCACAGCATACTAATTGAAAGACTCAAAGATATTGGCATCACCAGAACCCCCCTATTGTAGTTCAAATCCTACCTACAAAACAGACAGTACAAAGTGAAAATAGGCAATAATGAATCCAAGGCCATTGATCTACCGAGAGGAGGGCCACAAGGGTCTTCCCTAGCCTCAACCCTTTTTAATGTCTACCTACTTCCTCTCTGCCAACTACTATCCAAGCTGGGTCTTCCACACTTCATATATGCGGACGATGTTCACATTCTCATCCCTGTCACAGACACCATACCCAAAGCCATCAGTACATGGGAAAATGCCCTCACTGCAATCAACAAACTTCTCACTAACCTCAACCTTGCCTTTAATGCAACCAAAACTGAACTCATGTTAATTTCATCTCAACACATCACCAACAACCTCACATTGGACGACCAAATTAACCTCAAAAAATTTATCAACACCACAATTAAAGAATGTTACTTCAAACTCCACACACTACAAACATTAAAACCCCTGCTTCCCCTCAACGACTTCCGGACAGTACTCCAGTCCATTTTTTTTTAAATTGACTACTGCAACACTCTACTCTTAGGCCTTCCTAAAAACACGACATACCCCCTACAGATATTACAAAATGTCACTGCATGGATCCTCACCAGCACCTGTAAAAACGAACACATCACCCCTATTCTTAAGGATCTACATTGGCTACCAATAACATACCGAATACAATAAAAGGCCCTAACCATAATACACAAATCCCTTCATAATCAAAATATGCAATGGTTCAACGATTCACTGAAATTTCGCACCTTCACAAGACCCACCAGAACACAATACCAAGCAACACTATGCATGCCAACTCCCAAAGCTACACACTACAATACCACGAAACAACGCGCATTCTCTCTTGCAGGGCCTACACTATGAAACTCCATGCCAACAGTCGTGAGACAAGAACTCTGCCCTAAAAAATTCAAACAAAAACTCAAAACATGGCTATTTAAGCAAGCCTTCGGCTAAACCCTCCACTCACCCTCTATTCCCTACCCCCCGCCCCCGCCTCTCCCACTCCTCTAATGTTGTTTCCTTATAAACATCATTGTTATCCTCACCTAATTTTGTAAATACTATTTTCATAATATCTAGGACTTTACTTACTCTTAAAACATTAACATATTTATCCAATCTTAATGTTACAAATATTATGCTATTATTCTCGATTCCCTTTATAGCCATATTATGCTAATTTAATTTCCATGTTATGTAACCCGACTGTTACAAATATTAAATTTTATTCTTGGTTCCCTGTAAAGCCATGTTTCACTAATTTGATGTTCCATGTAAACCGATATGATGTTTCCAACGAATGTCGGTCTATAAAAATGTTAAATAAATAAAATATTCTCATGATGTGGAAAGTGGATGAAGCTCCCTTGCACTGGGCCTGGCAGAATGCCTTTCACGGTTTAATGATGATGGAGAAGACGGCGACAGACGAGCCTTTTTGGAAATATGGAATGCATATCTTCAAATTTTACCTATCAATATTCGTAGTTCAGTGCTAAATGATCTTTAAAAATGTACGAATATGAAGACTATAAACCTACTGTCATGTTGACCGAGATTATGAATGCTGGCTCAGAATGTGATTTTTTAACAAGATTATGAACGATGATTTTGTGATCTTACTCTGGAACGACGGCATATAAAATGCCTAAATAAATAAATGATCTGTCATTATGATTAGTCTGTGTGTTTGGCATGTAATGGGAACCGGCAGAAGTCTTACACAGTAGGTACATATGTTGCATGCTCTGGAAGAATTTTCTATAGATGTGTTATTCTATTGGCATTTCTACGTGTCCCTTTCTTGACCACTATGGTAATGTTCATTACAATAGGATGGGATCTAGGCTTTTGGGAGGAGAAAAGGGGAAAGCGTCTCAGTATTGTTTTGTATCGCGTGTAGCGGGCGAGTCACTGCATGCTGCATATTGTTTTCTCTTTATTGTTGGTCATTTTAATAAACAGGTTTTATTGCAGATTATACAAGTTTCAGGGTTTCCGAAGCCTGGATGTTTGACTTTGCTGTGGGATTGAGGGTGGATACACAAGAGCTTCAAAGATGGGGAAATTGGGTGTCTCAGAGTCACAGGTCTTGTTCTGCCAGAGCCCACTGTAAACCATGTATGCCTGGGTTTTTTTACTCCTCTGTGAGAGTTGGGAGGGATATTCTGGATGCTGCAATGAAGGGGAGGATTTTTGAAGCCTGGATAATTTCTCTTTCAGGTGAATTAGTTCCTTTTTCATGGCAGACAGCTGAAGGCAAATTGGACAGTCCTTAATTGTCCAAATGATAGGCCTTAGGACATAAGCACCACAACTGTTGCACTGAAGAAAGGACATTTTGTTAATAGTGATTAGTAAACAAGTTGTGAGATAGGCTAAGAGAATAATATATGACTTAAGAACCAAAGTCCTTGGGAGAACTATTTATGAAGGAAACACCCTAGGGATGGGAGAGAATAAGCCTCTCGTTTGAGGTGTAGCACTACCTAGATTTTATTTTTTCCTTGGTTTAATTCGCCTTGCTGCATAATTGATTACACGCCACACCCATAAGTCTGCTAGGTACAGCCCTGTATTTCTCTTAAAAAAAAATACATAGGGATTTAAAATAACTAGCAAAGCTACCACCACCTAGACAACAAATGTAAGAATTCAGTAACACACAAGACAAAATAAGCAGCAGCAGAAATTAAGCACTATCTAATGGAATAGATTCTTTTTTGGGAAAGTTAATGAGCCCCACACCAGACAAAAAGCAACAGCAGAATACAGCAATATCTATTGGAAAAACAAGAATCCTGCCACATACAGAACAGAATCAAAACAGAAATAAAGCAATATATATATTGAGGGAAAAATAAAGAAAAAAGTTATATGAAATTAGAGTTTTCAAACTTAGCCAATTAAGAGACAGGAAAGCAGCTCAGCCCTCAGCCAGAACCCTGCTCAAGAAGACTTAAAAATACCAATAGAATAAAAACAGTGATCAAGATAATAAAAAACACATAATAAAACAAATGCATAAGATGTATAACCCATAGGCAAGCCTCCTGACTCCTTAATATTAGCAAGCACAACTGAGTACACACTCTGAGAAAATAATCTGCAGAGAAACCAGTCATCCAGACTTGAAAGTCACAAATCAGAAGGACAGAGTAGACCCCACTCCTCTGTTCTGAAAAATCCTCCGACAGCAGTGTTTTAAATTCCTTTCTAAAAACAAGACAGAACTTGAGTGAATTCAAACAGGAGCTTATTCTATAAAACTGGCGCTACACTGGTATGGGCCCTCCGTCTAGCGGCAGCCGGCCATACCGCCCTTAAAGCTGGCTCTAGAAGTTACGCAGCTTGCGTGGCTCGCAGAGTGCATCCTGGAACGTACCATGCTCAAGCACCTAGAAAGACAGGAGGCGCCATGAATTCCAAGGGCTTGATTTTATGAAGCATTTACACACATAAAAGCTGGGTTTCACGCCAGTAAGTGGGCTTTTGAAAATTGCTATAATAGTGGTTACACAGTTACATGCACAAAGTCTTTTTGTTTTTTAAAGTTACCCCCTTAATTTAAATGTCAAACAAAAATAATACCTTGAATTGGGATTCTGTATTCGACCGGCAGCCGGTGGTTTGGCTAGTAAAGGTGAAATTCTATCGTAAGGTTTCCATCCTGGCACCACACAGACAGGCTGCCAAATTCTGGGCCCATGGAAAGTTATGTGGGCGTCTCTTGGGTGAACCTAGCAGGGTAACAATAGACCAGTCACGTTGCCACCAGTGCGTGGGCTGCCTTCACCAGATCCCCACTCTCTCTCAACTGCCACAGTTGCTGGGGTAGTCCCAGCTGAAACACGCGTGTATGATAAAACGTATTTGAGATGTCACAAATCCACCGTGAGATCAATGTTCCCCGTGTGGTGGTGGTTTTTTTTTTTTTTTTGGGAAATAACAGCGCCAGCAGCTCATTCAAATTATTCCCAGTTTATCAATGCAAAGCATTTCAGTTTTGAGCAGGCGTAGATTTTAGGGTCACAGGTGGTAGAGACATGTCGAGGGATGGCACTACAGTTCTGAAGAAGGGTGAGGGGGACGGTAGATGTGACCGCATGCCGCCGCAAGCTAATCCAGGGATGCCTCTTTCAGCGAGCTACCCTGGCCGCATCTGCCCTGAGAGAGTGGGAAGGGACAGCTGGCTGTGCCTGCTGAGTGACACATCCTGCACTTCAGTGTCTGCGGGCAGGAAGGAGGAGAAAGCCAGCAGGGTCAGGCCTAGTGAAGCAGTCAGTAGACACAGCACTTCTGATGGAGGAATCTAACAGAGAAACAATTTTTGCCTTGAGAGGCTGAGACTCAACGGGAGGGTAAGCCACAGGCCCGGTGCATGTGCCTCCAAGTAAAGGATTATTGGCTGGCTCATGGCTAATGATAGGATGAACAGCTGCCCTCGGGATAAGAAATAACAGCCCCTGCCTCAACTTGCTTTCAACTATGGAAGTTCTGACTTTCTGCAGCTGTTCCCCGACAGGGAAGCCTGTGTCCCGCTCGGTTACTGCAGGCTATAACCAGACTTAGCGTTTTGTAAAATCACACAGGGCTTTTCTTGGCGTAGCCCAGTAGCTTCCAGGATCGCTGAGAAGGGCTCTGTAAGGGTTATTTTTCATGGGCGAGGGAAGGAAGCCACCACTGCAAAGTCCCACTGGTGGACACACGTTGCCACTTTCACGTGCAAATCAAAACACCCACAATCCTCTGTGTTTCCAATGACTCGCTTTACTATTGCTTTAATACGAAAAGTTTTTTGTTTTGCAGCAAGCTTACATACAATAAGGGCAACAAGGGTGGGACTCTGCACCCCCGTCACCACCATGTGCAATAACATAACAGTACATTTTCTACCCTGTTATCCCCCCCTCCTCCCGTAACTAAACCAAGTAATCACGTTGTGAGTGTGAATGAAGAGTATACTATTGATCGACACGAAAAGGACAGTTCACATTGAGCATCCTCCAAAAGTAGAGTCTCAAGTCAATCATTTAAAATTAAGCTCCTAGAACGGTGTGGTAGGGCTTGAAGGTAATCCTCCCAGACGTCCAGAAATCTTCGACGCCTCTGTGGGGTTGTACGGGATCCAAAGTCTTCCATGCGCAGCAGTTGATGCAAATGATTTCTCCAGGTCCAAAAAGACGGGGGTTCAGTACTTCTCCAGTTCAGTAAGATCACTTTTTTCCCCACCAGGCAGGCCTTCAGAATGAATTTACTATTGCTTTAACTTAACAATTATATTGCAGTAATAAGTAGGTGCAAATGAGAGGGCAACCATTCATATTAGATCAAAAAACATATCTTACAGGTTGGAGCAATTAAATCAGTCACAACCTTTACAGCTTTTCTTTCCTGGGAGGTGAGTCAGGTACCGAATAATCATCAAGTCTCCAACCTGCACAACCCTCCTTATACGTTCCCACAAAAGCTATTACATTCAAATCGTGACAGGCCCTATGTCACTATATGTGACCTGGAGAGATTTGGGAGGGTGGGGGGAGCAGGAAGACTTGTCCATTGATCGCCACATTCGTTTTTGCTGTGTATTTTGATTGCCTTAGAAGGCTTTTGTGATACGTTAAGAATGCAGTCTTGACTAAGGAATATGTCCGATGACCCCGACGCTGTCTCCTTGGGATAACCTGGTGGGGTCACAGCTCGTGTAAACAGCCAGGAGGACAGATGGAGGCAGGCTCTGGTTGTTTCCACACACAAATTGTATGTACAATAACAAAGGTATAGCACAAAAGGCTGCTTACCTTTGCAGACCTTAAGTTACTCACAGCCCTCAACATACAATGGCTTCCTGCCTTCTCTCCGGGAACTCCCCAATCCTTTTTTTTTTTTTTTTTTTTTTAGTTTTCCGGTTTTCGGCACATCCCTGTCCCCTCAGGGTTTACAATCTAACTGCCTTATAATCCCTCCAGGGGCTGGCTCTGAAGGAGGCCCAGGCTCGATAACCGTGGCCGGTCCTTTATGATGTTGTGAGGGAGTTTCCCCGTATACTCCCTCACATACCCTGAACAGGGGAAAGGCTGGCTTGTCATCGGGTCTGTCATCTCTGCGAGTACTCTGCCTCCTGCTACCATCGTCTTTGTGCCTCGCAGTCCCTAATACTTCCGGCCGAGTGAGCTCCTTTCCTTGCCGCTTCCCCTTCGGGGCTCTGCTCCCCTAGGCTGCTTGTGGTTATAAACTTGCATCTCTGCAAAGAGAGGTCTGCTGACGAAACAGTTCGTAGGATTCAAACTAGAGGTGAGGTGGCCCCAGAGCGTCCCAAACTGTAGGCCGTCCTCTTCAAGTAGCATGGGGTACGGGGCGACCACCTGAGAAGCTGGGGGTCATCCATACAATATGAGCAGTCGGGTTTCGTTTTTGGTTGCCATGCACACGAGTGAGGGTTACTGTTTTATCATCGATTGACAGTTGGCTCTGGAGAGACCTAGCTGAGAAGAGTCTTTTGACTCCCTGAGTTCAGCAGGACGTGGGTGGGGGGACTCCTCCACGTCCACTGGGATCACAAACGTGCTCAGTCTAGGTTGCGAGCCTTCCACCAGGTTACCACTGGGAGTTTAATCTATGTTCCCACTCTTTATCTTCCCACCAGGGGAAGTATTGGACAGGGGGTGCTTTCTCTCCACAGTGAAAATACTTGTGGGTTTAACTTTGGGGGTCGGGCCTTCCTCAGGCCGGATTCCTGTGAACTCAGCCCCCTGTGTGAGCCAAGCCACTAGGTTAATGTCTAATGACCTAACTCTCCTTGAAAAAACAGTCCTTGGTAATGTGGCCTCATTGAAATCACTCCTGGAGGTCCAAACTTGTTGTTTGCTCCCTCTCTGGATGCTTAGCTGCCCCTGCACGGCTCTTTGAATCCCACACTAATCGTTTTTCTTGCATAACAGAATGCTCTGCTCCTAGCTGAGCCTGATAAAAGGCATTAGCCATCTCCACAGTGGACGCCAAGGTAATCTTAAGAGTTTTTGCATACCCAGCGTCGCATAGCTGCATGTAGGCCTTCTATGAATTGCTTGACGAGGAAGATATTGGCTACTTTGAGGTCTGATTTCCCATCTGGCTGTAGCCCTTTCCACTCAGTGTCCTTGAGTCGGTGCAAAAGATTTTGGGGACTTTCCCCGGGGTGGAGGGTCGCTCGCCGAAACCAGAGCCAATAGGCCTTTGGATTACAGCCTGCTCTCTCCACTATGGTGGCCTTCACGTGTGCATCGCTAGCCTTCCATCTGGATTTGCTGCTTGAAAGGCCTGCCAACAAGTTCTCCAAATAACAAGCTTCTGGCCACTCCACCAGAAAGGCCCAGAGGAAGACCTGGAGCCTATCTTTGGTAACACTAGCGACCAGGGAGGTGGCCTGATTACGGCGGCCTGCACTGCTTGTGCTGAGTTAGCACTGTACTTTGCTGCAGAACTTGCTCTCGCAGTGCCTGTTGCTGGTCAATTTGAGTTTGCAGGGCATTCTGCAGTTGCTGCTGCCCTATAGCAAGGATCTTTAACACTTGCTCCATCTTCTCCACCTTCAAGGGAAGGAAAGGGAAAGATTAAAAAAAACCCAACCCCTGCTGGCCTGTCCGGCCCTTACTTACTGCTTCAACCATGATTGCACAGGCAGGGCTAACCCCCCTTGGCCTGCTGTTACTTGGGCTTGGCAAGTCAAACTGTGAGGCCCTGGGGGGAAAAAAAAATCTATAGGGCTTTTTTTTTTCTGCTGCTGTTGTGGGCTTCTGTGCTTCATGCTTAGACAAGATTATCCCACTTCTGACACCACATGTGCTAACTGGGAGTAGTCACAGCTTGGGGAAACGACAAGGAGGACAGACAAGAGGCAGACTCTGGCTGTTTCCACACACAAACTTTATTTACAATAACAGAAAATTATAGCACAAAAGGCAGACCTTAACTTACAGTCCTCAATGTATAATGGCTTCCTGCCTTCGCTCTGGGCCTCCCGAACCCTTCTGGGCCCTGATTCCTTAAAGTATAGGGAGGGGAGCCTCCCTTCACCCATAATCCCTTGTAGGGTTGGTTCTCAAGGAGGACCACAGCAGATAGCTGTGGCCAGTCCTTTAAGATGTCCTGAGGGTTTCCCATATACTCCCTCACACTTCTCTATTCAAGTTTGGCCAGCTGATGTGCATTTGTGAAAGATTTTGGACCGATAGGACAGTCACCTTGAATAGCCAACAGGAGGCATAGGATATGGCAGAACATGGTATATGCTAACTAAAGGGAAGATTATATTTAAAAAAAATCTTTTGAGGGGGGGGGGAGGGCTCCTCTATAAATCCGTGTTTAAAGTTTGGTGGGAGGAGACCCAGGGTAGCCACCAGAAAGCTGGTGTGCCCGAAGTGCCTCTCCTCAAAGAAAGGGCTCTGAGGGGCTTTCCACCTCAAGGGGACATGCCCAAGGCTGGAGGGGAGGGGGGTGTCTCCCCAAGGGGGAAACAACTAGGGGATTTTGAATTGCTCCCAAAGATAGAAGCAGTGATGTGGGACTCGTCTGTGGAAGGTCCCGGAGCAGTGTTGCAGTAGAGAGGAGCCACAGCTTGGACGCCAGGCATCTCTCGTTTAATGGCTGCAAGGAGAGATGCCTTGACATCCCTGGAGAAAAGTGAGTCACCCTCAGGATGCCAAGAGGTATTTAAGAGATAAGTCATGGGACTTTGAGAACTTTTGAGAGGAATGTGCTGTAAACCATCTCGCTGAACAGGGGAGGGAGGAAGTAATTTGGCTATCTTCACTAACACCTTCTTGATGTACGTATTTGGAAGAACGTTTTGGGGATACTCTTTTTTTCGCCGTTGGCGATCTCG